>NC_136656.1:9712274-10127274 GCF_949748355.1 Melanostigma gelatinosum
GTCTGCTGCTGGCTGGCAAACAGTCAAATGCTAAGGCGTCGATATGTGAGCACCTCCACAACAGAGGCATCTCACGCATCTCTGTGTCCTAGTGTTAGGGCCACACAGACGCAGACTTTGCATATTCAGAGAGAAATCACTGGGTAAAAAAGCGAGTCACGTGCCACTGGAGCTGGTCAGCAACTGTTCCTTGGCTTGCAGACACCTGCAAGGTTAGACAGGCTCCAGGAGAGCAGAGTCTGATTATCTGGCGTCAAGTAGGGGGGAGAGAGGAAGAGGAGGAGGGGAGGTATTGTATTCCCAACTGTTGCATCCGACCTATAATCGGTTCAACTTTCGAGCAAGAAGCACACATCACCACACATAACAAAATAAATGTCCTCCTGTGTATCAGCCCGTGCAGTGATACGTGGCTGCCTCCCTTTCCGCGGTTGGAGAACACACGATGAAAGGTGTAGAGGCATATATATACGGAAAATATACGATATGTTTAACAGGGGAACTTATACTCACACGCAGCTTAAATAGTTAAACTTCTACGTCTTATTCTCACGATAAACTCTGCAAAGGCTCAGCTCTCTGCACGTTGAAACATGTAAAAACACTTACCAGCTGTTTACGCTGCAGCGAGAGACAATGTTGACATGTAGGCAACTTGCTGTTTTTTTTTTACCCGCTTGGTATATTCCGTATTTCTACTTCTGCAAACAGGTTGAAAACGGCACGGCGGTCGCAACAGAAATAAATAAAAAGGCACTTCGAAAACACTCCTTTGAAACTTTGCTGGACACTTCTTCGCCACACTTTCATCTGAAGTTGTCGGCGGAGTTGGGCGCCATGTTTGAGACTGCGCTGATAGTTTTGTTGGTGGGCTTTCTTCCTAAACGTCTCTCTCTCTCAGGCTGGACCCGCCCACAGAGGAGGAGAGGCCACAGTACGGTACTTGCAGCGACTGACGGAGGCTGGCCTCCGGGAGCGCTGTCAAGCCAGCCGACATAAAACCAGCCATTTCCGATCTGCCCTTTCAAAGTAAACATGTGGGTCGCAGTTTTCAGAATAAAGTAATTTATTTTGTTTAACACAAAGGGACATTGTCAATTATGTACTGTTAATTATAATATGGTAATTAATAGTATTGGTAGTAGAGGCACTACTTACTAACACAATTACAATATATATTGTATAATACATTAGTGTATGTTATGTGTCTTGTTTTATTAATTCGTAAAAGTTGTTTTGCTGTAACGTGAATTTCCCCTCTGGTAATCAATTAAGTGACATTTTCACACTTTCTACAATGAACGTGTCTCCTGTCACAGGCAAAACACCTGTTATGATGAGACTGAATGGTGTGCAGCATGCAACAAGCACAGTGCAGCAGCTAGGCCTTGACATCTGATTTAATGCCCAATTCACCCTATATTTCAATATAGTTGGTTCCAAATATATACTGTATTTCTACCAGTTCATTTTAATAGGGTATGCAATATGCAACACATACTTAACATGCCCCAAAATATATAATTCAAAAGGCACATTTTATTGTGAAGTCTACGCAGTTAGTCGTCCTGGTTGTTATGACATGATCCAATGCGTAATCCAAGACTCATGTTGGGCTGGTGGCTTCATATTCAACACAAGCCATCATTTTAAAACCTAGCAAACCCTTTTGTGAAATTGGTTTCAGATACACAGCATCAATCCTAGAGTATTTTTTCTTCTTTATTTCTAACTGTAAAGTTCCTTTCATAGTCATGGTTGCATACCTACATTTTATATAATGTAAATACTGATTCAGAACCATGTTAATGCAAATAAAATGTTAGCCGTAAGAGGCAGGCTAGCTTTTCAGGAATACTCTTCTGTGACCCGATATTTTAATGCACAACCCGATTTTGGAAATTAAAAGGTTTCAGGAGTTTGGTCGCTCTCTTCACAAGCATAACAAGGAAGTAAACCCTAAATTATGGTTACACAAGTAAAAAAAAAAAGCCAATGAGCCATATGTCACAATTTTATTAAAGCAGTTCATGTCTTACTATTTTAAATAAAAGAAACAAGCACTAAAAAGAAATGTATGAAAAAAGGTTATTTTACAGCTATGAACAAATATTACATTATTAAAATCAGAGTAGACGAGGCTGAAAAGTGGTTTTAATATGAATGTATTAAACACTTCATGTCATCTATATCGGGGAGAACGTGATCAGTTGTGGGAGGCTGTACTCCTGCTTCTTCGGGGGTGAAGGCGTCTCCAGTGCGTCTAGGTCCAGTGAGAAGACCTTGTCTGTGGCTTCCACTGACTTTGCAGGCTCCATTTGCCAGTCTCTGTCTTCTGTCGGATCACAGGGTTTCTGGTTAAAACACTCGGGTGTCCTCTTCCTGCTTTCCATAAAGGAGCCATTACCGCACTCCTGCTGGATCTGAGCCAGATGATGACTCGTGGTCAGTGGCCATTGAGTGTCCTCGGTCTTCAGGGAGGGGATCAGGAGCTCCTCCACTTCCTCACTCTTCATGTCCACCGATTCGTCGTCGAGGCTCAGCAGACTGTCGCAGCTCGGCATTTCAGGGAGCGTTTCGTGGTCGAGGCTGAACTGGACCGCACTCGGGCTGTCGAGGGCTGTGTGGAAGGTGTCCCACAACAGAGTGGGTTTGTGGGAGACTCCCTGCTCATCGAGGGGGGAGAGAAACTCCTTCACGCTGTCGTTGAACTTCACTAATCGCCCGATTTTCTCAGCTTTGTCTTCCTCAACTGCCTTGCGCCAAGAGTTCTTCACATCCAGAACTTCAGGAAGAAAAAATTTATTTCACCAACTGATGGACCACCAAACATTCACACCATGCCAGTTTTATGAGACTGCATTCTTTAGTTATGCCATTCTAAATAAGCTCATCCCTTCATTATTTTCCCTTGATGGGTTTGCACAGACTTTCCCTCAATTTAAGGCGGAGGGCAAATGCTTCAGCTCATTACTTACTCAAGCTCTCAGGTGTGCGTGCCAGCTGCTTTCTAGTAGAGAAGGGATCGCCATGAAGAGTGCCTAGAAGGCCATCCAAGTCCAGACCTTTGACTCGGCCTTCTGCGGGACTGGCTGTAGTTACAGCATCTGCAAACTAACACACACACTATTCAGGACTGTGTCACTATAAAATCCTCGCCCCATATGTGCGTCTGATGGGGTCACTACCCGCCTCATTCCAGACTTGGCTATCGACACACACACACACACACTAATTCTAAGCTCCTGTGTAGCAGCCTTTACAAGTCATACCTGATCAGCGAGGTTATCACACTCCATGTCTAATATTGTGATCTTGGTCCTCATTGGAGCCACCTTCTGGTGAAAATGGACCGTCTTCCTCACACTGGCCTAAAAACCAAGCACGGCATTGTTAAATATGGTTTAACGCACAAATTTCAGTTCAACTCAAAACAGAGATCAGCTAAATATACTACTAGCCTGAGGTGGTGGTACCGATGGAGCCTTCAGAGGAGGAGAGGACGGTGGGTCGAAAAGCCAGGCGAGGGAGCTATTCGCTTGCGACGACGCATGAGTGGCGACGACAGGACTTTCACTCCTCGCAGCTGGAGCACGGCCAGAGCTGTTTCAAAGACAAAAAGCTTGATTTGTTATTCAGTAACAGTTTGCACACTGCGACGCACCGTCAAGTGTCATTCCCCCCTCCCCATTATATTTCCCTCACAATGCAGTGAAGCTCAGGTACAGTGGCTGTAGGCAATCACAGCTCACTATGCAGCCTTGGCACATTGCCAACTCTGAGCCAAGTCGCCCCGCACCCGTCTTCAATTCCACTGATGAATGGATGAGTGACTTCAAGGACAGGCTCTTATTTTAGTAGCTTACAATGTCTGCAAGTAAACCGAGGTTTGATTACACCTCAGAAAAGCTGCTTTATTTCTTGTGATGTGTAATACGGTTCTTTTTAGACCCAATGTCTACACAATGACACTACCAAGTCATGCAGAATTAAAGAGTGTCTGCTCCGTATCTGTCCGTTGCGATTTCTCTCAATTCGCCTCGGTCATCAGAGAGCATGGATGCTGTAGGGAGGACTAGTGACGGACAGAGCACGGCTCAGGACTGCCCAGGTATCTGCCTCCCATCAGACGACAATACACCAAAACTACTACATTACATTACCTCTTAAGGTTCGTAGGACTTGGTGGGATGCCCTCTGGTGATTTACTCTCTGCAGGCTTCTCTGAAAGATTTTAAGAAACATGATTCGAAACAAAAACAGACCCAAACTGTGTCAGACCCAAATGAACGCATGCCTAATATGTATGTAATCAGATTTTGCTAACCAAGAAGCGTTGCAGGGTACTGAGAGAAGACACTATTTCTGTAGACAGCTTCAGCCGCCGGTTCAAAAGACAGTGGACCCATTGGTGAGAGGAAGCCCAGAGCCTAAAAACAGTAAATTAAATATTAGACATGAAACTAGAGTGAAAAACATTTTGGCACCATCTGCGATTGGGTACACGATTGCCCTTTTAAAGTACATGGACTATACTGTGACATTAGAAAGACGGAGGACCACTCACAGGATCTTCATTCAGAAAAGAGACGAGGGGAGTGTCTTTCAGGGTATCCATCCACTTCCTGTCCCACGCAGCCTCCAACTCTCTGATGGTACTCTTGACCTCAGGAATTTGTTCCTTGGAAATCCTCTGTCTTGGAAAAATAAATTGTAAATACACTGGTTCTCAACTCATCTATCCCTCAGTTAACAAGCAAATACCATTTAGATTATTCTTCCCCATGCGTACAAATATTCCAACTATCGCAGTTTCCATATCACAAATGAAAGAACCTAAAAATGAAGATGCATATTTGAGAAAACTAAAACAGCAAAGTTACAGCACACGTGGGTCAATGTATACCTGATGAGGTGAAGGTTCCACAGCGCTCGGGCCATCTGCCGACATTTCTCCTGCAGTTGCTGAGGACTGAGCTCAGGCTTTGGGGCATGAGAGACGCGACCGCGCTCCTCCCTCAGGAGCTGCAGCGAGTGTTTCATCAGCTCCAACACGCACAGGAGGTTCAGCTGGCCGGTCTCATACACATTCCCTGAACTCAACTGGGAAAAACACACACAGTCAAACCACAGCTACGGTGAGACTCGTCAATGTGATGCTGAGTAACAAGAGTGAACCGACTCAGATTTTCATTCCTACCGGATGTGGAAGCTGTTCAATTCTCTCTAGCAGAACGCGAGGAATTCTGAGCACTCGATCCGTCCCGTCCAGGATGTACTGATCTACATCCCCCTTCAAAACACTTTCCATTACATGCTGCTCCTCTTTGGTAGCTGACAGCATTCCATCAATGTCTGACCACAAGGAGCGCACCTTAAAGACAAACAAGTACACATGTAAGCTCCAGGAAAAGTGAACCGACGCATTTAGGTTTTGCAGGAAGTTTAACAAACATTAAATACCCTTTTGGTCTTCTCAGCTAGAGGAACTCCCTCCTGTGTCGAATCACTGCTGTGATGCCTGAAAGTAGGAGGACAGATTGAACTACTGGACTCAGTCATAAGTACTGAGAGGAGGGGGGAGGGGAGGAAAGTCATACATACTTTAGTAGCTCATCATACTTGGCCCCCTCTGCTCTTATGTCCCTCATAGACTTCACCAGGAGCCTTCAAAAAAGGGAAAACAAAAAAAAACTGCTTAAAAAAAAAAAAAAAAGGCGCAGTAGAAACCAACTTCCATGTGCAAAATAAACCTTTCCATGGCATGTTTAAAATGCAAACTTCGAGAATCTTCAACATAATGTTGCTGTCTGTACACATTTCAAGAGGCCCTTTTCCCACCAGACATGTGGCCTGTGATAGCAGAAACAGCTGGCTCACTGACTTCATGTAAGGGAGCGGTCGTTAACTAAATTAGTTTCAGCTTTGATTGTCCGGCTATGGCGAGTCAAAGTGACACTGATTGCGAACACCTGCTGCTGCCAACTGGCCTCGTTAACCAATTAGTTCACAAGAAACAGGTGGTGATTGAAACAAATATCCAATTAAAGATATAACGTCAAGAGCGATGACAAAAGACTCCAACAGAAACACCCCATTGCAGTGATAGAAAATAAGATTAATCAAGGTAAACAAAACAAGAACAGAATAAGCAATAGAAATAACATGTCCACCTACTGAAAGCAACAGGCAGCGAATACATTAAACATGCCTTTTGAAATAGTTTTTTCCCCCAACATGGTTATTCGTCTCAAGTTAATTTTATTTGAATTTTATTCAATTTTGTTGACTGAAAAAAACTGAAATTGATTTTCTACTATGTGCATTGACACTTATTTTTAATGCCAGACTTGAGCAAGTCAGAGAAATTGGATTTCATAACCCGACAAGTGGGATGTTGATACGATTGACTGTAGTAACGTTTGTGAAGTCTAAGGCTTTCTGGACCACGAAGGACTCACTGTGCTCGTCTCTGGTACTCGTGAAGAAATCGATCCTGAGATACTGCAGCCTTCAAAAACCTGGTATGGATCAGGCTGAGCCTCTTCACGGCCAAGTCCAGGGAGGAAGCAGGCATCGCTGCAGCCTCAGGAACCCAACTGTCATCTGACAATATTCAAGATTATGTGATATTAAAAATATAATTTATCATATTTAAGTCAGATTGTGTAATTGAGCAGTTGGTACCATGCAAAAATTAGATGGTTTTCCAACTAGACCTACCCGTGGTGAGTGTCTTCATTTCTTGCAGCATGACGTGATTGGCCAAGTGAAGCATCATACTGATAAACTTGGGGCCCCCAGGTGAGAGGAACAAGGATGCTACCACTTTGGATCCTGCGTTTGCAGTTTCATCCTACACACAGATTAAAAATAGACGGTCGAGTCACTAAATTATGCAGTAAACCAAACAACAAGCTCTGGTGTCAAATATATTTTCTTTCCATTTTAGATATTTGACCAGTGATGCAAAAAACCCTAATCTACATACAGTGCTGGTGAGACAGGAAGTCTAATGTTTACATCTACTGCAGCAGACAAATGTCTATTTATGGCCCTTTTTGTGTTGTACAAAAACTACACAAACATTCATAGTACGTGTGAAAGGAGAGGATGAGAGTGAGGAGCAGACATGGGTGAAAGGAAAGCCGGGAAGGAATTAAACAAAGGGGAAAAAAGATGGACACAATTTCCCCTTTATGAGGCCATAAATGAGGTAACGTTATATAGTCTATAATAAAGTTTCTAAAATGGACATAACAGTTAAACACCCTTACCATTATTTCTCGCAGCCAAGCGCAGGTAACTTTGCGGAACTCAGCATCTGCTTTGTGGCTCAAAACAGGCCAGCAGTGCCTAACCAAAAACCACATTTTTTTTATTTTTTTTGACAATAAATAACAGGCAATTTTATACATGAATAGTAAAAAAGATAATTCCTAACTTTACCTGTATGCCTCATTAAAACGTGTCTGGTTGAGTCTCTCCAACAGGAACTGGGTGACTATGTAGAAGGCATCTTTGTTTGGTTTGTCGAACATATTCCTACAGGCCACACAATAAGTTAAGTTAGCAAACATTAACTGTTAATATCACTGTATTCATATGATAACGTTATCCAGAATAAACTCACGGTCCCAGGTTAATGTGTTTAACATTGCTGGTGTGGCCAGCGATGGACGACACTGCAGTGTCTGGTGTAAGTCCGAGCCCAACAAGAGAAAACCAGAGACATCTTCCACTCTTCTTCTGCAACGGGTTCGCCATTATTCCGAGATGGAAGAAGCAACGTGCGGGGCACAAAGCCAGCCCGGCTAACTTAGCTTCGCATTAGCTGCTAACAGTTAGCTACAGAGTTCACTGTTGGCTAACGTGTACTAGCTTCCGGACTTGTTTGGAGTTTGTCAACATAACTAACGTTTAACAAACTGCTAAATAATCAACAAACACTACAAAGGAAAAGTCACGAGTGTTATACGAGTAGGTCCAGATAAGCTACATTAGCTTTCACACGTGTTAAAACTAAATCTCACAAAGTTTAGTCAGGAATCAGGAATAAGAAAGCGTAACAGCAAGAACACAAACCGCCAATTTTGTTTTCCAATAGTCACCCGGATGTTGTTAATAACTACTTCCGGAGAACGAGCAGAGGAGAAAGCACGAGTTTCTGTTATATATTTGGTGCGTTTATTTCTGTTACGTCATATAAGAAATATATTTCTAACATGTATAACACAGGCACTCTAGCACAATGTAGAGGACGAAAAATTATAGTATTGCAAATCACGTTTAAATCTGGTCTAAGCATGAACGTCTTTTCAACGTCTACAAATACGAAAAAACTTTCACCTTTGAACGTCTATTCAACGTCGGGCATAGATGTCTTTTAAACGTCTTTTGAACCAAAAAATGCTCACTGGGCTGTGTGTTGTGGTGGAAATGTATCATATGGTTCTTTTAGTTATAACTTGTCTCACTTAAACCTACATATACCAGCCTAACCCTGTTCCCACGAAAAGGCTGGGAACCTGGCCTTGGTGGGTGAAGCGGCCAACAACATCTGTGAGGGGGAGGGTGAAGGGAGAGGAGACGAGATAACGCGCATATATACTCTGCTTTGTCTTTTTATTGTTGTTAGATCTCCGAACCATCCGTGGGGAAAGAGCTCTATCCATTCAGCTGAATTATTATTGAAGTGTCTGTTCATTAAATATGTTTTTAGTACTTTAAGAAGTTCCATCGTGATTATTTCTCACAGAGAGGTGAAAGAGATTTTTTTTCCACCACATGTCTCAATTCAGGGGCTGCATCCTTCGGAGGACCCAGCGGTCCTTTGAGGACCGTGAAGGCTGGACCATGCGGTCTCCGAAATGAGACGGCCTACGCTACAGAGGACTTCCTGTTTCCTGCCTAGGATGCCTGCTCAGAAGGATTACTGTATACAGATATTAATATACTGTAAAGGTTTTAGTTGTAATCTGTTTTTCAATCATATATTCAACAATTCATTCATAGTTCTTTTTATCATATCGTTTTTCTAAATTAATAATCAGTTAATAATTCAACCAGTTGCTATGTTAAATAACTAATTTTCAATCATTTATAGTTCTTGTAAATAAAATGTATTTATCAATAACTTTTTTATGTCATTCACACACCTATATACATACATATATATATTCATAAATGTAAATATAAATTATAATAATGATATGAATTAATTACGTTCCCACATTGTTTCCCCCTTATTCATTAACGTCACAGCTTGTTCCCTTGCACCTACATGTATGTGTCATCAGTTCTGTACTAGTTAACAATCAGTAAATATTTAAATTATTTATGATTTAGTTATAATTAAATTGGGAAGAATTATGCTGCACGTTGGGGCAGTAATCTAAAGCTTTCCCTGTTTTATTTATATCAACATGTAATATTATATTTATCAATCCTTAACAGTACTAACAGGCTTTGAGTCAAATGAAAATCAAGGAGATATAAAATGATCACTTGCACAATATTTATTGTATATTAATTGTCGTACATTGTCAGATTTTTCAATTATATCAGAAATATGATGTTTCCAATAGAAAGACACATTTTGAAAGTTTGTCACATTTATTTGTATTGTGCTACTGGGGGGGGGGGGAGGGGCAGGGAGGACGTCACTCGCTGGGTCTCGGACTCACTGGGGTGCTGAGAGTGGTTCAGTGGTCTGTGGTGGGTCTCGGTCTTCCTGGGATGATGGATTTGGAAGACGTGCACTCTCAGTTGCCCCAGGAGTGAGAAAAAAAAGCACAGAGGAGTCCTGCCCTGTGAGACACAAACACAAGAGATGAATACTTTTAACTCAACGATACAACCTTTACATTGTTCAATGATGGAATCTTATGACTGATACTTCTGTGGTCTTCGTGAGGGATTAATTACTCAGCCCACTGAAAGAAAGGCGACCACCGCTCTCCATCTGGTCCTGTGGTCCTCCGTCCTTCTCATCTGGTCCTCTGGTCTCTGTTGTCTAGGAGATCCAGGATGTTGCTTCCTGTGTTACAGCCATCGATACCTGAGTAAAAGAGACTTGGAAAACTTTTCAGAACGTTAGTAGTTTTTACCACACCTCTGTCTGATACAAGCCAACATTTGGAGGTCACAGCAGTACGCCATCAAGACCAAACTTAAATTGTATCAGAGCAGTGTTTTATCCACCCTATTGTACGGTTCTGAATGCTGGAGAATGACGCAAGAATATCTCAACAGACTATCAACCTTCCACACCAAGAGTTTAAGACGAATACTGCACATTTTCTGGCCAAACAGCATTTCAAATAAAGAACTGTATGACAAATGCCAACAAGAATGCATGGCGACCATACTAATGAGCAGAAGATGGGGATGGATGGGACATGTGTTGAGAAAAAAATCCTGCTGATATTACAAGAACAGCCTTACATTGGACACCAGAAGGGAAAAGAAAAAGAGGCCGACCAAGAAACACACGGAGAAGAACTGTGGAGAAGGAGATGCAGAGCCTAAACCACTCACGGGGCACCATCCAGCGACTCGCCCAGGACAGACAGGAGTGGAAGACTTTTGTTGGTAAAATAAAATCTGTTTTACCAGATTCTGTGTCCTGTAGTCTTGCTGTTGGGTCAAGATCTTGAACTCCCGTGACAGAATCTTCACTGCTCACTTACTCTGCGTCCAGCATCAACCATTTTTCAAATGGAAAATAAAGAAAGAAGAGCTATTTAAAAGCTCTGCTGCAGGATGCTGCCTATCGCCAACCCCGCCAGACGCAAGGGAAGGCTGTCTGGTGCTTTATCAGTCCTGCCAGACGTAAAGGTTTTACAATCCTGCAGCAAACATGCTGTCGGTCTCAATCCGAGTCGTGAGTAAAGTGAACAACCTGTCAGGATCCCTGTCTGACCCGTTGTGTGTTACCCGTGTTCCCCCTGCTCTCCTCTCCGGTGTCGATCCGGAAAATGGAAAATCAAGAAAGAAGAGATATTTAAAAGCTCTGCTGCAGGATGCTGCCTATCGCCAACCCCGCCAGACGCAAGGGAAGGCTGTCGGTCTCAATCCGAGTCGCTGTCTTCAGCCGGCTGCCAGTATCTTCTGGGTGGGGGGAAGCTGAGGCCTGAAGTGGAGGGTGGAGACTCTGGAGACCATCTGCAGTCATCTGCCCGGCTCTTCTTTGTGGGGGGACCGAAGGCTGAAGTGGAGGGTGCCGACTCCCTGTCGTCCTCTTCTCTGGTCCTCTTCATGGAGGATCCGAGGCCTGAAGTGGAGGGGGTCGCGTCCTCGTGGTCGTCCTCACGGGTCCTCTGCCTCTTCACACTCGCCTGCTCCGTGTGGTCCTCTTCCCTGCTCCTCTTGGTGGACTCTTCTGACCTCTGGGGGACTGGGGGCGGAGCATCTTGAGGACGGTCCACAGCAAAGCGTCGAGCGAAACGAACACGGTCCTGTTCATGATCATCTTCCTCCACATCGTCCACTTCCGGCAGGTCATCGCAGGAGTCATCGTACCCGGAATCGTTGCCGTCCTCGTCCTCCTCGTCCTCATCCTCGTCCTCCACGTCCCTGAAGACCACCTGAAGCAACTCGCGAACATGGCGGAGCATCTCAGCGTCACCCACAACGACGAGCCCCCTCTGATTTTGTACACCCAACACGAGGCATTCCAACTGATCTCGAACCAGGCCGGGCTGCACCTGACCTCCACCCACCACGCCTGGCTCCACCTGACCTCCACCCACCACGCCTGGCTCCACCTGACCTCCACCCACCACGCCTGGCTCCACCTGACCTCCACCCACCACGCCTGGCTGCACCTGACCTCCACCCACCACGCCTGGCTCCACCTGACCTCCACCCACCACGCCTGGCTCCACCTGACCTCCACCCACCACGCCTGGCTCCACCTGACCTCCACCCACCACGCCTGGCTCCACCTGACCTCTACCCACCACGCCTGGCTCCACCTGACCTCCACCCACCACGCCTGGCTCCACCTGACCTCCACCCACCACGCCTGGCTCCACCTGACCTCCACCCACAACGCAAGAAATCAGGATTGGGAGATCACATACTTGGTCATCGTCGTCGAGGATCCTGATGACTTCAGGGAGGCCGTCTTGTGCAGGACGTTCCACGACGTAGTCGACACCAGCTGAGAGGGAAACATTTAAACTGTCAGGATTTCTCATAACATGAAATATTTCTGGATTACATGAAGCAATAATCAAAGTTCAAATTAGAAAAGACGACAGAGCCATAAAGTAACTCAGTACAGTACTACACAACTCACATAAAGTCCCCAACACACAAGAGGGTTCACCTTTAAACATTTATAGCAAACACAGTGCAGCTCTGCCTCTGTTAGTTTGAACACATAACACAACTATATTAATAATGATAAAAGCAATAAATATTATTGTTGTCGTTATAGATATTATCCTTATTACTGTTATTATTATATGTCCGAAACAACAGAGTAGGTGAGAGGAGCAGCTGGCCACGCGCTTTTACGAACGGGCTTTTCACACGTTTCTGCTCTGGATTCAGATTCCAGCTGCTAATCAGTCAGTCAGCAGGTCAATTAACGACTGTTGAGTACTCGTGAGCTCTGGACAAAGACGTGTATTTTGCATTTGTGTGGACGAAACGGTGAATGGCTTGCAATAAACAGCGTGAACGTATTTGTTGAACTAGCGACGCACAGTGAAACGTGTCTACATTAATCCAACATGACGAACCTCTTGAGTTTATAATTCATTATTCTCCTGGCTTATGAGTTGCATATCACAGCGCGTGGAGGAGATGCAGCACGCGCACATGCAGCCCCGTACAGTTACTTAACAGATCGCTCTCTTGTCCCTCGAAAACCAAATACCACAACAACGAGCAAAGCGCATCTCAAAGCTAAATGTTAGAAAAATAGTCTATGTAATATGATGCCGTCAAAGGATCAGATGTTTGTTCAATAACTCAGGTTTCAACAGTCAAACCCACTCAGGGACGCATCGTGTCCTGGTTTGATGACGTAGGCTACACCCAGACGCTCGCCTTTAACCTTTCCATATGGTTACCATGGTTACCAACTTCAGCATGTATTTAGCATTTTATGAAAGTGTTCTATTTTCAGAAATATACATTTTAATGTTAAAATAGGAAGATTTGATGCCTTCAAACCAAAATAACTGTGTTTAATTAAACATCTACACTATTGTGAACACATTCCACAGACATCCAGCAACATTTACGACATTATGTCACTCAAATAATCAGTTTATACGAGTGTCTGTTTCCGACAGGCCTGATAATACAGTGTCAACTGTTCACCTTTCACTGATTTCTAAACTGAGAATGCTTTAAATGCTTTGAAGGGGGTGAATCAAAAGAAAAATGCTAAAATAAATGTAAAAGTTGACTGACCCGCACAGGGACGAGCCATCTCTCACAGCACACTCCCCGCAGGTGCTCTTGCTTCAGCCAAAGATCGTCAGGCGCTTCTGTTGTCCACGAAAGTAGCGATCTAGCAGTTTCTCCAACAAGTTTTGTATCCAGTAGCTTTTCTCAAGAAGTTAAAAACTCAAAGAGTAGGCTCTCCACGGTATGTACAAGAGTTGTTTACGCTCAAGTCCAAGTGCAGAGTGAGGATTCGAATGTTCTGAGGCCTTAAGTAACCTCGGTCAGGTCCGTTTCCATGGCATTCAGTGACGCGCCCGTGAGTGAGTGGCGTGCGTGTGATTCGCCAAGACAGAAAGAGAGAAATATAAATTATTTTATCTTATATATAATATATTTTTTATTTGATTTATACTAGTTATAGTAGTTATACTAGTTTTTATTTTATCTTTCAGTGCAGCTATGGGTTGTGGGGGGGGGGGGGGGGGGGGGGGGGGGGCTGGCCTGCCGGGGATACCGGGGAAATCCCCGGTAGGCCGACGGGGTTTTGGGCCGATCCAATACCGGCTCAATACCGTCCATTCCTAACCGGCCCTCGCTCTGAGATCGCAGACCCCAACTATATTCTATGCTTCACAGAACACGTTAAATTGACTCTAATACTTTTTTTGTGTGTGTGTGTGTTTTATATTATTGTGAATATTATTATATGATATATATATATTATTATTATATTATACAGCATATTATTATATGATTTATATATTATTATATTATACTGAATTCCCTGTGTGGGTGACACAAATAAGATGTCCCGACGTGTTTGTCAAAGTGTTATTTACTGCTTTTTTCATGTTGGAATAAAAGTTAAATATTGAACTGCAAAGTGTTTGATACCTTAATTGTTTTGCATTAAATCATTCTGGGATGTTTGCTGAAATTGATTGGATGTGGCACAGCCCTACAGAGAACATGTTCCACCAGCTGCCACTGCTTATAACCATCTGATACTTGCCCTGAGTTAAGCATATTCATCTCGCAAACTATACCTACCATGGAGTGTTACAATCGCGAGTATTATTTTATTCAATGTGTCCATCCAGGCAAATTGGTGGATCCAAATGTTGTAAAAAAAAAAACATATGATATAATTTCTTTGTAATCATCCAAAAATAATGTTAAGTATATGGGTATTTTTCCAAGTAGGCCACTGACTGGTCGATACGTGCGATGCATTGAGTGGGCAACGCGCCGTGTATTGAGTGGGCCGGTCTGAAACTCCCGGGCCACTTTTCCCCCCCAGTCCGCCCCTGAATACAGTGACAATATATGACAAGTCTTGTCTTTAATTTGAGTTCCCACTATCATAAATAGTATAAATGGACCATGTTTACCCATATTTCTGTTCCATAAGACCATATATGTAACAAAACGCTTATTGTATTGATAAGTGTTGTTCACCTGCTGTGGAAATGCTGACTTAAACAAGTCTACTAAGATCAGGTTGCGTTCGTAAATTGTATTCCAATATTCAATTAAATTAAATTCATTTTGAATACTTCCATTTTGCACCTGATGACACAGCTGACCTGCATCTGTCAGTCAGAGACGTCACTAAAAGAGAAAAGGCATGTCTCGCTGGAATTTCCTTGTCTTAAATGTGAGTGTAAAAAGAATACATTCTGACAAAATATGCAATTGTATTAATACTGTTGGAGCTATTTATTTGATATTGTATTTTGTTATTTCATTTATAAGTAGTATTGTTTAATTATTGTAGATGTTTCATATGTTAAGATTATTTTTCTCTTTAATAGTAATTTGTTTAGTTCTATTATTTTTTGGGTAATTACTGTGGGCACCTGTTGCTATTTAAACGAGTAGAAAGATAGGACCAGCATGCACCGGGGTGGGCGTATAGTTTTTACCAGCTGCACAGCAGCATTACACTGCACAGGACAGGAGAGACAGCACGACAGGAGTTTTGTGAATTCGTTTTTTTGCTTGTTTTATTTGCTTTATTTAATAAATACATAAAAATGGAATCCTGCTTGGACATTTTACTCTCTTCTGGCTGCGTAAGGATACCGACCACGGTGCATCACTGGCGTTTGATTATTATTTGTTTAAGTTTGATTTAGCCGACAAATGGCCACTACAAATACCATTTTAAAATTCACACAATTTGAAAAAATTATCCACAATAAATACTACCTTCCACCTGGAAAATGTCTAAATATCTGGTACTTCTGGACATTTGATTTCCATTCTGTAAAGGTTTTAGTTTTAATCAGTTTTTCAATCATATATTCAATAATTCATTCATAGTTCTTTTTCATAATATCGTTTTTCTAAATTAATAATCAGTTAATAATTCAAAAAACTAATTTTCAATAATTTATAGTTCTTGTAAATAAAATGTATTTATCAATAACTTTTTGATTTCATTCACACACCTATATACATACATATATATATATTCATAAATGTATATGTAAATTATAATAATGATATGAATTTATTAAGTTCCCACATTGTTTCCCCCTTATTCATTAACATCACAGCTTGTTCCCTTGCACCTACGTGTATGTGTCATCAGTTCTGTACTAGTTAACAATCAGTAAAGATTTCAATTATTTGTGATTTAGTTATAATTAAATTGGCAAGAATTATGCTGCATGTTGGGGCAGTAATCTAAAGCTTTCCCTATTTTATTCATATCAACATGTAATATTATATTTATCAATCCTTAACAGTACTAACAGCCTTTGAGTCAAATGAAAATCAAAAAGATATAAAATGATCACTTGAACAATATTTATTGTATATTAATTGTCGTACATTGTCAGATTTTTGAATTATATCAGAAATATGATATTGTTTCGAGGACGTCACCGTACTCACTGGTACTATTTCTCAATGAATCTTTAGAGACAAGAGCCTGTATTGCAATAAGGCAGAGGACAGTTAAACACAGCAGCAGCAAAACAAATGTCAACAAACGTGTTTATTAACTTGCAGTAACACATATGCACATACTTTATATTTTTTTGCTTGCAAGGCAGTCACCCTCCCCTGCAGGATTATTTTCTCCAAAATTGTCCAAATCACATTGAGTAAATGATGAAAAGAGAAACACGTATCAATAATATTCACACAAGGATGCAAACTTAGAAGATTGACACATTTTACACAGCAGAATACACACAAATTCATATAGAAATCATTTACATGGATGTCTTATTGTGGGTTTAAATAAATAAAAGAAAAAGGTGACAGTCACAACGGTCATCTGTGTGACAGCAACAATAACACATCAGAAGTGTATTGTCCTCTCCACTTGTCCTATTAGTAAAGGCTTTATGATGAGAGCTAATTTCACTGTAACCTTAAGTACAAGATGGTCAAATGGAGATATTACAAATGGACTAATGTCTTAATTTGGAGACAGTTACGGGAGTGAGGGATGAGGAGGTAAGGAAACATGAGAACACCAGGGTAGGGAGTGAGGGATGAGGAGGTAAGGAAACATGACAACACCAGGACACACATGAGAACTCTGTCAAGCTACATATTATGCAAAGTGAACATCTTTTCTTCTACATAGCTGTCCTCAGTCTCATCTGCTTAACTTGGTCATGGAGGCATCAACATGTAATAGAGATGTTAAATTAACAGTGAAAACTCATCATAGCTTAATTTAACATCAGTATTCATAATTACACTTCATGTTTACTTCTCCTGATCTTTACCTCCTATAACAAGGTCCATAGGGGCATCTCAATAAATGAACATGTTATATTATATAAGTGTTATTTACTGATTGTTTCATGTTGGAATACATGTTAAATATTTAACTGCAAAGTAATAATGCGTGTTTGATACTTTAATTTGTTTGCATTAAATCATACTGGGATGTTTGTTGAAATTGATAGGATGGCCCAACCTCGAACATTTTCCACCAGCCGCCACTGATGCATAGTAAAAGAAAAACGCGATAGTAGATTATTATATTTTTGTTTGTGGACTTGGTTGAACTGAGTTTGTGTGTGAGACAGTGCACACAACGTTCATTGTTGAAAATGACTGGCCTGTGGTCTTAGTACTGTAGGAGTCAATTTCTGTCATCATGTTGGTGTGTGACATTTACAATAAATCTGGCTGAGCAGAAGTCTGTGTGTGTGTGTGTGTGTGTGTGAGGAAGGGATGGGGTGATGTTCATGTGTGCCCATGTGTATGATGTGGCTCTTTGCAGTAACACAGTAAAAAAATGTGGCTTAGTCTCTGACTGGTTGGCCACCCCTGACCGAGTGTAACTTTATATTTTGGACAAGGCGAGCTGGTACTACTGTACTAAAAGTGGACCACATTAAAGGCTTTCGTCTTTTTAATAATTAAACCACTGAAAGAACAGTTATAAACTTGGAAAAATATTGTGTAGCATTGCAAATAGAGCTCTTACCCCAAATAAGTAGTGTATAGGTTAGCAGTTGGTTCATTTAATAAGAAATTAAGACATGAGGACATTTAATCATCACAATACCCACGTCCCTCACCTAAGCTGTTTTTCCGTTACAATTTGCATTTCATTTGCCCTGTAATAGTACTTTATTCAGGTATTATTTCTCCAAGTCAAAGTGTTAAATGGCAGTAGCAAATCACACACATACACATTTATAAGCCATTATTACATGCATTCGGCCCACATTTACCCAACAAATTAGTCACGGGGCTTTAGAAAGGTGTTGCAGTAATAAAAACACAAGCTAAGTATATGTAGAGATTTAATTTGTCCTTTTTTATTGCAGAACATACAATTATTTGGGTCTCCACCACAACTGAACAGAGTGATAGTAAGAAAGAAGTGGCCCTTCTTTCCCCTCTAATCAGTCACATCATTGTAGTTCTTTTAAAACCAGCTGGCAACACTCGGCCACCTTTGATGGATCAGACACCGATGAGAACTTGGAAATCTGAGAGTTGACACCCAGGGAGCGAGCCAGGTCCCGGGCTGTCTGGTCTGAGGCCACAGTGGTTCCCAAAGCCACCAGCAGCCTAAACACAGCCTCCTTGTCTTGTACCGTCTCCAGAGCTCTACTGGCCACAGACAGGCACTGGGCCTTGGCCTCGAGATCAGGTTGGCTGTGCAGGCAGCCGGCGTAGTTCAGCACAAGAGTGGCCAGGGCAATGTGGATGTTCTTATTGCAGCCGCCGGCCAGGTCGGCAGCGTGCGATAGCACCGCTTCACGCTGGGCCAGGAGGAGGGCTCGGCCGTGGCTGCCTCCGAAGCAGTTGCACAGAGTCCGCAGCGCCAGCATCTGGTTGGCGGGACGCCCCTCAGGCCTCATCAGGCTCAGCAGGTGGTTGCACAGCTGGACTCCCTCCGACTCTCCACAGAGGCTCTCGTTAACCTGCGGATGGCGCACCGCCAGCCTCATAATGTCCAGGACAGGAAACACAATGTCTGAAGTCCAGGGGAAGGGAAAGGGCCGTTTGGTTAGTGAACAGTAATAAACTGAAGCACCTTAAAGGGACAGTGTGTAGGATTTGGTGGCATCTAGCGGTGTGGTGCAGATTGAAAGGGGTCATATGATAAAAATCTCTCTTTATCAGTAAAAATCAACCGTAAAAATCAATCCGCAAATATGAAACGACCATAAATTGTGTTGGAATTTCATTTTTCGTACCTTCGGGCCAGTGAGCAGCCTTCCACAGCAGGTTGATCTCTTGGATGGTTGGGGGAGACCTGGAAGGGTTGGGCTCAGAGACGGATACCAGCAGCTTCTCAAGGCTTTCCAGAATTTCTTCGGAAAGCCGGTGCTCCTGAGGTGCATCTCCATTCAGCTCCTTTATCTTAGCTGGCGAAAGGGAAGAAGAAATCATTAACCATGACACAGTTGAAAACACAAGTGTAAAGGTAAAACAGTTTGATAATTAAATAATTTACCAACGTTTCAGCATGACAATACTGAAGTCTATAATGTGACATCATCTAAACTGTTCTAATGTCGTCAGAAATGGCCGTGTTCCCAATTGATCCCATCACACAGTAAGAAGCTGATCGAGAAAAAAGGTTTTCAGGGCCTTTGGACACAATTCAAGTGTCACTCAAAATCCATTAATAAAGTTCTTAGAAAGATTTCGTCATTCTCAACTGAGGGAATAGATATCCGCACTCTTAAATCTACACAAAGAACAGTTTATTTTTAGCTTTCGGTCTAAAGAACTTTCATCAGAGCGTATGCTGACAGAAGAAGATTAAGCACACACTCGGATCAAGGTCCTTTACACCGAAAACTCAAAATAAAGTGTTCTCTGCATTGATCTAAGTGTGCAGATATCTATTCTACCAGTTTGAGCTTTTTGATGCTTCCAGCGCCGTATTTAAGACAAAGCCGGAGGAAGCGTTGGTTGTATCAGTCACTCTCAACTGACACATGCAGACTGTGAAGACACATAATCACACCCATGCTTGAAATGCTCACCAATGATCTGCGAGGAATTGGCTTGCTCAAAGGTCACACTGTCGGTCTTGGGGAAGTAGATGTTGGTTGCCGTCTGTCTGTAGGCACCTCGTCCTGTAGAGTAGGGAGCAGAGGGATCGAATGAGAGAAACACTGAACGTTAAAGGATTAACAAACACACCTGCCTCGTGCTGTCTTCATGTAGGAGAAATGTTTCTGAGAGTTTACCGCTGAACAGCTGTCACAAATCAATCCCTGGTCAGCGGTAAGACCGCATGAGTTTAGTTTGTCTGTTGTTTATACACAATTCAGAGGTTCCTTCAGTACCGTACTTTTCGGACTATAAGCCGCTACTTTTTACCCCACTCTTTGAGGCGTCGGCTTATAGTCCGGTGCGCTTTATATACGGATTTTTTCGTAGCTTTTCTCCACCACAACAACAACCACAACTTCCGGTTCCGGTCTAACACAACATTTACTTGCTCCCGACACAGAACAGTTGCTACGAGCAACCCCTCTGCTACCAGCTGTTACTGACAGGGTCGCTACAATATGGATGAAGTACCATTGACCTACCTCTCACTAGGACTGTTAACAAAAAAGGTTGAACGGCAAGATGCTTTTAACATTACATGTCCGACTCGCTAGCTTCTAAGCTAATTTTAACATTCCGGCCAATGGGGAAATGCTAACCGCGATTAGCATTAGCGAATATATAATATATCTTTGTACATCTTTTCATGCAGACATACTTGCATTACAGACTAAGGTCTCTCACGGCTACCAAACGAAAAGCAATGAGGCAATAACTGTTGTTGCTCATAGCTCTGAATAGCTGTTGTGCTAGCAGCAACTGGCCAAGCCAGTTAGCCGTAAATGCTATTCAGAGCTATGAGCAACGTCAACACGCTGCATGAGAAGATCAGCTTTTTCACAATTGTGGCAAATCTTCCAGATATGATCTTAGTTCATGTATAATTGTGTTTACAATGGCTGGTATGATGATAGTCTGCTTTATCTCAGCCATTCGTTGTTATTCAGCCATTCAGCCATGAAGGTACCGGTACATGACGTGGTGTGTTCAAGGACCCAAATGCAGACTCCGGACAGCAGAGTTATATTGTAAACCAAGATGAGCTACGAGCAACAAGTTATTGCCTCGTTGCTTTTAGATTCTATTGAGAAGACACGCTGCTTCGTTTTACTTCTTCAGTTTGGTAGCCTTGAGAGACCTTAGTCTGTAAGTATGTCTGCATGAAAAGATGTACGAATATATATTATATTCACTATATTCGCTAATGCTAATCGCGGTTAGCATTTCCCATTGGCCGTAATGTTTAAATTAGCTTAGAAGCTAGAGACATGTTATGATGTTCATAGAAGAAGACAACTTTAGTACTGTTAAAAGCATCTTGCTGTTCAACGGGGACACCTGCGGCTTATAGACCAGTGCGGCGTATCTATGTTCAAATTCTTTTTTCTTTTAAAAATCAGCTGGTGCGGCCTATATACCGGTGCGCTCTATATTCCGGAAAGTACGGTAAGTAACTAACCTGTGAAGGGATCAGCCACGCCTCCAGGAGCACTTGGGTTCGGACCCGACCCTGGGATGTAGCGACCGGAGCCTGTGTGGAGAAAACAAAACTGCTGTGACATAACGTCTCTGGTGATATTCAGATTGTGAGAAACCTTTCAGTGAACATACTGTACCTGTGAAGGGATCGCCTCCAAAACCTGACCTTTCATCAGAAGCCCCGGGGATGTACCGAGCCCCTCCTGTCAGAGGAAGAAACAAAACACCTTCAGGAAAATAGCAATTCAGTCTAATAACCTTTAATTACTGTAATCAAAATGTATCGTATGGAAGACATTGTCTGTTTCTGAAAGGCAGAAAAACAAACCCAAGTATCAATCATTTGGCCTCACCAGTGAATGGGTCACCACCAGCGGGCGGGGCCGGTCCCACCACAAGTCCTTTGGTGTTCTCGATAATAAAATTGGCAACCTGGTCGAGGAACATGGCGCTGAGGTCGTTCTTCTGCAAGAAGTTGTGCGCCGTCAGCCAGGGGTCCTCTGACAAGTTGTAAGGCAGCTTCATGGACGGCCCTCCCTCGTTCACGTCAATGGTGAAGACGTAGTCGTATTCCTGAGGGGAGATCAGGAGTCATGCGCGACTGTTCTCATGCCTGCATGCATAGTTTGCCTCGTCACTAAGCCTACGGCCTTTACCTTTCCTTCGTACATCACGCTCTTGGAGGTCTGTTGGTTTGAGCCTCCGACCACATCTCCGATTTTCATCCAGCGGTCGTCGCTGACGCTCCACTGATATGCCTCCACCTTCTGTCCATCTTTGATCAGACGCGTCTGTCCGTCGCGATTCCCTTTCAGGAAATAAGCAAAACAAATCTTAATGGAGGGAATTGGATGTGTAAGATGTGAACCAGAAACACCAGATACACAGTGGTTATAGACAATATGATGACAGAAATGTCAGTCTGTTTCCTAACCAGGCTCATTAAGGTGTTCCCTTCCAGGGAGGTCCTCTATTTTGATGTCTCCAAGATCACCCGTCTTGGGGTCAATGGTGGTCTTTGCGAGTTCATCTTCAAAAGCCTGCAGGTCTTCTACACTCGCCATGCGGTCTTCAGCTGGCGTAAATACGCGGATAATGCCGTCACTGTGGGCAGACAAGCAGCGTCTGGGTTAGCCACAAAATGTCAGAAGTGAAAGCGGTGAACAGTAGGACACGGCGTTTAAATATTTGTTCAGGGAACACGATCACGGACTCTAGACTGACCGCACAGCATGCCAAACACAGTTCTTACCTGGCCCCGATGGCTATATCGCCATTAGGTAGAATACAGCAGCACCAGACAGACTGGGCAGGCAGACGGATGGTCTGGGAGCACTCTCCCTGTCTCCATATCCTCAAAGTCCTGTCCTCTCCTGTGCTTATGAAATCTAAAAGGGAAAAGCACCAGTATGAGGTCGGGGGGGGAGCCAGCTACCAGCTGGCTACCAGCTGACGGCAGGAAAACAAATGGTTCCATAAATGACCATGGACCCGCAGTTTGTTACACACACATTACAAGTCTCACATTCTGCTCTTTCAAAGGCATTTACGTCTCAAGATAAATCAACAAACCTTGACTATTGGGGAAGACAGCCATGCTGTAGATGTAGTTGGTGTGGCTGTAGTAGACCTGCACACATTCGCCTGTCACCAGCCACCTTCTGATACTCGTGTCATTGCTGCAAGAGAAGAACTCCGTGTCGCTGATCACTGCTAGCCCCCTCACACAGTCCTCATGACCTGGTAAGAAAGAGAAACAGGTTGCGTTGTAATTATAAACGATTATAAACGATGGAGCCCCTGGATCCCCAGACAAATGTTTGGAATAGTCAACCCGCTGCAAACTCTCACCTTCATACGTCTTCTCACAGCGGCCAGCTTTCCAAAGCTTTATGGTCTTATCTGCTGATCCAGACAACATAAGGCCTTGTTCAGGTAAGATGATCACGGCCCACACTGCTGCAGAGTGGCCCTTTAGTCAAAATGAACAAGCATAGATTTTGGTCCGTCACAACGCCCTATCATATGTTTTTGCTTATTACAGTTGCATAGATGAAATCGATTCGGGGGAAAATAGATTTACAGAGTAACATCACAGAAGCTTCAGCATACCTCTAAGGTCATCATGCACTTCTCATTGAGCCAGACTTTGGCTGTGGTGTCCCACGAGCCGCTCAAAAGTGTCCCAAACTTCCCAGAAGACAGAGTGCAAACTGGGGGTTTAAATGACAAAAGAGCAAATTAGATGCTTATTAGATTGTAATTACCCTGCGAGTATACAGCTAGGCACAACCAACTCACCTGTACTTTTGTGACCCGTGAGAGTGAATAGAGGCTGTGATTGGTCCATTGTGAAAACGCATATGTTGTTGTCATTTCCACCCGTGGCAATAAGTCCGCGAGGGTATGTATCACTCGGTGCAATGACACATACACAGGATACAAAATTGGAGTGGCCAGACAAACTGTGTATCTCTGTGAAACCTTTGTCTGGGCTGTCAAGAGAAGGGGAAAGAAGAGCAAAGACATATTAAATGATTACTTGTGTGGGAACAAGTAGTGGAAAATTGTGATTATTAATTTCAAGAAAAGGCCAATAAATCAACTAACAGACAACATACATAATACCAATCTGAACCTGGTGAAATTTAGCAAGTACTCCATCATCCGCGCTGCTAACAGTCAACACTGAGTTGCAGTTGAATGAATGACAAAGCTAATTTGAGTAAACGTTAGCAAACCGCTTGCTAGCTAACTTAGCTACCCACATTAACGCGACTGTATTACTGTTAAATAACTTTACTGGGCTCGTTAATTGACTTGCAACTAATCTTGGTCTGGGCACCTATCATAATAACAACGTTGAAGTTGCGTACAAACTGAAATAAATACAACAACCACAGTTAGTTAGTCAGTAGCAGGCTAATGCTAGCTACCTTGAGTTTGGTACCCAGACTCTTCCGGTTCGGTCTCTGGACACAGACACGAAGGCTCCATCTGGAAAAACGGCAGATGCGAGTCCCCTGACGTCCATTTCGTGTCCCGGGATGGAACACCTGAGTTTGTATGCGTTAGATGATGCCATTTTGTCCCGACGACACGATAAAACTACCACAGTAGAGTTATGTTTAAGCGGCGTTGCTGTCAACAAACACCGGCCGCTAATGCTAGCGGAAGTTGAATGACGTCACTAACGTGTCAGGTCAGACAACTCACCGTTCAAATTAATGTTTTAATTTGATTTAAATCAAATATAGTACATAATTATAATACAATGCGTGGTGGTAAGTTTAAAGCATTAATGTCGACGTACTATTCAAAAACACAAAAACACAAGGGAACGAAGCGGACTGCCTCCACGTGTAGTACTCATGTTTCACCAGAGGGGGGCAGCACACTGTTTTCCCTGTTGCCGATGGTGCACTGCGCTCCCAACGAGTCGACCTGTCCAAAATAGCTGAGTCAAGCTAACGCAGACAATCAGGATTACAACAGGAAACTCGAAAGATGTTACAATAAAAGCCCAAGGGGGCGTACAGTTAAATCGGAGTATCCGCATTCATCATCTCCCACCAAAAGAGTACAACTTATTCTCTAGAGAGAGTTTGGACAGCAATTGTCAATATCAAAACAAGATTAGCCTTTATGTGAACGTTAAAAATGAATAGTCTGTTCACCAACCATGACATGAATCATAAATCGATACATTGATAATGCTAATTATGCTAATGCTAATACATTTTCTGTACATTGTGTAATCCTTTTAAGCTTTTTTCTTTCTTTATAGCTTTTCTTTATATTGAGGGAATTCAGTAACTAAATAAGTAAAAAATTAAATAAAAATAAGTAATATTTAATAAAAATAATCATCTTATAAACTAAAAATGAAATGTTTCAAATAAGCCCTTTTCAGAGAGCTACTTCAATATGTGTTTTAAATGTATCGCTAGAATTCAGTCCCATCAAAAAATGTTTTAATTTTTAAACATAGGTAAACCGGAAGTACATGTTTCTTTTATTGCAGGTAGCAAACTACTGCTCCTGTCCAGCCTACAGAGGCTCGGATGAGGAAGTAGCCACACTGATACGTGCGCTGAGAAAGACGGCAACAAAAAAAGTAGGTATGGTTTTGTTTTAGCGTGGGAAATAATTGTATAATGTGCGAATGAATACGAGGTAATTAAATCACGCTAGCCCGCTGATGTCAGCTAACACAGTAAAGGCTACATCGCGCCTGTCAGTGGTATATCAGTAGTGTGAAGGATGGAGCACGCGAGGTTGGGCAATAACAAGGTATTTAGTGCAGACTAGCAGGTTTATAAGGGCCACTTGTACTCATTTTAGACTGGGTTGGATTAGCAGATAATGCTAATGTTAAAAAAAAATCATTGTAAGGTGTTGTAAGGTAAAGGTTGGGCTTGTTTATACACACAGGTCTGCTTTATTACACAGTAGTAGCAATAGTAGGCCTGTGTTTGTGCCCTCCTCAGAACGATAATACTACTTAATATTAATGTTATCTCAGTCGTATCATCTTACTGTTGGTCAGTCATCTATACAGACGAACGTTCACTGTTATAAAACAGCAATAGGCCCATACAAATGTTGTCTAAATGATGTTTATTCAGCCGATACCTGAGATCTGTTTCCCATCAACAAATCTCCATTGTGGTGTGTGTTGGGGTTTCGCTGTAGGTCCCCCCCCCCCCCACCCCCCCTTCCGGAGTGCCAGCAACCATGAAGCTTCGACTGCACTTTGTGGTGGACCCCATGGGCTGGCTGTGTGTCAGCATGGTGTTTGGGATCTGGCTCTACAACACTTTCTTCATCCCCAAACTGGTTCTGCTTCCGCACTACAACGAGGGACACATCCCATGGGCCACAGTAGTTTGTGAGTGTCCTCCTGCAGGAACTTCTTTGTTGACACACATTTAACTTTTAACTGGAATTAAACACCGCACA
The DNA here is from genome assembly GCF_949748355.1 of Melanostigma gelatinosum. Lineage (NCBI taxonomy): Eukaryota > Metazoa > Chordata > Actinopteri > Perciformes > Zoarcidae > Melanostigma > Melanostigma gelatinosum. Next base: position 9,738,678 of record NC_136656.1, read on the forward strand.
CTCCTTCAGGTTATTACATCGCGTCGACGCTCTGCATCGCGGCCCTGTTGAGAGCTTCCACAGCAGATCCCGGCCGTCTTCCCGTGGACCCCCACATACCTCACGCTGGTATGGATCCACGTGTGACTGTTTGCCCATGCGTCTTCATACCAGCATAATAAATTCTCTACCAGTTTAGTATCAGCTGATGCCTCTCAGTCGGTCTTTAGACCACAGTTAATGGGTTTGAATATGTTATTACTGTGTAACTATCTCTGTAATAACCAACAGTTTGTTTTATGTCACAGAGCGAGAGCACTGGGAGTTGTGCAATAAGTGCAACTTAATGAGACCCAAACGGTCCCACCACTGCAGTCGCTGTGGCCATTGTGTACGCAGAATGGACCATCACTGTCCTTGGTGAGGATGCACACACACTAATAAAGCTCTTGCCGTCCACATCTGACGCCTATTGAAAACCATGTTGCCGAGTAGAATAGAAGGCTTTCGCTGCGAATATATTTCTGGGAAAACGTATTTTTCACGAAAATAGCCCAAAAATAATTGAAGGCCATATCTTAAATCCTGTTTGTTTCCTTCCAGGATCAATAACTGCGTGGGAGAAGACAACCACTGGCTCTTCCTGCAGCTCTGTTTCTACACTCAGGTCCTCAGTTTGTTCACTTTGGCGCTGGACTTCTGCCAGTACTATTACTTTCAGCCACTTACAGGACAAGACCAGGTACATTCCACAGGAATATGAGTAAATCATACCCTAAAAACAAATGTTGTAAGAGCGTACAGATTGCCTTTCAGACATGCATGTGTAGCAATGTTTTACAGCAGTATTGCCTGTGTTTATTAGTTATCTTAAAGTGCTATGTGAGGAGGCTAAATGCTTTGTTTCATTCGTTGCCATTTTGCTTTCTTCTGCCAGGAGAAGTTTACAACGCGCCATGAACTGGCTCTGCTGCGAGTCTCAGCGCTCATGGGTTTGGTGATGTTTGGAGGCATGACCAGCTTGTTTTACACTCAGTTGACAGGCATCCTCTCTGTGAGTACCGCGTAATGACCAGAAGACATGACATTCACTGCCGTAATTATGTCAATGTGATTATGTCTGCTCTTAACACACTGCTTTGTTGGATCTATAGAACAAGCACGGTGGCACTTATTTGTTTGTCTCATTGAAAGCTAATTCTGTCTTTTCAAGAACAAGCGAGCGAAAAAAGAGGCCGCAGCACACAAAGCTACAGACGGAACCAAATGACACAGCACACAAAAATAAACCAATCAATGGTATTAATGGAGCGATCAATGGAAACGAAACAAGAGAGAAAGTCTGGGGTCGGGCTGCGTGCATGCAAGTGTTTGTACATCCCGTCAGTGGCAAGATACTATTGCAGTCTTCATCTTTGATGACATGATTTTGTTACAAGCCAAAGTAATTTGAAGCTTTCATCAATCATTTTCGACAGAGCTGTAATGGGAGAAACGTCTGCACTTGATCTGTTATTTACAGAAAAACTGTGTTCAATAGGTGGAGCTGTCTACAGGAGCAATAAATGAAATGATCGTCATCTTTGACATTGTCTCCCCCCCCCCTCTTACAGGACACTACCTCCATCGAGAAAATGGCCCAGTTCTCAAATGAAATGTGAGTCTGTTTAACTCCGTTTGTCCTCAAGCCCCACTCATTCCCATGTCTGTACGTTCAATGTGCAGCTAAGCTTAGCTTAGCATAAGGACTGGAAACAGTGGGGAATGGTGAGCATGGCTCCTTCCAAAGCTAACAAAACACAACCACCACCACCTCTACAGCTCCCCCCCAAAAAACCTTCTTTCTTGTTTGTATAAAAACGACAGCTTGAGTAGTTTTGGGGACTAGTTGTTAGCTGGGCGCAATGACTTCTGGGAGTTTTGTCGTCACCTTGAGGCTGTCCGTCAGCCAACAGAGACTCCTCGCGAGAATATATCAGTTTATGCGCCTTGGAAGCTGCATGTAGGCGGATTTAGTTTTCCCGTGGCTAGCTGTTTCTCCCTGTTTACAGTCTTCATGCTAAGCTAAGCTAACGGGCTGCTAGCTCCAGCGTCAGCTCGAACACGAATATGAAAGTAGTATCACTCTTACTCAGTTTCAACACAAATAATTAATTTTTTCCCTTCTTCTTCTTCTTCTTCTTCTTCTTCTTCTTCTTCTTCTTCTTCTTCTTCTTCTTCTTCTTCTTCTTCTTCTTCTTCTTCTTCTTCTTCTTCTCAGATATGGCTCAAAGAAATCTTGGCAGCGGGCGCTAGCGGAAGTTTGCGGCACTCGCTGGAAACTCCTGTGGCTCATCCCGCTCCGAAGCAGACAGCCCATCCAAGCCGGCCACCACTTCCGCACCCACGTGTAGGCCGGCAGCACTACAGCGCCACCTGTTGGCACAGACAGGAGGGGGCTGGCTGCCGTGATGAAACACTCGATGCACACTGTGGAACCCATCTGCTCGCCTTCGCCGTCCTCTTTTGTGCTACGAGAGCTGGGCAGCAGTCTTTGTCTCCGGAAACTCTTAAGAATTTAAATTTTTTTGTTTTTCCTTTCTCTACAAGGCCCAGACTGGCAGCAAACAGGGTGAAGAAACAAGGGGAGTGATGGGGGGGGGGGAATGTTGCTTCTTTTTTTTTACTCACTGTGACTGCTACTTTAAACATTTGGAAACCACTTTTAATGGTTAATTGCATCAGAAGGATAGAAGTCTTTACCTGGAAGCAGCTGGCGAAAGGGACCCCTCTCAGGTTACTTGAACAAAGAGCCTTTACTACTGACCTGTAATCAGCTACAGGCAGAACCAGTGTGTCTATTAGGAAGGCGGTTTTTTTTGTATAAGGTTTGTGCCTTGCTTCTTTTACTGTAACTGTCCGTTTTATCTGTCATGCACGCGCAGTGTATTCGTTTTTTTACGTTTTTTCCCGGTTGGGTGATCCTCCAGCTCTCTTGCGAAGTGATCCGGCGTCAACTGCGCTCCTGTTTTCATTTGAAGAATCATGAATGTTTTTTCTTGCATTGTTCTATGAACCTTCTTATCTATGAAATGATTGTTTTATCAAGCATGGCCACAGAACAAAGTTCACAGCTTGGCTATGAAGCCGGCTATGAAGCAGAGCAGAGAGTAACACTTCACCAAGTGTGTGCTGTCAATAGGCTGGATATGTCGTAGACAAAACCTGCTGTATAATGGTACAACAAACATTCCACGGCCAATTGATACCATGACCTCATCGTGTGAGTGTCACATACTGTCAAAGATATTAACAGAACTTAAATGACTCTGGTTGTCTTTAAAGCGTTTGACGTTTTGGGATTTATACACGAGAAGGTCGAGACTCTCGTGCCGGCAAAGAGGTATCGAGTTCATCATTTAACTCTCTGCAAGAAAGCAAATACCCCGTAACTCCAAAAATGTGCAACTGTTCCTTTAAAATCGGGTCTGTTTAGCTTGTCCGCTCCGTCAACCACAGCACTTACAATGCAACGGTCGCACATTACCACGAACACGTCTGTTGTGCAATATCATCTGTGATTCGTTTTAGTGCTGTAGCTGTGTCACAGTTAGGTCTTAAATGTGTCCGAGCCAGTGGCTTTATAAGCGCATGTCTTTGTCAGTGAAAAACTAGCGGTTTAGTGTGTGATGACATACAGCTGGTCGACACTTGACACTGATTTATTTATGATGGGTTTGCTGTAACGCTATGGTAGTTTTAGAGGTGTTCATTGAATTATTTCACAGGATACTTAAGTAGAAGATGATTCAGTGCATAATAATACTGGCATAGCATGGTTGTCACTGTCTTTAACACTTGGCAATCGCATAGATACACCTGTATGTAAACCAAGCTTGCCATACGTGGGAAATATAACAATATCCAAGTAGTTTTAAAGTGCCTTTCTAGGTCTTCTTCTTACTCTCACCGTACATTGTCGTCATCATGTTGCGTCTCCATAAAAGCCAAAGACCTGGGGAAATGTTGCAATAGTCAGTAAATGCATGTTTCACCAAATTTGTGAAGGTAGCAGTTTTAATATTATGCACTGATTTTCACACTTAGCACACAGTCAGTTTTTTGCTGCATCGATGGTAATCGTGAGAGAAAGTCTCCACTTAAAGTTGTCGTGTTTTACGTGTGAATTATGTTTCGTTGGTATCTGAAATTTTTGCATGAGTGTGTGTTGGTAACTTTGCTCAGTGGTTTTTATAACAGATTCAGGGTTCTTGGATGTTTGTGTGATTTCTTTTGGTTTGGGTGGGATAATGTGTGTGAATGGCATTAAATAAGGGGGATGGATCACATTCAGTTTCTTTGACAAGTACTTTTTGAAAGCAATAAGCATTGTGTAGAAGTAAAGCCATCTGTATTGTTGCAGCAGTAGTGAAAAACACGTGATTATTGTGAAGTAAACTGGGTTTAGAAGAGTTTCACTTATTACTCACTAACCAGGGATTACCAGATTTAAACACGGCGTCTACTTCGGTAACCTCAGCCAAGATTAACGCTACTGTAGCTGCTGTGTATGGTTTTACATTATATCCTCCTATTACACCCGATGTTGTAAGTAATTCAAATGCTGCAGGAGACTTTCAGAGGGCCGGCGCACCGCTCACTCTCTTCCCCTCACAGCTGTTAACTGGTGTCCCACAGGGCTCTCAGTTTGGACCTGTGTAGTTTGGTTCACATTGTTCATTTTGCTGTTTTCAGAATGTGTTTTCAAATTATCATTTTTTTCATTCAGACCTCAAACTCTGGAACCGTTAAGTTTTGGGGAATTAAAGGAATACACCATAAATATTGTTATCCATTTCTTTATGTCCAGAAAGCCTATGAAATGTGAGAAAGCTGTGATTATATCAAACATCATATAGGTGTTCATATTCTAATAAATTAGGTTCTGGATACGTTTGAGCTGATTCTTTTCTCCTTTCTTCTACTTGGTGTGTAGCAGCTTACATGTGGGCTGCAGCTGAAGCTTTTATTTTACATCTTTTGATATGATGACAACATTTTTGTCCGTTTCGGGGCTTCATAACCTGACCAAATGAACAGGAAGGCTCTTTCATGTCTCAGAATCTAGAGCAGGTGAGAAGGGACATTACTTTTCAATTTCTAGAAAGAAGTTGATGGAGCGTATAAAAAGACTGCAGACAATGGTTTCCCTTTGTCAAGTGATGTAATCAGCCGTAAAATGTGTAATGTGATGACACAGAGGCCCACAGTCAGACAAGACAAGATTGATCTTTGTGACCTGTTCACCACACCCATTACCTTAAAATAGATTATAACTACAGCATTAGCTGTTTGATACGCACCTTAAAACTACAGTAGCATTTGAATGGACTCATAATAACGTCATGAAACGTGATGTTTTCTGCCATGGACAAGATATTCGCTTCAAACCAAAAAGACAAAAACATTTTTGATCTCGTTTTCAGCCAATTTTGCACTAAATACCTGACTCTGCATCACAGTCAGACTGCCCTGAATGCGGTTCAACTCGGCCTCAGTACGGCGTGTCAAGAGCCCGAGCAGCAGTTCAGCTGTCTCCAAGTGGTCATTGTCTACAACAGTCCTTAAGTGCCAGTGAGGCGTGTGTAACGTGTGCATGAGCCGTGAACAGAATCTATGTGTGTTGTCTAAAATGGTTAGATGTTTTAAACACACACTGAACACCCGCACACACACATTGTATTGCCCTCAGCAAACCCCAACCGGTGTGGGCTTGATTAACCAAAAACATTGAACATCTAAATCCATCCAGTTTGTCTTTACAAGAACAAATAACATATCAGTGAAATTCGGTTTTTTGTAATGGAATATAACACACCAGTGTGTTTTAATGAGCCATGGGGTGAAATTTAATTTGGGAGTTTGGGCTTTGGGACGGTCTGGGTTAAATGTGCTCTTAATCTCTGGTAATGGTTGGTCAAATGGCCGAATTAAATAAATGACCACCTGCTACTTGTGCAGTCTCTGACATCTGGCTGAACAAAAGAAATAATTAGCCACAAGCCTGATAAACGTAAACTATGCTTGGAACAGTTATCTCTCAGATACGAGGCTGTGTGTACCTGTCTAGGATTGGAGTTAGTGGCTTGGCGTGTTCTGCTGCCATTTTGCCAAGCCGAGACAAGGATTAAGTCTCGGAGATGGAAGATAAATTGATGATCGGCTCACAAATAACGGGTAGCATGATCATTTTTAGATTTCTATCCATATGGGGCATTTATCCTATATGACTTAGTGATAACGGTCATCCCCAATATCACGCTTTTCTTACTCAGAGCTCCAGTTAAGATCCCACATATTTGACAAGAAGTTATTTTTTAGCTGTTATTATTGGTGTTTTTTCTCATCATTCAGGCAACTAAATGCGCCAAAAAACAATCCAATTGTCTTTTGAAATCTCTGAAATTACCCCGGCTCTCTGATTCCACTTGACATATGAAGAAACTATTATTGTATTCTCTGTCACTGCTCATGAAGTCATAATGAGATTTTTTTTTAGTCATCATGTGGATGGGTCGCCAGTGTGGCAGGTGTCCGCTACACGTTCCTCCATCTTCAGCTGAACTTCCTGAACGTCGGGGGTGTTGATTGGCCGATTGATTTTCAAATGAGCTCACATTGTAGAAAGTAGAAATCCAATTAGAAGTTGAACGTCCAACAGTTAATCCAATCAAGACGATGAAATGTATCGATTTTACCCTCAAAATCAATAAGGTGCACGCGGCTCTGGCGTGAGCTTGGCTCAGAGCATTTTTCCTTTCTCCAAAAGAATGAAGAGCTCACTTTAGGTCAGCCGCACAATGTGAGAAACACAGAGTACATTATAAGCCACTTGTACATATTAAACCACTTCTTGAAAGTCTGAATAATGTGCTGATTCAGGAATCATATGTAACGACATATAACCACAGCATGCTGTCTGTACTGCAGGTGCTTCATTCCAGAGTTGAAGTCCTTCTATGAATTGCCAATTGTGTTTCGTGAGATTGAACCCCAAGTGCTCAACTTCTGTTCTGAGTGTGTAGCCTGTGTGCCGAAAAAAACCACAATGAAGTCAAGTGGAATTCTTCATTTTCCACGCCTTGCAGCCCTGTTTTGATTCACTTCATCTGTTTGTTGTAACAAATGCTAAGTAACTGTTGCTAAGTCCACCCACCATCCCTGTGGGGAAATCCAGCCGCCAGCCAGCGGCCTCAGTGAGGAGGATTGGAATGTGGCAGGAGAGAAAAGGTCTTTTCTGCTGCCATTCAGATAACATTTACATGGAACCGCCAAACGTCTTAATTCATGGATCAAAGTACAGTCGGCCAAAGTAAACCCAGACAATGAATGTAACCGGTCCCTTGGTGATTACTTCGGCCTTCGTGACTGCTTCACACAAGTATTCGATCGGACCAGTTTCTTTGAAAGAGAACAATCGTTTTCAGTGGCATTAGGAAATCCTGGAACAAAATCACCACAACAATGCGTTGTTTTATATGCAGAAGTGTTGAGACATCTCACTGTTTTAAACGACCTTTAGCTCAGTGACACACGGTGGTATCAGGCTGCTCAGTGGGTCACTCCCAGCACTGTGGGGGGAGAAGGGGAGGAGGAGGTTGGTCTAGGAGGGGGATGGTGAGGGTTGCAGGGTCTTGTAATTACAACTGGTCATGTTCAAGTCACTGGTCAAGTTGTTGCAGATTCCTTTTTTTTCTTTCCCATGATGCAACGTCGACGAGGACTGGCCTACATGTAGCACAGCATGCCTCCACTGATGCCCCTTTGATTAGGTGTCCTGTCTTCCACCCGATGACAGCCGGGAGCACTGCAGCGATGGCTGGGAAACTGACAGAGAGGTCCATTAAATGGCAGCTTTGTTATGACGTGTCAGCCAGGACGTGGTGGATGGTAAGTTGAGCTCTTTTGTCTTGATTTCTTCCTCTTTTATCACCTTTGTTGAGAACTTTGCCGTCAAGCAAAATCAACTTCGTTTCATGTGATACCCCATCCAAAATGTGATGCTGACTTCTGACATTGTTTGGGTAATATCATATTCTGCTGATTACCCTCTAGGAATTTAATTGGCATCATTTTGTGTTGCTTTTAGGAGTTGTTTGTGTGTTTGTGTGTCTGTGCCCAGGTCAAGATGGCCTACATTTTGCAGACGTGAGGGAGATTGTGGAGGAGGTTATTCTAAAATGAACAATTTTTTCACTGCAGCACTTTACTTCACATGTTACATTTGAAAGAGATATTTTTTTCAGCATTTATTAGACACAATATTCTAGCAGCATCCCTGCACTGACGTTCATTTCAGAATGAACCTCAAGGCCAGCAGTTGATACTTTGATCATTGAAGTGTTTTAAAGCCGGTGACACTGCAAGGAAACGAGGATTTTAAATGGCGAGGAGTTATCAAAATGGGCTTTTAAAAATAATGTAATTGTTTTGCCAAGATCAATAACCAAAGGAACTATTCAGCCTCCCTTCAGTGTAAGAGAGTTCCTCCAGTGCACCTCTCTGTCCAACCTCTGCAGTGTTACTTCGACAGTGTCGGACAAAGAGCCCTTTCTCCAGCCCGCGCCTTTCCCATGCTGAAGAGGCAACGCAGGCTGACATTTCTTTCTGAATATTTATTTACTTGTACGACTACAGGCAAGCTTTTATTGTGCTCCACCGCCACGGTTTAAGTTGAGGTCTGTTTGTCTGCCTCAGAGAATTGACCTTTTCTGCTCAGGCTGTGCTGCTGCTGTTGCTTTCTACTCTATTTCATTTTTTATTTTAGAGATATTCATTCTTTTCTCTTCCAGCAACATGTTTATACTTCATCCATTTAACTCATGCTTTTTTTTTAAAGGGAGATTTTGAATAGAAATCGAACCAGCTTCAACTCTTATACCTGCAAGTTCATGTAAAGAAAGAGCTTTCGTGCTTTTAAGAACGCAGGAGGGACTTCAAGAGTCATTTCAGCATGCAGGGACAGAACATGATGCAATGTGTGCCATGGTCACAAATGGCATTCAATTCAAAGTTCATATTAAGATTAAAGTTTTGAAGGATTTAGCAGAGACCAGCGGACCTGCTGTCTTACCAGCTGTTGTGAAATGCCCATGTAGGAAATTATGTAATTGGTAGGAAATGGCATGATCACACAGTAAGGTACCTACTGCGATACCTGAGCTTAATGGACGAAGGATCCTTATTCACATCATCTTTTGCTGTAACAACATCACTAATAAAAGAAGTGGTAGCAATAGTATTAGCCTAGTACGACTGTCTGGTTATTTTTTCTTGAGAATCCAAATCATATTTCGTATTGTCTGACCAGACTTTGGTTCAGTCAGGTAAATATTCAGTATTTTGATCGAATAAAATGTACTTGACTATAACCAGATGACACAGACGGTCACAACAGGGACTGAACTGGTACGTCGCCACCTAATGGTGAAAAGAAGACACTGGTATTGTGCATGCAGGCTCACTGACACACTGAATTTCAATAGAGAGCCTTTGTTCATGATAACACCTGTGCTTTTCCGACAATGTGATCAGGATTTTGTTTTTACCAAAGACTGTTGATTTGTTCAAATGTGGCTATAAACTTTTTCTATTATCCGGACTGATTGACCATTTTTGTGCCAGTGTCTTTTTTTAAATGTGGCCTAATGGTGCCAATGTTCCGCAAACAGAGAAATACAGGAAGTAGATTTTGTGACACTGCTGTAGGCTTGTGCATAATTTGTGTTTTAAATTGCTTAACTTACTCAAACGCTCTAATAAGACTCTCTCAACTCTAAACTAAAATTAGAGCCACAACATACACAGCAGCACCTCAGGTTTCTCGCACAAGCAACTCGCAGTTCTGTTAGTGACCACATGGGGGCGGTACGTCCTCATTCAGAGCGATGAACTCTTGAATCTGTGAAGGCTCATGCCATGTGCGCCATGGAGACTAGCATGATACATGGAGGCAGAGAGAGTATGGAGTCAGGGTCTGAGACAATAGTCCTTCATCTTTAGAAATTAAAATTAAAACGCACTCAATTTAAAAGGAAAACATTCTTGCAAAAGAAAAAATACTATTTGTGTTTAAGTAATGGGTGAATAGCAAAGTATTCCAAAATGTATTAGGTACGCTTGAAATTTCCATTTAGTAGGGGTTTAAAGGAGTGTTTTTAAAGACACACCAGCATCATTCAGCCTTGAAACGATCATTGATCAGCCATTTATAGCCATTTGTTCCACAAATGAATGCTCTCAGCTTAATTGTTTTTGGATGTGAATCAAAACGGATGACTAGGTGTGTGTGATGTAGATACTGGACCCACAGGACAGCGCTGGCATTTTTAGATTAGTGTGTCTACTGTGTTAATGTCATGATAACGGGGACGAGAGAGAGCAGTGAAATCTATTGTCCGGCTACCCATTCAAGTCGTATACAATCATGTTGTCTGCAGAGATTGTTCTGGTGTACTGTGATTGGCTTCCAGGGCAGGTTACTGTTTTTAAATCAGTCAGCTGCACTGGCACCGTTGCACCATAGGCTACTACTACAGTGCTATGAGTTATTGCTACAACAGCTACCACTGCTATCACTGCTGTTCAACTGCTATTCTTATTACTTAATGAGCACCATGGCATCAGAATAGCATGATATCATAATTATGATATATTAGGGCAGAACAATGGCCTACCCAAATCAGTGCTTTCAACATTATTTTGTTGTTGCTATTTGATGGATTGAGGGAATTACTTTTTAATGACAGTGAAAAGTATGTGTTACAATGAACAGAATACATGGATATTATAAAGATCATGGCATTTCAAAAATAATTACCTGGAAAAAAGTGCCTTTATTAGTATACTATAGTGCACATGTTTGGTCTGAACATGGTTTGACTTGTAAAATGCTTATTGGAAATGTCTAGATGCGTGTGGAGAATAACTGATGGTAGTTTAATACTGGCACTCCTCTTTTAACTGCAAATAATAATGATCATAATGACTTCAATCAAAAGTATCTAATTTAGTTGTAGCAGTAATTACTGCAGTGATTTCCACCATTAGTCTTTGACCACACAGCTTTTCTGGCCGACTGTCCAGCAGCGGCTCGTCAAGCCCCCAATCAGCGCGTCAGAGGAGCGGAAGTGAGGGGCCCAGGGCAGAGAGTCCCGGGCCACTGATTCTGGCCAATGAGAGGCAAGAATGCAACCTCTGTTACAAAACGGAGCTGTGTGAAGCTTCAGGGAAACAGCTCGATGATACCGGGGAAAAGGTTGAGTTTTTGCTTTCAAAATAAGAGCGAGAATTTGCCTCATTTTGGGATTAACAAAACGATGTATTCCGGTAGGCTGTTACATAGGCTTATTATTACACTAGTTTACGATAGGCTTATGAACAATATTAACACCCGTATGGCTACAATTATCCTCTGGTATGTACTAGTCGACGTTAAGACATGGCAGTACAATAAAACATTTAATTATCCAGTTAAAACCATTGGCTTTGTACATTTTTGGGGATTTTTAGGTTATAGCCTTTTGATGAGTTCGGATTTAGTGGGATTTGTTTTGTATTATAACACTCCAAAACAATCCCACTACAGAAGCTGAAGCGATTGGTGTTCAATCTTATTTCGTGAAAACAACATTATTGTCCACATGGGTTGCATCGGACAGTGGTACATACAGTATATGCCATATGAGCCATGAAAAAAACGTCATAAAGTAATGAATGTGTCTATATTTCATCTATTACAAACAATGTTCACGTTGATTGGCATTGCATTCATGTTTCATATTGATAGGTTTATAAGAGAAATTGCTCGACCAGTTTCTTAGAATAAGGATTGTATTTGGAAAAGTCGAACCGGAAATGGTCTCGTTAGAATTAAATCCAACTTGATGGTCACTGCTGCGAGCCGGAGGGGCGGCAGTCACACAGACAGTGAAAGTGAAGGCGGAGACCAGCCCAGTGCCGAAAACTCAGCCTCTTCTGGATCACGTTCAACTTCACTGAACAACCCCAAAAAACCCGATCCAAAAAAGTAAGACTAGAAGAGGAAGGAAAACAAGACTAAAAAAATAAAATAAAATAAATAAAAAAAACGCGAGGTGCTCCCAACTTCTGTTCACCGCTGCAAAGACTTGTCTTCCGGTGTTGACTTTTTTTTTTTTTTTTTTTTTTGCGAGCACCGCAAGAGAAAACCCCTCCAAAGCACAAACGTGAGACATGTGAAGCTACCGGCTTGTGTGTGTTTCAACCAGGCTCCAGGATTCCCTATTAATCCATGCAGTACAGTGCAATGGTACGTGAACACGGGTTCTTACTGCTTTTCAAATGTTGTGATAACGCTGATGATAATATTTGTGATACAATTTTCTTTTCTTTTTTGGTAATACTGTAAGTGGGGTTGAGTTAACACGGACCACAACACCCTGGCACGGTCGGGCCAAAAGCGTAGCGGACTAAACTTGGCACGGGTTCTCCCGGCAGCCCATGTTAACGTCCCATTCCCCTTAAATGTTGGCAGATGAACCTCTACGTGGACCGCTGACAGCTCTGTAGGACACACAAAACGCACGCGCTGCAGCAACAAAGTGGCAATGTTTAACTTCCAGTCTTTCCAGCTTTACCGGCGCGCTGTTGTGATACACACCTAGCTTTGTTATGAGTGTTTTAAAGCTGTCTATTAAAGAGGTATTCAGGTGTTCAGTTATTCCATTCACTGTATGGCGAACTGTACACGGCCATTTTAAAAGTCAATATTTAAACAACATCCCCCCCGATACGCTAATTGTAACGTGACAAAGTTTTAAGCCAGGTCATTTTTAAAATCATTTTTTACCTGTCGTCTGTAGAGGATTGCAGGCAAATTATGCAGTAGCCAAAACAATAAAATGTATAAATGTCTTGAAAAGGCAATGCATTAAAAAAAAAAGGTCACATTTTCATAAAATGTGCCTTATCTTTTATATTATATACTATTTATCGTATGTCCTGATTATTTCAGGGACCTTTCAGGACAGTTTAAGGCGAGTTCATGTCGGTGTGACTGGCAAATTAAAAAAAGACAGCAGGATAGTTTTTGTATGACTGTGAACCACAGACACGGCGTTGAATTATCTAGACTGGAAAAAAGAGCGATCGCATGTTGTTGACACGGAGCTCGGGGGTAAAGGGTGCCAGAGCTGCAGGAGGGGAATGTCCCTTTTCCGTTTCTGTGTGACCGAGGCTGTGCTCCAAAGTCCCCGAAGCGCGCACACACACACGCACACACATAGACACGGGAAAAAAATGTGCTGGAGTGATATGTATGCTGTGTTTTCAGATCGTCTAGGAGGAGAAGAAGGTGCTGGATGGTGGATAGGGGTTGTGTGTTAGAAGGAGGAGGAGGAGGAGGAGGAGGAGGAGTGTGACTATTACGTGGGTGAAAAAAAAAAAAAAAAGTTGGGTCTGATTTGCTGGAATCGCGCAGGACTGAAGGTGCACCGGTCGATTTCACATCAAGTTTGGTTAAAGCAAGGGGTGAACATCACACACTCGGTGCCCTCTGACGCTTCCCACAATGCTTGAATGAACGAGATACCACAGCACCGAGACGCGCAAAGAGCCCGTGTTGTAGCCAGAGGAGTACGCCGCAGCCCCGTTTGCACCGGCTCTACGGGTAGAACTTCGCACGCGCTTATACCTGCATGTCAACTTTAAAAACATCTCCAGCATAAACAAATCTTCTTCTTTTTTTTCTCTGCGGAGACGACAATCTTTGGATCGCAAAAATCAATGGATGTTCTTGGATAACCTCGTGTCGTTTTACGCGGAGAGCTGCTCCACAGTCTTGCACGGTGCACGTCGGTCCAGGAATGGCGCGATAAAGTGATCAGAGGAATCAGTCCAAGTCCATTCACGTGTTGTGTTGCCGTCTCGTCATGTACTCTCCAATTTGTCTCACTCAGGTAGGCTATTTGTGTCATTTATTTATTTTTTAAATATACATTTAATTGCTGTGGTTTGCACATTTGTAATACAAATAGTTACAGACAGTGGCCAGGGAATTGGAAGTTTTGTGCCTGCGCCAGGATTAGTTCAGTTTCAGCTCTGCTTTTGAAATACTTTAATAATTAATAACAAAAACAAAGTTTTGCGTTGTAAGGGAAAATGTTGCGTTCGAACTAACCAACAATTTAAGTCGTTAATCCAAAACGCACGTGTCTGTGCCACGATTGTGTTGATTTTTACTTTCGAGAGCTTAGATTCTAACGACAGCCCCTTTCGAAAATTCATTTATGAGTAGTCTAGGCAGTTAAAAGGCCAGTGAAGTGCCAATCTTTATGCGCACTTTTTGTGCGTAAAGTTATGCGTAAATATGAATTTCACAATAGCATTCCACGACTGTCATTTAAATCGTCCTGACGCAGGTATGCAAATTTTCTCTCAGGTTTAATTAGGTTATTTGCGTCCTCCAATAACCTCACACACACCTCACAGCCCGGCTTGAGCTGTGTTTATGTATTATTTCCCACGTGTATATTTTTTTGTTGAAGTAAAACCCCTATACTTTTGGGAAGTGGAGTTGGAAGAAGATAAAGCCACTTTCACTGCAGGAAGATCAAACGCATGATACGGTTGATTCAGCCGTGGGACAGAGTAGCTGACTGTTTTGGCTGACTCAGTTTTACTGTTTATATTTTACTTGGCATAAGTCAGTGATTGACTGAGATGCGGTTTAGTTTATACTTAAGAGGATTGTACTTTTATGGCCCCAGCTGAAGTGCACTGCATAGGCCCCCAAGTCATTTATCTTTACAGCATGGCTTTAGTCTGGCTGAAAAAAATGAACACAATATTAAAGGTGTTTTTGAACAGGAAAGCAGGAGTGAAAAGGACTTCAGAAACACTTGCTGTCGAGCACATTTACTGGCATTTACTGCTTACTTTTGTCAGTTTAATTGCCAACATTATAGTGAGGAGATGACATTTAAAGCTCTTCTCAATTTATTTCATTTATTTTTTGCGTGTCTCTAAATTACTATGGATAGCTACATAGCACCCATAGTAAGTCCAATACATGTCAGAAGCATCTGTAGAGAATTACATATTTATTCACGCTGTTTAACAAATGATTGTAATTTGACGTTGCTGTAATGGAGCAGAGTTTTATTGGCCCAAAAGTGCAGACCAGAAATGTGGCTTCTCAGAGCAGCACCCAGCGGCAGGCGCAGATAGGGGGTGGATTTCTGTGGGTTCCTATAGCCCGCCTGCCTGGCTGCCTATACGAAAAGAACAATATGGGGTTTAACTCCTCAAGCGCCTGCTCAGAAGGGGCTGCTCATACTTATTAAATTTGACAATTTAATGACCTAAAACATAGATGGGTTCATGTTTCCACGTGTCACTCGGAGCTGCTGTCGTCCTAAATCTCCCCCACCATCATGTATACATTCCTTCACCTATAGAGAAGCAAGCATTAATAGATTGTTAGGAGTTGTTTTAGATTTGCTGAAGTATTATTGATGTAAGAGCCCGCAGGCTGGAGAGCTGCTGTAGAAATGTTGGTATTTAGCTTTTTTTAGTTGTGAAGATGAAAAGAAATTCTGTCAAATGCGCATTGAAAAAAACTTTTCATTTAGTTTGCAGTCATTTTCCAGTTTAGAGCTAAAGATAATGTGGTATGAAGTATAATCTACATTATGTATACAACATTTGAAAATGAAAATGTGTGTTGAAAATAATTACCATTAATATTAAATGAAGTCTGATAATTTATCATAAAAACAAGTCTCAGCATGTCATTATTTTCTTTTTACTAAAGTATCGATGGGAAATTCAAAAAAGTAGGCCATGATTTGAATATCACTGGCTCAGGTTTTTTGGAATGAAGCTGAGGAAGCGTCATTCTGCGTGTTAACCCGAAAAACCCTCAACTTGAAATCGAGTCCCAAGTCGAGCTTTGCAAATACCTTCCATGGACTGCTTTAAAATGCTTCCCTTCTCCTCTGCTTGCGTTTTTTTGAATGCATTTCGAACGTGCAGCCTGTATACGAGGCTGTTCGTGTGTACCAGGAGAATGGGAATCTCCCCTACTTCCTATTTTGTGACTCCAGCTTATCCTGCATCCTTCGTGAACGTGCGATAAGGTCACGTTGGAAAGCGGATAGTTTGATAAGAGAAATGCAATGGTGAGGGGGGGGGGGGGGCCGCATGCTCCCTGTACCAGCAGCGGCACAGAGTCACGCTCGGAGCATGTTCGGGAAATGAGAGCGGAGGCGCGAGTGCATTCAGTCACTGGGCTTGGTGCTGTTGTAGTCCTGGCAGTTGATATAAACAGTGGAATGTCCTTGTCATTGGACACCTGATAAATCTGAAATGGTAAAACCAGTGTTGCAATGTGTGACGAGGAACTTCTCGTGTTAAAGCTGTTCAAACTGCCACGATGATGTTATGGGACTGATTACGAGGAATTGTTTATTTGTGGTCTGACTACTGCCTCAGATTAGTAGCTGACTGAACCCACATTGCTCCGCCATGTTTCTGATTATTTCTCCCCTTCTCTCTCCTCTCTCCTCACTGTGTCCCTTCACCGGCTCCAGGATGAATTTCATCCCTTCATCGAGGCGCTCCTTCCTCACGTCCGCGCCATCGCCTACACGTGGTTCAACCTCCAGGCCCGAAAACGCAAGTACTTCAAGAAGCACGAGAAGCGGATGTCCAAGGACGAGGAGCGTGCGGTGAAGGACGAGCTTCTGGGCGAGAAGCCCGAGGTTAAGCAGAAATGGGCGTCCAGGCTGCTGGCCAAGCTGCGTAAGGACATTCGGCAGGAGTACCGGGAGGACTTTGTCCTCAGCGTGACGGGAAAGAAGCACCCGTGCTGCGTGCTGTCCAACCCGGACCAGAAGGGCAAGATCCGCCGGATCGACTGCTTGAGGCAGGCTGACAAAGTTTGGCGTCTGGACCTGGTGATGGTCATCCTCTTCAAAGGCATCCCCCTGGAAAGTACAGACGGGGAGCGCCTCGTCAAGTCTCAACATTGCACCAACCCAACACTTTGTGTCCAGCCACACCACATAACAGTATCGGTCAAGGAGCTGGACTTGTTTCTAGCGTACTATGTCCAGGACCAAGGTAGGTTCAAGCTCATGCTTTGTGTGTGTTTGTTTCACTCTGTGTGTGTGTGTGTGTGCGTGCGTGAGCTAACACGCATGTGTGAATGATGGCTTTGGCGAGGTCAAGGGTCACATGTGTTACTTTTTGGCAGTCCTGCTGAGACTGGCTGAAATCACCACTACAGTCGCCAGACAAATAAACACTGGGAACTCGATAGTCAGTGCTGTGTATATATATGCAGCGTACATTTTTATGTGGCCCAAGTATGACTCATTACGAAACAAAAAAAAACAATCGGTAAATGTAGAACATGTTTTTAAATGTGTTTTTGCTCTGCTGTACTCCAGCAGCGTGTTTAGTCATTACTCAGTATCTCGTACACACACACACACACACACACACACAGGCTTGTACTGTTGCGCACACACTGTATACATTTTCAAATTGTCTGGATATTAAGCAGTGACAAATGTGGAAAGTTGCCGTTTATACTGGTTCAATTTAAAATGAACTCACTAGTAGTGTATTAATAATACTCAGTCTATGTACCATGAATACAGGATTCCTATAAAGCCCTTGTCATTATAGCTGTGGTGTTTATTGACAGCATATTTTACAAATGTGGTTCTCCTTCCTCTAGTAAAAAAGCAGCTTCGTCCCCATAGTCCCCTTCATATAATGAATGTAACATAACATTTAAAAAATCACAACAGATCAATATTGTTTGAAATAAAAGCTAATCGCAACATTATCATATCAATAAACGTATTGCTGTAAGCCACAATACAGCTTAGCATTGACGATACGAGTCTACCTAAGTAGGGCTTTTTTTAATATTTGC
Source organism: Melanostigma gelatinosum (assembly GCF_949748355.1). NCBI lineage: Eukaryota > Metazoa > Chordata > Actinopteri > Perciformes > Zoarcidae > Melanostigma > Melanostigma gelatinosum. Next base: position 9,756,622 of record NC_136656.1, read on the forward strand.
AAAAACATTTCAGTATATGTAAGGTATTGTGTCTGTTATAAATCATGCGCGTGATCGCGTTGGCCGCCAAAATGCGGCTTTTCTTAATTCCTGAAAAACATGAAAGCCTTTTTGCGGACACAGTGATGTGCTCGATGTGGAGACTGAATCCTGCTTTTTATTCAGCTCGGTGTTCAATAAGAGGTTGAAAGAATGTGCTGCCAGGTCCTGGGATATGGTTTAGAAACACACCTTTTTGAATTGGATGTGTTCAAGCCTTCTGTCTGCCCGCCTTTTTTTTCAGAATTGAATTATCACTATTTATTTTTCACATTTATACACAACCCAAAAGGCTGCCACGCACTCATGAAATACTGGCATTTACCAAAACACGGAAGATAATTTCCAACACTGACAATTTAAGCCAAAATGTATTGCTAGAAATGATTCAGGAAAAGCAGTGAAACTAATTGTGTGAATTTTGACACACTTATCCGATTCCACACTAAGTTTGAAAAGTAGGGGAGCAGTAATTAAGGACAGATAATACACGAGCTCAGGGTACAATATTGTTTAGTTCTAGATCCATAGATTTTATTTAGCTGTTGCCGAATTTAACATCCCTTTCAAAATGAATGCAAAACAGGTTTGTTTTAGGATATAATTACATTTCAGTCTTTCATGTCCCTCTCAGTGAACTTCCTCCCTTTATCCATAGGAATCCCCCCCCACGTAGTATTCCATGTTGAAATTCCCCTGTATTAAATCTATTGACCGAATAACCACCAATACCGGTACTTTGCTATTGAGAGAGAGATGATGGCGTAGCTAGCTCATTATCATCGAACCCTGAGCGCCATTTTGTGTTTGATAAGTGCCAGGGAAAGCAGAAGGCACAGCACACAGACAATAATGGTTGCCACTGGCACCGGGGTTGGCATCAGACCCTCTTTTGTGTCTTTTGTAGGATGCCACCGCTTCTCTAGTTTGCATCTGCTGCATTTTTAACTGTTCAGTACCAAGTTGAGAATGGCTCTTTAGTGCACTTTCTTCACAATAGACACCATTTAAATGATAAGTCGGTGCCTGTATCGTCGGTTATGGACGGCATTTTCACCAGCTTTTATTTCAAGAAATGTGACCGCTGTGGAGGAAGAGCAAATTATTGGCAAGATAAGTCATTTTAGTGTTTGAAATAAATGGTGAGCACAATGTTCTCCTTTCGCCGGAGAATAAAGTCGCTGCGATTCAACGTTGCATTGCGGATCAGAGCGATTGTTTACCGTTTTCTGTGCGTTGAAACTTTGGCAAATACAGAATAGCATTCTTTTACCGGGATCACAGAGACGGCCGTGTTTTTTTTTTTTTTTCCTTTTTTTTTTTTGCAAGCTAAAGCGTCTTTTCCTTTTCCCTCAAGTCACCAAGCGGTGCCCATCTCTAGACAATGCAGCCATATTATGGTAGCGTGTGGTGCGGCGCCATTTTGTTTTGCAACCGTGCCAGGGAGGCAGGCAAATCACCAGTAATGGTTGCTAGAGGTTTGGAGGTTGGCATCAAACCCTCTTTGTCTGCTTTGCAGCATGCCTTTGATTCGTTGGTTGGCATCCGCAATGCAGTGGGCATATTGGAAAGTTTTTTGACAGTGGCAGAATGGAAGCCCGCTGCCTTTGTTCTGCTGCAACTGCGTGAAACAAACAAACATATACAACCAAACACAAAGAAAACGGCAAACAGAATCTGGTATTTGTGCGAACTGCTAAAAAAATACCCTGTGCTTTTATGATCGTTCTCTCCGTCCTGCAGCCTGGCAACAAAAAAATATTTTACACAACGGAATTTTTTTCTTGTTATTCTTTTTTCCCCCCTCCTGGTAAAAATCAATAAGTTCAGAGTGTATTTGCTTTTCATTCTGGTGGGTTGTTGCCTGAGAAAGGTCGGCGGGTTGGCAGCGAGTGTGCTGGGTGAATTTAGGGAGGGCACTCAGCCCCCTTGTTCTGGGGCACAGATGCGTTTAGCCAGTAGCACCCATGTGCATGCCCAGATGAATGCCCGCTGGGAAGTGGGCAGGGGGCTGGGGGTGGGGGTTGTGGCATCCATTGTGCCAACTGGCAGGCCATGTTCAATACAGCGCCCTCTCTCTCACACACACACTCACACACACATACGGCCGTTGTGCTCCAATGCACTGCTTTATTGTTATCTTATAAAATCAAGAAGTGTTTTTCTTTTTCTTTGAATCATCGCCTCATCTCACCTGGATTCATATTTTGCATATCCAGTTTGACAGCTTGATGGAATAGCTGTAAGAAAACATGGAGGCCATGGTCGTGTTAGGACTTGTCAGGATACTGTAGGACTTGTTTGTATTTGGCTTTGTTAATAAGCTGCACATCAATATTCCCGCAACAAATATAGAAATGTCGTTGATACAAATCTCTCGGCCCTGCATATTTAAATGTCTTGTTCTTAATACATGCCTGCAATTAATAGAATATAAAAATAGTCTTGGAAAATGTTGTGTGTACATTCTCTACCTCAATTATTCATTTGTCAGTGGAATGTAGTAGAAATTGTAGTAGAAATTTGAAATGACTGCAAAGAATTCTGAGCATTGTTGAAAGTTGCCGGCGGCTTCTAACCAGTGACAGAAGAGGAGGCAGTCCAACAAGGTCAAGCAGCATTCCCAGTACTCCGGTGCTGAAAGTTAACAAAGCCATAAAACATCATTACCTTGACACCCCCCCCCCCCCAGTAACGTAACTGTTTTTTCACACTGTCATGACAGTTTGTGGAAATGGATGGATTACCTCTGTATACACGCTGCCATGTTAATGGAGACCTTGTTTTACGAGTGGCCGACTTAACCTCTGCCCCCGGGGTCGGGACCTTTTTCAAAGAGTTGTGACGGGTTGTCCTGTGAAGTTTAATTGAGCAAAACAGAACAGTGAAAACACGGCATTTGCGGGCCCAGGGCACGTGGAGGGGGAAGGCTGTGGGGCGGGGGTGTGGTGGTGGTGGTGGTCAGGGGAGGAGGCGGGGGAGCTTTGCGTAAGCCCCCCTTGTTGACCTCTTCTATCGGGGTCAGACCGCGGCGGTCGCGAGATCACCGGTGGTCTCTTGGCAACTGTTTGTCTCCACTCCCCCGCCACTACTTCTGGTCTGGCTGGTGGTCCCTTGGTTGACTGGCCTAAGTGAGGGGGAGTAGGTACCACTGACTCCCCACATCTCGTCACACTCCCCCTCCAGACTGGGTCGTCTGGCCGGTCCCTATCTCCAAGATTGGCCGTTGTCTGCTCGCCACACTGTGTGGCTGCTTGCATCTTGTTTTCCGCCCGGCTGCCTCAGAGGCTTTGGTCAGGCGGCCAGTGGGGAGGCCTGACCTTCTGGGTCACAGTGGAGGCCTGTGACTAAGCACAACATCTATCCCTCCCTCCCCCTCGTTCCCTTATCCTCCTCTGCCATCAGGAATCACCCCTGCGGCACACTGCCTGGCCAAATGACTCTCTCACTCCTTCTCTCTCCCAGTCGCTTTTCTTTTCACACTCCCTGGCTTTCCCTCAAGCCAGAAACTCTGACCATGACAGCTGTCCCAGGCCCAGGCGCTCAGCCAGAGAGAGGGTGGCTGGGTTTCTGCCAGAAGTGTGAAACAAAAGTTGTTGTAAGCAGACAGGGTTTCGGATACCACTGTTGGTCTTCCTATTTTGGGCTTAGTCAAGTTATTAAGCGGCCTTTAATCTGAAATCTTTCCTGGCGGGGTGATACTCCGCATGGTTCTTTTGGAACTTGAGTCGAATTTTATTCTTGGACGTGAATTTTAACAGTGAAAGTTCAGAACAAAATCAGCAGGGCCGTACAATACAACTCCTGGGGAAAACCTTAACCGATGACTCCGGAGCCATATAGAAAAACTCTTCAGACTGAACTGCGCAACCCTGTGCTCCGCTTCCATTCTGGCTTCCTTATTAGTATGCAATAGAGCCTGCGGTGTCTGGCTACCTCTCTGTCAGAGCCATAACCTATCGAACACATTCTCTCAATCTAATCCACTTAGAACTCCCTCCCAGCTTCACCGCTTGCCTTATTGATTTCCGCTTCCCACTAAATGTCCTCCCGATCCTTTTTCTCTTAACCCGGGAGCTATTTATGTTTTTGCAGTGGTCTTTCTTTCTTCTTGTGTCTTGCTTCCTTTCTTGTCTTCTTTCTTTCTGTCTTTCTTTCTTGCCTACTTGCTGACTTTCTTTCCGTCTTAATGCCTCCCCTCTCTCTCCAGGACCTTTGTGATCTCCATCTGACTTTCCTCTGCCTTCCTCTCTCCCCTCCTGTTCTTTCTCAAACACTAACCTGGGTGCAGTGCAGCCAGGTTGCCTGGCTCAGTATGAGGCTTGTGTTATTAGCAGCGGGGTTTTGCTCGAGCAAATACCTCAAGGCTTAAACAGGCCGTGTTACCTCCTTGCCCCTCTTTTGTGTGCCATGTGTACATAAATCTCCATGGAAACAAGGCAACTCGGAGCAGAGGCCACTGAGAAATGTGGATTCCTTCTTTCTCAACAAAATGTACAACTCCCTCCTTTGCTCTGCTGCAGTGTGTTTAATTTGCTTGTGTCACAGTTTGCGCTGTTGCAGCCGTCAAAAAAATGGGACAAGGCCTTTCTTTGGCATTCTAAGGCACAGGCATTGTGTTGAAAAGGCTTTTCTTGTGTATTTCAGCAGGAGACTCAATTTTGCGGTTGTGGCTGCACTTGTTTAAGGACTGCCGTTTGTGTCATTAGTCTATGGTTAAGATCTCAGCTTCTCCACACTTTCCCAGGCTTTTGGGGAGGACCCCAAGTGCATTTCAAATCCCCCTGAGGCCACTTGACTGGAGGGCCGGCACCTCCCACTCCTCCCGGATAGATTCCCCACCCCCACCCTGTCTGCTGTCCCTCCCAAATGAAGACAAATGGGTACATTCACCCCCTGTCCCAGGCACTACACTGTACCTCACTGTCCTGCCGTACAAAGCAGGCCCTCCCTGTTGCCTGAGTTTCTCCATCCAATGACTGCTCGCTCTTCTTTGCCATCGCATTAGCACAACTGCGAGAAAAACGTACTGTTGGCCCATCTGCGTGCTAGACTGGTCATGTTAGACGACAGGGTCTGTAGCGGAAAGAGGGACAATGCGGTCCAACCAAGTCAACCAGGAGAAAAGCACCCTCAAGTACCAGACTGAGACTTTCATGCTAAAGCCAGTCCCCTTCACCCAGGAAGGAGCCTTTTGAGCAACCAATGAAGGGAAGAAAAAAAAGTGGGAAGGGGTAGTAGGTGGGGTGTGATGGGGAACTTTGGGCAGGGACAGACAATCAGAGTGGTTGCCCAGGAGACACTAACTTCTCTGTGCAGCCACCCCCCCCCCCCGCTTTGCCCCATCAAAGTCTTTTCAGCCCAGACAGGGTCGATCAGTGGCCCAGAGTGATGGTTGTCTCTTCTTTTGTCTGGCGGTACAGTATGGCCCATCACTGTGACGGCTCGACAAGACCTGAGCGGGACAGGAAAAGAAAGGCCCGCCATCGCAGCGCTGTGCGAAATGTACTTTTGGGTGGGCGTGTTGCTGTTTGGGGGTGGTGGGCGAATCCCCCAGAGGATTTCATTCTAATGTCAGTGCAGCGGGTCAAAGAGGGGATATGGTGTCTGGGGCTTGGGAATGGCCTGCTTGGGACGGATTCATCAGAGCCCCATTGAGTTGTCAAAGCTAGCCAAAGGGCTTCCACTCCTCCCTCACATATGGCAGGTTCACTTCTCAAAAATTTAGAAACCAACTCTCGATCAGCAGAAGATGCCATATATTCAGTGTAATAAACAATACAACCCCCAATATGGTTGTTTATTTTTATTGACCCATACAGAAAAGTTACAGAACAGCAGAGAAGGCAAGGAGAGTAGGAGAAGAAGTCATTTATGTTTTTAGCACTTCCATAAACATGTATTTTATGAGGGACAGCATCTTTGAGCATTGATGTATGTGATTAAAGTGAGTAATATAGAGCGAATGACAGGAAGAGAGGAAATACGGACACATTGTTGGTTGGAACGACATGAAAATCTCATATCTCAGGATCACCAACCCAGCAGGTGTTACACATTTTCCACAGAGGTACTTCCTCCATTGTGACAGACAGAATTTCACACTGCCTCTTTTCATCAAGTCATTAAATCAACAAACTGATACAGTGAATAATAGAAAGAAAAGCACCTTTCCCACATATTTCGTTAGAGATTTCTACGTAGATAATCTGTACGAATTAAATGGAGGCATGGCATAAATACAATATGCACAAACAGCAACTTAGATCAGAAACTATAATATGCTACTATAAGCATCCCCTTTTGCAAAATGTAATTCCATGTGAATTTAGATATATGGATGATTTTCTAACGGTGGGTAATGATGAAATTGTTTGCTGCTGTGTAACTACAAGTCCAGCACTATCTGGACCTTGTGATTAAAGCCGGCTGCAGCACTAACAAGACGGTTAATGAAACCAGTTATTTTTACTGGGGGAGAACGGGGCTCATTTCGTGGAGCCCCCTGAAAGCCTACATGATCCGGCTCCAGAAAGCTCCAGAAGTGGCCCGTTCTCTCCACTGGCACAAGCCTCCAGCTGGTAGCTTTGCCTCACTTTCAGGAAAACATTCCAAAATGTTATATAGCAAACACACGCGGGGACACATGTTTACAATCACACGCCCACATATATGCCAGTGTGGAAAACCATGTACAGTTTAATGCTCACCTGCGCTTCAGCCCGAAAGACTGCATTTAGATCCAATGAGCCGCGACTTCTCACAATAACAACAGTGCTCCGGCATCTGTCGGGGGCCGAAATTGAAAGTGGGAGTGCTTTAAAAGCTTGTTCCGGATTTACCGAGTCAAGATTGTAATTAGGCCTCCAACATGTGCGTCGTACCTACAACCCACAATTACAGTCTTACCAGAAAGTAACTTGTCCCTCTCTTAAACATCATGTTGTAGCCGACATTACCAAGGAAATTTGGCTGACATCGCCTTGTCTAATTTGAGGGCAATGCTGTAACAGCTTTATTACAATATCTTCTAATTGTTCTTCACAGAATTGTTTGCAACCTGTGGTCTGGGATTGCTACTTGCTTAACACAGCTTTTTGAGCAGTTATGATAATGACCCCAGTTGACCCACAGATGGCTAAATGAGTAATGCTCAAACTCATCATCTCTGATGGGATCCCAGCTGATCTGCAATGTGGTGTTTCCCAGGAACATCTTCATCTGTTTATGCACGTCTGTTTCACAAACTATTAGACGTTCGCCAGGCATTTCTTCTCCCCTTTTTCTGTAAAAACCTCTGGCTGTAACTTGGGTTTCCATGTGTGTCTTGTTAAGGGCAGTTATGACAAATGGCAGCAGCTGTACAAACTAATCTCTCTGTAGCTTTCACACATGGCGCCCAATTAACAATGGACCACTGTGGGGCCCTAATCCACGGTGCAGCCATCCTCTGGTCCCGCTTGCCGGGCCAACTGCCCCAGGAGACTCTTCTCCTCTGCACTCCTGTTAGCCATCCTGTAACTCCATTCAGATGGGAGCCCGTGAGCTCCGCAAGGCATGCTTGGGTTGGAGACGCGGTAGCCATCTTGTTTCTATGTTTGGCATCTCGGTTCCCGACGCTAAAGACCGTGGTTTTTATTTGACACACTGGAGTTCTCTGGGATTGGGTTGCAGCCCTGAGAGTGTTTGGACTCAGATGCTCACATGCACGATAGGAACTCACGTGTATTCAGCTTGTGTGTGTGTGCATTAAAACACATACACGCAGCTGCAGTTGATAGATTTAGCAAAGTGGTTGCTGACCGTGTGGGTGGGATCAATGTGTGTGTGTGTGTATGTGGGATATAGCTTTCCTGTCAGTGGGAATATTTCCAGTAGTTGTATGATGATAAAGTGCTGTTTCTTGTAGCTTCAGATAGCTGAATCCACTGTGTAATGCACTTAAAGTGTATGTGTGTGTGTGTGTGTGTGTGTGGGGAGTGCTTTAAACAGTGCATTCACTACCGCCGCAGTCTTATAGGATAATATACTATATGACGGCAGGGGGATGTTAGCCCACACTTACTTAATGGTTGGTTTTAACTTTGGATGTATTCCAACACTGCTACTCACATACACAAGTAATATCCATCCACTTTCCCAGGAAAAGTTTCAATGTGTGAAGTCTTTCTCCTCATCCAAGAGTGTGTCAGCATGGCTTTTGCATGGCCTTGTGTCTTAATTTCGGTTTTAGATTACAATGAATAATTCCAAAACTGAAATACTGTAAGTCCACATCACTTGGATGCAAACCAGTGTGAATTGTTTCCTTCACCCTGATGCAAAACAAAGCCACAAACGGGAGTTTCAGACTCAAAAGAAGGGTGTCGAAGGGTCGACGGCCATCAGGAAAGCGGCGCGGGCCCCTGCCAAAACTATGACATGAATGAAACAAATGGATGAAGGAAAATGAAAATGGTTGGGGTGTGATCTCTGGCAGGCAGCGCAAAACCAGTGCCAACTGTTATGAATGGGAAACCGCTGCTGAGCTAATGAAAAAGAAAAAAGAAAAGAAAGGAACTCGCTTTTTTCATCCGCCATCCAAGAATAATTAAGCGAGCGCGCAGGCCTTCTGGTGAGGGTGGAGAAAGCCACCAGACACTTGACTAACATCTCACCGCAGCGGAGGACAGTGAAACACATGAAAGGGGGGAAATAGAAGCAACAAAAAGGAGTTTTGTTCGGGCTAAAGTAGAGTTCTTAGCTATGAAAGGAGTGCAGGTGGAACCTGAAAACTGCCAAGAAGCGCTTCTAAAAACACTTTGTTAAAGAAAGAAAGCACAAACATGAAACATATAAAAATACTTTACAGCCTCATGAATACAGATCACATGTAACATAAAACATTTACTCTATCATACAGAAAAGCACATAATGATTGCTGGCATGCCCTACCATGCCTCACATAAACTAACATCAGTCACACACACACACACACACACACACACACACACACACACACACACACACACACACACACACACACACACACACACACACACACACACCTACACACCTTCAACTCTTAACTTAATCCCTGCTCGAGGTGTTTGGTGACGGGGCTTAACGAATCTGCAGGGATCATGTACTGTATCGTAGCGCTGATGTGATGAGTAGATGAATCAGCTGATTGACAGAAAGTTCACTTCAAGTCCAATACTCATTTAAACGTCAGAGCTTTTCAAATGTGAGGATTTGCTTCTCTTTGATTGAATGTGTTTGGGCTTGAACCTGTTGTTCGGACAAAACGAGCAGTCTTCTTGGTCTCTGGGAAATTATGATGGCCATTTTTCAAATATGTAGCGATTTTTTTTGTTGGCCAAAAGAAAAATAAGAATCAAAATATATTTTTATTTCCAGCCCTGCTCCACCGTAATGTTCTGTACTGTGTGTACGTATCTCTTTCAGCCTTCTCTGTAAGATGACATGATGGAAAGAGCAGAAGGGGGCCAGATGTACGTTTATATATAGGACCTGACAAGGGTACAGAGCAGGACACCAGGAAGAGGCGTTGCATATGGCATGCACCCTATCACGTACGCCACATGTGCTGTATGTGAAGCAAACCCCCCCCCCCAAAAAAAACACTGATAATGATGCATGCAGGCCTGCTGCATGAAACCAGAGGGTTTCATGCTGAGAGAAGGTGACGAGGCGAATTACAGGAGTTACAGGGTAGAATTAACTGCCGGTATATTTTTTCGTGTGAACCTCTGTGTTAGTTGCATTTCTTTTTGTCACCGAGGGGGCGCAGACTTCATTTGAATCCATTATCAACTCGCCCCAGAGCCAAGGGCGACAACAACGTTTTTGTTTTACCGCTAAACCTTTTTTTTAATCGGCATCTTGTATGCCACGAACGTCACCCACGGTTGACAAAGCGCGCACTGTTTTGGAGGCAAATGCTGAAAACAAAAAGTGGTTTCCCCATTATGGCAATCAAAGCAACGTTATCAGCGATCAACATATTCTCACCCGGAGACAGAGAGGAGAAGAATGCCCCATTGACTGATACTGCCTGCTAGGCCGGTCGCGGCTGATCTCCTGAAGAAAAGACCAGTGTCGCTGGTGGCCCCCTCCGTTCCCCCCAAACTGCCTCCCCACTCTTTGCCTTCTTCCCTCAATATATGTCTCAATACTTGGGGGATCTTAGAAGGCGGCGGCGGGGGGGGGGCTGAAGAGGGCTGCATGTGTGTGTGTGTATTGTCGGGGTGCTGCCGGGCGACTCTATCCCATGCTGGTGGTGTAACGGGTGGGGGGGCTGAAGGGGGGGGGTCACCTGCCAGACTGCTGGAATGTTAATGCCGTGGCTCTGATAATTGGATTTTGTACACACCGTCTGTGAGGAACGTCCAGTAACTTTCCCCCTCTTATTGTTCGACCGGCCCCGGACCCTCAATAGGGCTTGGCTATGTTTATACAAGCACTCACGTCTCAATAAAGACTGTTTACAATGCGTGTGTGACCGTGTGTGTGTGTGTGTGGTGTCGGGACTTGTGAATCGCGGCGCAATCGTGTGTGACAGGATGACTGAAGTGAAAGCAAGAGAGTGTCAGATTATCAAGATTTGGCAAATATTTAAGATGTTAAGAGATTTGTCAGGTCTTAGAATAGGATTTCCCAAGATTTCAGCAGTGTTGCAGTAAGATTTAGCACATATTTGGATTAAAGACTTTTCACGATGGGACATTCAAACCTCAAAGAGGATTTTTATTTTTTGTTTGCCAACCAATTATCCCACCACACTGACACCAAGCCTACATGCCCCGAAGTGCATGCCGAATCAAAGGTAGGCACACCCACTGTGAGGTCAAAGGTGAAGAGGAGGCGCTCCCTATTGGTGATCTGGGATCATGAGGGAAGTTATGGCTGTTGTTTGCGTCGGTGAGGGGGGGGGGGGTGGAGCTGGAATCGGGCCGGGAGCTGTGACGCACTGGTTTCCCTCTTCCTGGCCTCCCATGCTATTTCGAACCAGGCTGCAGCGGCTTGAGCTGGTTAAATGTCTCGGCTACACTGACCTAAATTCCTCATATTCACCTCAGAAGACCTTTGCCTTTGCCAACCAACCGTTTTTTTCCCATCCCTATACTCTTCCTATGCGACGAGCATATGCTTTGTTTGTGTATAAAAGGTCCTTCCTGTATATAAGGAAGCTACGTTTGAAAAAAAACGTCGTCCTATTCCCGGCTGTAATGCCTCAGAGCAGAACCGCGAGAAACAATGACAGGGTTTTTTTCTGTTGGCAGAGAGACTTGTTGTGGTTAGATAAACAGCCTCTAATTGCATTTAATCTGTGTTAAAGTAAGGTATTTGGAACAATTACTTTGGTATGTTTGCCAAACAGCTGGTGTGTGGATCTTTTTTCTCTCTCCCCACCGCTCTCTAAGATGTAATGGATTTGGTTCACCTCGCTGGTTAGTGGGAAAATAAGATACAGGCGCTACATTAACTTATGCATGGGTTTGTATTCAGGCTTCAACTGTTACACAAACAACGACGCAAAAATCTGTTTCGTTTTGGTACGATTTCATTAAAGTTAAATGGCTTTGGTTAAGGTGCCAGATTCCCATTTTTTTGTCACTGCGCCACATCTTGTGGAAACAAACACAATCTAAAAGCATAAATCATTCCCTCAAATACAAGATGAATTTACAGCATTATTCTTACTTAGTGGCATGTTCAATTAAACCGTAATCATCAGCATTTTACTAAGTGGCAGCAATACTTTATATGTGCAAAGAAGCAGAAATTAAGAATATGTGTAACTCCTTTTTTTGTGATGGAAATAACATCTTTAAAAAAATTGTCTTCTGAACAATTAAAATAAATCTAAAGCTGTATTTGTACAGGGAAGATGAACAGCGAGCATTGCTCCGTAACAGGCAGCAGCCCTGCATGTTTATCAGCTGTCTTTCCCTTTAACCTGGCAGTAGTGTGCTGTTGCACAAACAATGGTCTGGGCAGCCACCTTTGGGCTATTGTAGCCTTCCACGTGGGTTGAACTCTGGCCAAGTGGATGTTGTTGCAGGAGACGGCCCCGCAGCCAAACGCGCGAGCCAACCAGGGGCCTCCGTTCCAGGAGGCGAGCACTCACTGGACGACACCCGAGGATAGTAGCGCTTGACAGCTCTTGGATCGCGTGAAAGGAACTTGACTTTGAAATTCAAACAGAGACGGGTCGAGTTGGCCGCGGCCCACGAAAATGACGCATTCCCTGCAAATGTCACAACTAAAATCGAAACTCAAGCCACACTTTGGACAAGGGATAAAACACTTGTGTGTGTGTGTGTGTGTCTGTGCGATTTGACATGCTGCATGTGTTTAGTATTCATAATGAGGTGTTGCAAAATGCATGCTCTCTGCATATCTCGCTCGACTCACCCGCCACCTGTATAAACAACAGTGCTATTGCGAAACGGTTCCAGGGAAAGGCTCTTCCCTGGGCTTGTTGTCAGAATGAGGTCAGCGAACACTACTCTTTTCTCTCTGACTCTCTCATTTTCCCTCCTTCTCTCTGCCTCTCTCACACTGGCGCTCTCAGTTGTACTCTGTCCTTCTGGAGCCCAGGAGGAATAAGGCCACGAGATCAACTTAAAGGGATTTGTATCCACACTCTCATCGTGCATGTTTGTTTTCGAGTGGAGAGAGGCTTAGTCACTTGTACCATTGACAAGAAACAACTTATTGATATTTGTCTTTGTATCCCAGACGGTGTTATTGCGCGGCAAAGTCCAAAAATCACTTATGCCATGTTCTGATTCAGGATTATTTTGTAACGTGTTCTGAATCCTCCCAGAATTACCTGGTATTTCTCATGTAGGAACAGGCAGAAGGTGCATGAGCAATAACGCAATTATTATTGTAATCAGCGCATGGACTTTGGGGAATCCTGCTGGATCCGCTTGTATATTTTCTTTGGTTGGCAACGGTGATGGGAGGTTGCTGTATCTGAATTCCTGCGGCATGACATCATCTGACCCCCCCTCGCTGATCATTTTACCCCGTCGCAGCACAAAGGCGCGCTCGGAGACGTAAGAGGAGCGCACATGTATCATATGCTTGAAGCTGAGGAAGCTCCTAATCGAGCCGGAGTCCCGCCGAACGCCGGTGCTCCCAGAGGCACCGCCGGTGGACCGCGTTGTGTCTGGAACACTGTAACGTGATCGCCAGAGAGGAGCACAAAATGGGCGCTTTGCGTCCAAGATTTGTCCAGACAAACCAAGATAAGGAAACCCAACAAGGGCGAGCCAAAGGAGCTGCCTCTGTGACTTGAGCAAATAACCTTTAATCTAGGTCATGCAGCCGCGGCAGTGGTTGCCTAAGTACCAGCAATGGCACAAGCGCTGACGTAAGTGATAAAGAGAGTTCAAAGGGGCCATTCACACGTTGTGTCTGAAAAAACGCGTGACAAACGGCAGCCGTGCCGCTGTCATCCATGTATCCGAGGTGTTTGGGAGTATGTTTGGGAATTTGCGCTCCTGTTGCGCCTGCTGTCCACGAAGCAACCCAAACCCGCATTGCGATCACGAGGATGAAGATGCGGTGATTTAGCAGTTAGTAACACTGACGAAACAAAACAAAGTGCGACATGGATTTGAGGCCCCGAATGTAGTCATTTTTGGGAAAGTTTTGTTTTATTTCTACATTGCCTGAACCTTGCCGGTACGAATTACTCAGCACTATCTGGTTTATTCCACACACCGGTTGCAGCGGTGGCCCAAATCTCATTGCAGTCATAACAAGACCCATACACGCCCGCCATAACTGTGGCCGGCCCCTGGGGCTGTGTATGTATTCCTCTGACCACATCTCCCTGCTCGTCCCCAAATCGATCGATGGCGGGGGGGGGGGGGGGGGGGGGACCGGACCACATCGCTACACGGACCATATGTGTCGGCAGACCACAAAATGCTGAAGCCATTACTCGGCCCACTCCGGCGAAATTGAAAGCAGGAGCCAGTAACAGCAGCGGCAATAGCTAGTTTTGGCTGAGTGCATGGGGGCAGTGCAGGGAAAGCCCAGTCAGATGGTAGCGCTCATGCTGACTTGTTGACGGCAGCAGGCTGCAGACGGCGCGATGTCTTGTTGTCATCGCGCCAGCTCCTCCCTCTCATGACCTCCCTGTGATGATGTTTATGAGCTTCTTTCTGTTTCAAGTTTGCAAATGTGTCTGCCTGCGGTTACTGAACCGCTCATACGGGCTCATTGCTGTCTTTTGGATGCTGTAACATTTTGCAACGTGAATAAAATGATCCGTTGTATTTTATAAGGAACAGAGTTCTCTCCCTTGAAGGATCTCTCCCAGACAATAATCTTCAGTCCCGCTACAAATCCTACAGATGTAAGATTGCATTACATGTGCTGAAAACCTGTATTTAGGCAACACTGTCTCCTGTTCGTATTATATAAATGATGAAACATTCGTCCAACCACCGTGTCATTGTAAGCCGCAACACTACTCTTGGCATTTTGAAAAAGGTACAGTAAGAACGGTATCCCCTTGGCATTAGTTAGCTGCCCCCGGTATCCAGCTTTCCTCTTCATGCTGCCGTACGCCTCGCAGGAACCGCATGCTTCTAATGCATTAGTTCAGGGTCTTATGTTACGTACTGCATACATCATGCTTTGTGATTTTCGGTCATTTATGTGCAATGCGCGACGATTTGCGGGAAAGTTCACTTTTTTTGGAAACGTGAAAGATACTGCACTCGGCAGCTGGTTGATTTTATAAGCGATTTATTGTCGTGCTCACGCTTACTGTGAGTTAACAGCGGTTTGTTTGCCGTCTTTGTACGCTTGAGTCTGCGTTTGTCCTCTATTCTAATGGTGGCTCACTCGCTCAGCTTGGCCCGTCTGGTGCCACCGGTTTTAGGTGTCACGTTAAAGGTGTTTTGCTGTAAAGGGGAACATTTACTTGGTAAAATACACCCTTCACTTCCCCAGTGGATGTCTTCAAGGTGGGATCCCATTCTGTTGCATTTGTCATTTGCTAACCCCTTCATGTATGTCTGTATTTGGTCGGACGGCGGGTGTTCGTGGGATGAGGGCCTCATGGCAAAGACTTATCTTCAAGCGCGCGTCTGTCATCTGCTGCTGCAGACAGAGTGCTCTTTCATTCGCTCCAGTGAAAGAGGGTTCGCAGAGATTTAAGGGCCCAGCATTGTTTGTGCTCTGCGATGCTTAATCACTTTTGATTGGACACCGTATAAAAACGTGGGCTCCAGACGTCTGAAAAAACGAACGAGCCGCCGTCCTCCGCGGGGGAAAAAAGGAGTGACGCTGCCTCGCAGGGTGGACGACGGGGACAAAGACGCGCTGACCGAGTTAAGCCAAGAGACGGAGGAGATGAGGACGGATGAGAGTGAAGGTCTTCAGCGGAGTGAAAGTTAACACCCTAGTTACTAACAGTCCCGCCAGCATTTATCGTGCTGATTTTATTTATTTAAAAAGTCGTCTGTGTCGACAGTTTTTTCCTGATTTAACTGAAAAAAACCACCCTGTATATTTTAAATAAACAACAACACATAAGTTAAGAGGTTCTGCAGCTCTGCCTCAAACGTCTTATCTTTCCTTGAGCTCAAGGAGTAAGATGGCGGCTTATTCCTAAAGCACTTCACTTTCCCAGACCCCCCCCCCCCCCCCCGCCCCCCCCCAGCCCCCTGCACTCCATTTCACTGCAGCACTGATTACACATAGTGTTTACATATTCCATAGAGCACTGTGACAGAGATAAACCTCTCCCGATGCTTATCCCCTGGCCACAATGTGGAAACCACTAAGATATAATGTAAACCAAACGTCGCAGCTGCCCTTTCAAGTCTCAAGTGCAAGTTCTGCGTGCTGAGCGAGCATTTTCAGAGCTCCGACTTTAAGTAGCATTGGTTAAATTCAAGTTAAAACCATCACGTTTTTTTTTCCTTCTTCTTCCTTTAACGACGTTGGCACGGCCCTTTCGTAAGTGTATTTTCAGCCTTGTTCACGTGGTGGCCCAGTAATACTGGTGTGGAGGGACTAAAATCCCAGATTTGAATGATCTTTCAAAAATACTCTTTTTATACACTTTAACCAGCTCCCCTCTCTTAATAATCGACTGTGGAAAGTTTGAGTAGCTTGCTCTGGTGAAGAGGAGCGTTTGACATACTTGGCTTTTGAGTTTTGGGAACGCATATCTGTGGCAAGGGATAGGCGTTTGATTGGAACTGTGATTAATGATCCACACATCAGCGGAAGAAGGGAGCGCTCCCCATAAAGTGGGTTGTGGGATTATACAGAGGGCTGCACCCGGAGGACTTCTCGGCATTAATTGGCCCCGTCTCTCCTGTGGCCCCGAGTATTGCTGTCACTCTCCTCGGCACGCTGCGGTTTGTGCATGTTATCGCTCTTGAGGTCCTCCTCAGTAAATGTGTCACAGAGAAACTGCATTGCTTTAAAAATACCCTCGCATGTGCATTTCCCCATCGTCTCACATTTGGGCTGCTGAGTGTCTTGGGCTGCTCGGGGACCCGCCGCCTGCATGTTTGGAGGATTGTTAACATCTTCTCGTTCCTAGCTCACACTCCGTGACCTTTGCGGTTGGAGCGTAATCTCTAGGTTCCTACACACTCCTCGCACAGCACCTGCACCGCACCCTTGTTTTATGATGTGCTTATGAGAGCGAGTACTTGCCTTAGGGCTACCGCTCAGTATACATAACCTGCTACCAGGACACACAACACACACACACACACACACACACACACACACACATGATCTCACAGTTGAGTGTACATAACAGACTGTACTGCAGTTGCCACGGTTAACTTAAGGAAATGAGGTTACAATCCTTATTAGTGAGAAGTGCTCCATCAAGTCAAGCCGGTTTGGAATGCAGCTCAGATCCTTTTTTCCCACAGCCAAACAACTCAACAACAAGTCTTGTCGTCTTTACCGTCGGTAAATTATTGTTGAACTTGCAGTCTGCTGCTTGGCCACTTGGGCAAAGCTGAGGCCTACTTTAATCAAGACATGAGAATGACCCACTTCATTTTATGCTCATTTTCTTTTGGGGGGGGAAATTAGCTGGGATTGACTGTGAAGAAATGTTTTTTTGCTCCCTTTCATAAGCTTATGCCAAAGTGATATCTGTGCATAGAAGTAGGCTGTGTTGACATACTTCCTCTGTGGCTTTCCCCTGTTTTCCATACTCCACGTGATAACATTGACTCACTTTGCTTGGTTTGTATGAAAGCAGGCCTAATCTGTTGTAAAGCAGGGAAGTGGCCCTTTTTACAAGCTGCTAATGGCGTGCTGATTCTCGGGGAAAGGCAAAGTGACCGATTCCTACAGCCGGGGTTTTACTACCTACTGCCCTTTGACCCCTTCCTGTCAGGGTGAAGGAGTCCAACGCAAGTTGTCATTCCGGCACAAACGCCACGTTTACGTTCCGTCTTCACATGTTGACTTTACGGTCTTAAACGCTGTGTACCGTCACATACGCATTACTTTGCACAGCAATGATATACGGTCGTAAAATGACCGTATCTATGTCATAAAGAGTGTTTCATAAAGACCTGTCATCTTATACAATTGAGTCATGAATTAGTGTAATTGGAGGTTTTACGTTTTAAAGGCTGTGGTGTGTTATCTTTGTGTGAAAGTGGACCTAATGTTGTTTTTTTGTCCCCCACCATGTAGAGACACATGTGATCCTACAAATCACTATAAACTACGACCTCAAACGTGTTATGATACCAGATTAGGTTCCATTGAACTGTGCAGGTGTTGCAAATGTATAATTGTCTAGAGCTTAGTGTGTAGACGTATCGTATGAAACGCCTTTTATTTCCTAACTCTCCATATCATTCAATTAGCTAATAGCCTGTCCTCCCTTCCTTCCAGCAAGCCTCCTCAGATGTATTTACTAGGCCTTGTTGTCGTTATGCTCTCCACTGGCAGATCGTGCGCAAAAAGCAGTGGATAAAACAAGAGGTGATTTAGTGGCCTCGTCACAATGCGCGCAGCTCCGGTGGCCGCTTCCTACCTTTGTGTGGTCGAGGGCTCAGGGGTGCGGCAGCGGATACGCGGCCCGGGGTCCCGGCAGGCTCCGAGGAGGGAAGGAAACCTGGTGTCAAAGGCGATCGCTTTGCTGCTTCTGCTATCTGAGCAACGAGACAATCGCGGCACGACTCAGATCAGAGTCAAATGTGTGGCTGGGGAGACCATTAACTCGGTGTATTGAATGTCACGGCACAGGTTTTCAATCGTCACACGTGTGTTAGCATGAACAGGAAACTTCAAATCGACCATTTCTCAAAGTGAAAGCAGCAAAAAAATAAACCAGAGTGCAGTTGAAACCTTGATTGCGTGCGGACTGCTGCTGCATGGTTTCTTTCTCTCGCTCCTCTCCGCACAGGCCTCTCCTATAACCTTGAGAGAAGCCCGCGCAGGCCCCAAGTTCAACGAGTGCATGAGGCATATTTTCGCTGAGCGCGCTTGGACCGCCCCACTAAACCCCTCGACCCCCCCCCTCCTCCTCCTCCCTCCTCACCATACATACTGCTTCTTTTTTTCTTCTCTTTTTTTCCTCTCCTCCTCCTAAAGAGGACTCCCTGTAGGCCTCGCCTTTCACAGCGCCTGCAAGGGAAATTACGTGTAAAAAGAATTCCATATGGTGTCATACGATCTGTGTAACTCCCTTCTCAATTGACAAAAAAAAAAAAATTGTATGCACAATTCTGTCCTTTGTGAAAGGCGCTGTAGGCTCTGTACACCATGTACTACCTTGAAACATTTGGTCAACTTGTTTCCCCCACGGTTACAAACATGTTTATACAAACATAGTACTGCAAATGGGTTCCACATGAGCGTTAATGTCTGCATTGATTTAGAATACTGACTGGAAACAACCAGTTCAACCAGCCCATCAGGGACAATTTGTATTTTCACTTCCTTCTTCCTTGGTAAATACCTGGATGTCACTTGCAGGCAGTTGTCTGGGGGTGTGCGTGACATCAGCTGTTGTAGCTTACAGCGAGGCCTCCTGCCTTGGCTGAGGTGAGGGTGGGGTGAGTCTGTGGCAGTCCTTCGGGTCGGCTGTTCCAGGTACGCCCTTGCCAAGTTCAAGTGGCTTGGAACAAGCCCCGCACCGCAAATGGGAAATGTTTCTGCAGGGCTGCCAACCTTGTGAGAGCTGTGATTGCAACAAGCCTGTTGTGTCAGGCAAAGAGATAGTGTTTTCAACATACACTTTCAAACAGGCCCTCAGGAGAGAAAAGAAGAAGAAAAAAAGGCCAAGTAGAGATGTATATATATGAAGATGCTTGCCAGGAGGGGGATTACAGAGTCTGCTGCAACGGTGGCCCTTTGATATTCCTTCCAGCTCCCATGATGCAACACTGTGAGGAGATTATGTTTTCATGGTCTTTGGACAGATTCCACACCAAATTCAGTGCCACTATAATGTAAAATATGACGTATTGCATTTGTGTTGGTTCTTCCTTAGTTGGAAAACATGGATTTATAGTACGTGTTCACTAACTAAGCAAGAACAGGGTAAGTGAGCACAGCAATAGTGTTTTAAAGGGCTGGGTCGACGAAGGAATGACACCTGGAGAAAAACTCAGTCAACGACAGCGTCATACTTCTGTTAACACAACACCACCGAGAGTTTAAGAGCGGTAACATGGACAGGCATTGTGAGTGTGTGATTATGCGTACTGTATGTTTCTGCGCTGCGTGCAGCTTGAGTCAGTGTCGGTGGGGGGTGAGCAGTCGAATGCAAACAGGGGCCACTTTTTTATTGGTTTGTGGCTCGCAGCTCTGAGACGAAACTGCCAGAAACATTGAACATGAACAGCCGCGCTGGCCTTCCTGACGCAGAACAGCAACGACCTCTCGGCTCATCCTCCGGCAGTATTTACCCCAACCCGGTTTGCCCTCGCACCCACCTCTGATCTCAGTGAATGAACCTTTGGCATCTCTGATAAAGTGAAAAAAAACAACACGCTTGGGCGAGTGGAAAGCAAGGACTGTGGGAGCTGGCTGCGAGGCGGTCGTAAAGGCCCCTGTGGCGTGGCCCTGAGTGGACGAATCCTAGCAGGCTGAGGAAGTGGAGGAAGGAGTGCTGCGTGGGTTGTACGGATTGGTGGGAGGCGGGTGGGTTACAGGGAAAAGCGGCAAAAAGGGGAATTCCCTTTCCTGAAACGAGAAAGCGATGGAAAAAGTGACTGCTCGAATCCCCTTCATGCCGCTCCGTGTCAAAACAGCCGAGCGCTGGCGTCATCTGTGCAAATATTTCAAGAGATTATGGTTTTGTAGCCTCGTGGGAAAGGCTGAAGCAGCGCAGCGAGGACAACCCGACTTAAACTCGCTTCAACAGAAAGCCTTTCCCCTTCTTAGCTTCATCAGAGCATGAATGGGATCACAAAGACACAATATTCAAGGCACCTGCAAACACAAACCTGCCAGGTGAGGCCTGACGACAAATGCCTTTGTTTCTTTCTCGAGTATCATCACTGCATTTTGGCAGCAACCCAGAAATTACTTTGAAACAAAGGCCCTTTACATTCTCGCCCCAAATTGCGAGGGAGGACCAGGCTTGCCGTGCCCAAGGACACGGCGCGCATGCATACCTGCTACACACCGTTCTTTACACCTTTAAATCTGATTTGCAACATCTCAATACTCGCGTTGCGGAACAACATATTCCCCAAAAAAACCCAGAGAAGCCGCTGACGCAACGTGTTCCAACCATGTGACCAAACACTGTGGCCGACCCCCTGTGGAAGCTACGCTTTGCTGTAACATTGTTTACGACTCTCAAACAACAGAATCTGAAATTAATTTAGCGCCTCTCCTCTTCCCACTGTAAACTGGCGCTGTGCAGCCAAACCACATGTTGTTATTGCTGCAGTGGCAGAGGGGGCTGCCCCAGCAGGCCTTAGTAGCACAGAACAGATTTGCGCTCTGTTTTTTTGCCAGGAATGTGGAATAGAGTTCTCTCTCTCTCTCTCTCTCTCTCTCTCTCTCTCTCTCTCTCTCTCTCTCTGGCTGTGTGTACTTGCTTAGCATGCACTTAAGTATGATTTATAAATCACACACTTGTGGTGTGGCAAAGGGAATACTCTGTTAAACCTGAGAGATCAGATTTGCATTTTGATCTCCTGTAAGGCCGAGATGTTTTGTCACGATTATATGGTGCTTTGTTGTGGTTAAGTGACAGGGCTGTTGACTGCATTGGGTCTCTGGGTGTTTGTGTTTGAATTGTGCACCGGGGACCCACAATCACAAAGAGCTGAGATGGTTTGCACCTTAACTGCTGTTCGCTGGATATCTCCAGACAGTTGGAGGGTCCATGAGGAGCGGAGGAGCTCCACTGTCTCTGGATGGCTGCCAACACTCTGACCTTGCAGCGGGCACAGCCGCTGTCACTCCCTCTTGAGTTATGTGAGAACCTGTTTTCATGATGCAGTTTTTTAAATTATTTTTTTCAAACCACTGCTCCGCATCTGACTATGGCTCACCGAATGAGCACCTACCTGGCGCTGCGACTCCCCGAGAACAGCGCCAACGCTTTTCTTCGTAAGCGTCGTGGTTTCTGTGAAATGACTCCAATCGTTTCCCTTCTGCCCTAAAAGCCTCACTCCCTGGTCTTGTGCCAGTGGAGACACCTTAACTCCAACTCCCTCTACAAAACTCTCTTGCCCCCCTCAGCCCCGATCCCCACAGATGCTTTGAGTCGGGGCCTGCTCCGACTGGGGGCCTCCGTCTCCAGGCTCATTAACAGGAATAGGGTGATTTTACTGGCCATGCGGCAGGCAGCCGGCATTTAAACCACCGGCAAGCTCCTCCATCGGCCTGCTGCATCTGAACAACACACCCTAAAGAGTTAAAACATCTTTCCGTCATTACTGCACTTATTGGGAGTAGGAAGTTTAGAAAGGTGTGGGCATTATTGGAGCTAAAGCGCTTGAAGATTGGTCTACACCTTGCCCGAAGGTACCACCCTTACCCATGTGGTACACAAGTGATATCTAATCCACATGTAGGATTGGGTACATACCATTTTCAATGCCTGGGCCGTTACTATACCTGAGGTAGCTTTTAATGACTGATTTTGATGCTGAGACAGATTTCGTTAACCAGCCATATCTGTATGATGCAAATCCGAGTAACCGATCAGGAGAAACGATGACGCAGCAGCACAGCAGCCTGGATAGTGAAGAAGAAAGCTACAAGGCTCTTTATTTGCACCTGCAGCTTCATTCCCTGCTGCTGTTGTAATGGCAAAAAATAAACTGGCCCGACATCTGTTGGCAATGTCAGTAGTCTGTTTTTATGCTTGTAATGACACATTAAACTCTGTGGTTGACTATCCCCCCCCCCCCTTTCTTCACCCTATGTCCCGTTCCAGGGGAGCAGTGCCAGCAAAATCGTCTCAATGAGTGCATGCTTTGTTTTCTTTGTCTGTTTTGGGCCAAGATCTGGCCTTAGATGTGGTGGCATTCTATGATCGGATAATTCCTTCCACGTCCCCAGTTTAAGGTGTGTATGCACGTGTGTGTGTGTGTGTGCGCGCTCGCTTTACCGCCGCTCGCTTGGCGGAGCACAGGGAGTGCAAACAGTGGCAGTGGGTGGCAGGGATCCTCGGTGGCCTCTCGCCCAGCTGGAGGAGAGCCATTTGCCCCGTGAGGGAGCACCCACTCGCCCTGGCTCGGCCCGCTGCTCTTGCCAGTGGGAACTCCTCTTGGCTGAGGCCCGTCGGAAGCGCTGACAATCACTGACACATCACTGGCTGAGGCCTCACAGACACACAACATTACACAAGCCCTGAGTGAAAAGTGAGTCCGACATTGTAATGCAAAGAATGTTCATCCGATGGAAACTATTGCCATATTTGAAATAAGAGCGTGTTTTTTTTGCTGTACTTTTGCTCCTCGCTTTCATATTTCATTTTGAATCATTCAAGTGTAGTTTTACCAGTTTTTTACAGATTTTTATTGTAATTTGTCGTGAAATACAATTGACTTTTGCACGCATGTTTGCTGTTGGGGTAAGGCTGTCGGGGTGTAAGTGTGCTTGCCGTGAGATAAAGATGGAGGTAACATTGCAGTTCCTAACTGTGCTGCCTTATCAGTGGCGGCCAGAGCGCCGTCAAATGCATGAATTAAACAACACGTTGTGAACTGGTTCAGGCGTGTACTCCGCCAGCTGCAAGTCAGAAATCAGGGAGCATATTTCAGATGTTTTTCAAAAAGGTACGTCTGAAAACCAAACAATGCAGTATTTATTAACGATGTGTGTGTGTGTGTGTGTGTGTGTGTGTATGTGTGGAAGTTGAAAAGAAATTGGCGGTTAAAACTAGTTAGGCCTCGCCAGTATCACAACCAGGCTGTCCCTGAACTATGATCCGTGGGCCAACTTGTCTCTGGGGAGAGTGGGGAATTTCCCAGACCCCTAAACACCCCCGCCGTCTCTCTTTCCCTCTGTCCCCCCCCCCCCTCCAGACCAGTCGAGACGAGCAGGTTTGAACCCTCTCCCTGTGTTGCTGGCCTCCCATGCCCATTGCCACTCAAGCAGCAGGGGTCCAGTGCATTTGTCTCATAATTATCCGACTGGATGGGGGGGTTCTGAAGATGAAAGATGCGAATCACAGAGCTCCTCTGTCAAAGGTCTGTCTGCCTGACTGGGGGGTTTTGGATCTACCTCCCTTGTCCTCTCTCTCTCTCGCGGCATCCACTGCTCCCCCCCCACCACCTCGACTACATCTCACACACACACACACACACACACAGTCTTACTTTTCCTCAAGAGCTGCCTCCACAGAGCATAATCGCAGACAGTAAACGCTCGTGCACGGCCCCCCCCCCCACCCCTCCTCTACCAGCCACCCCGCTGATTCATTCACAACTACAAAACTGCAGAAATACCCCCCACCCTCACATCCTGAAAGACTTCAGACTCTCTTCTTTTTTCTTTTTTTTTCAACCCCCCCCTCACATGCTCCGCCTACCAACCCATCGGCTAGCCGCCCACCTCACCCGCTTGCCCTCCCCCCCCCCTCCCTCGCCCACCTCCTCTTTTCTCCTCTCCACCCTCCCCACCACCACCTTTCTCCTTCTTCTCCTCTTAACTACTGGCTAGGAGTTAATGGACTGTTTTGGCTAGTCTCCAGACGGTGAGTGTCACCTCATTAGCCTATACCGGCTCGCTCCCAGACTGCTCCTTGTGTGTGTGTGTGTGTGTGTGCAGGAGGAGGACTACAACGACGGAATGTCATTGGTCTGTCTCCCTCCCACCGCACACCCCCTTACCCTCTCCCTCTCCCCTTCCCACCACTAGAATGAATGAGAAAACATGCATGCATAATTAAATCTATAGTCTCGTCCTCCCTCCTTCCTCCACAGCCGTGCATTTAAAAAAAAAAAAGCTCCTGCTTGGAAGTTTGCCACCGTGAAAAAAAAAGAAAAGAAAAGCGGTGTCTTCGAACCAGAGTGATGTGGCCAACCTTCCACCCTCGTATGGACCTATTCTTTTTTTATCCCGGCCCGCCGAATGGCAGGGTGGCAACAGCGGGCGAATGTAAATGCCACCCGGTCCTGCCAGTCAATTACGCCGCAACAAAGCTAATTGTTTGTTTGGTGCATACCAAAAAGATGCCGAGGTTGGCCATTGATGGGCCCATTGTTTCAACGCAGATGCGAAGTTCTTTTTTTTCTCACAGGCTAGACTTGACGCTGATTAAAGTTGTGAACGATGAGACCACACTTTCGGAAGATTTATGCAACTGTTGTAAGTTAAAGATTTAAAGTGTAACTAGATTTAGGAATTATTTCTTATCAGTGAATCTTTTGATTCACTGATATTTTCAATGCATCAATTAGTAGTTTGTCAGGAAATAGTCAAAGAGGCCCATCGCAACTTCCAAAAGCCCAAACGGAAGCCTTCAAATAGCTTGTTTTGTCACAAATTTCTAATATATTTAATTTGCAAAGATAAAAATTGAGAAAAATGTACATTTGAGAAACTGAATCCAGCCAGCGTATTTGCATAGTAAATTGATTTCAAAAGATGATGTTAGGGAACCTTTTTTCCGTCGATCCAATAATTGATTAAAGAATCTGCAACACTTCATGCAATGGATGGTTCCAGGTGCCGCAAAGGAGATTACAAATCTTGGGCAACATGCTAAGAGGGAAGTGACAGGAAGATAAAGAATGAAAAGGGATACAGAAAGAGGAACAGAAGAAAAAGTAATGTAACAAAAATTAAACAAATCGAAAGGAAGGGCTACATTGTGAGAAAAGGACGAAGAGAGAGCGAGTGGGAGGAGGTGGACACGTTAAGCAGGGCGCAGTGTGCTGACTGGAGGCCGGCCTGCTCATTTTGCATGGGACAGATGAGCCACTGTGTCGCGTTGCTGTCGTGTCGTTTGTCTGCAGCGCGGCACGCTGACTGCATCGCACACCGCGGGATGCTGGGTGTGTGCCTCAGCCTGTGGGTTAAACGTGTGTGTGTGTGTGTGTCCACGTGTCGTACAACATTATAGCGCTAGCGTTGGACGCTTGCTTTTGATTCTGCGTCTCTATGCACGGTATATGCGTCCATGTAGAGGTGGGTAAACTTTATTTCTCAAATTAAAAGGTGGGGCAGTTGAATTTAGATGGGTTAACCCTCATCTGCATCCTTGGTTTTGTGACTGTGTATTCCCCTTTGTGCTCGCCAGGTTCTTCCTTCTCCTCTCTCCGGGGCCGGTGTGGCTAATGATCCGTCAGGGCATTCAGTCCCTTGTTCAAGGCCCACTCGCCACTGAATGCGCTCCCTCCCCGTCCACACTGTTTGGTGACCTCAATGAGGAGCCTGTTGTCCTGCCGGCTCGGTTAAAATGCTCTCCTCTTTTCACTGCCGTGAGAGTTTACTGAGGAGAAGGCACAGCGACTCGGCGGAGAGAAAAGAGGGCCCGCTCTCCTCCGGCATTAGTATGCGCCGACGAGAAACAAACACACACTGATGATTCCACGCACACGCGCACATTCACGCCGAGGTGGCAATGCACACACCGAGAGATGCACACGCACACAGAGAGGTGCGAGTGAGCCGGGTCACACACAGTCAACCGCACACACATACACTGTATGGCTCCTCATTGTTCTTGTCTGGGCTGGGATCCCACTTGATTCCATAAGTCTCAAAACCCTGACAGTCCTACTGTGTGTGTGTGCGTGTGTGTGTGTGTGTGTGTCTGTCTCGCCCCTTCTGCTCTATTGAACAAGTCTGTGGTGTCTGGCTCGGAGAAAAGAAGGCAAAATGTCATTGTTCTCGCAGACGTTTCAACTTTGCCCCTCTCACTTTCTATCTGCCTTTCTCTCGCTTTTCGTCTGAGAGTGTGTCTGTGTCTGTATTTGTGTGTGTGTGTGTGTGTGTGTGTAACTCATCCTACTGTACCTGCATTCCCCGTCAGTGGCAGTCATTCGATAGGGTAGCTATCCGGATTACCAGGTGCTCCTTTAAGCCAATAAGAAATACTTGCCTTGTTCCAATTATGAGATAATCATTACAGTGTCACACAGTGTATAGGCACCATTGGGAGAACACAGGGAGTCACAGTTTGTCAAAGGGAATACAATACTATGCATATCTGTCTGTGCAGATATCACTGATGATAGAGTTACGCGTGGAAGAGGTTGAAGAGCGAGTTCAACACCCAGCCCTACCAAATACAGATAAAATAGTCATAGCAGGGATTTGCACCACATTTAATTTTTTACTGCTCAGCTGCAGCTCATCGTTACCGCTGAGACAATGCCACCAAGATGGCGTCCCATTCGGCTGCAGCGCCTGTCTTCCCTTCACCCTCGGCGCCAATAGCGCTTTCCTTTTTGGCCAGGTCAGGTGCCAGCCCTTTGCAGAACGCCATGCATGGGTCCGGGTGAGGAGGGGGCGGGCTGAGATGCCAGAATGTGGTGTGTGTGTGTGTGTGTGTGTGTGCAGGGAGGGGTCGGCGGCGGCGGGGGGCATCGCCAGTTGGCAGGCTGGCACACAATGCCTGGCACGATAAGATCCTCCCTCTTCTGCGGGCAGATTTCCTCGCCCATATCTTTTGTTTGGCTTGTTTGGGTTGCGGGTCATCCCGATAAAGGCCACTTTGTTTAGACAACAAAGCGTGAGGGAGGAAGAGAAGAGAGAGATAGAAAGACAAAGAGAGAGAGAGAGAGGGCATTAAAAAAGGCGGCAAGGGGGCGGTGGGGGGGAGAGTGCCACCACAGATGGAGACATAAAAGAGAGACGGAAGTGTTAAAAAATAGGAGATATGAGGGGAAATAAATTATCGAGAAATTTGAAGACATGGTGTGCACTTGTCGCCGGATAAGATGATATCGCCACAGATACACGCTGAACAGTAGATCTACGCCGAGGCGGGTATGAAAAGATACAATAGGGGAGGGATACTGTTGCAGGACACGGGGACGGCGATAGATAGTGAGGAGAAGAAAGACGGGAGATCTGGAGAGGAGAGCAGGTTCTGCCGGCTCCTGGAAGCCGGCCCGAGCGGCGTGAGGTCATCGGCAAAGCTATGAGTGATAGAAACCAGGAGCAGAGGAGGACACGGGACAAAGTACACACACATTCCACACCGGCACATGTACAGTCATTTGCGCACACTGTCAAGACTTGCATGACCCCGTGTGCAACACACAGACATATTTCGCCCGTGCAGTTCCAAGGAAGGACAAACTGGTCTCCTGCAGCAGGAAGGGAAAGAAAAGCAGGACGACACTGAGCAGAAAGTCTGCTCGACCACATCAAATATTTACTCAGGAGCAGCTGTATTGTCGAAACATTACGCGTCGGAGCTGCTCCGTAATTAGGTCGATATTTTCTGCCCCTCTCTCAGTTTCTCCCAGTTCTCCCGGAGTTCCACCCCTCTCCACCTCTCCTCCACGCTCCCCTCCCCTCCCCTCAGCCTCCCCAGGCTGCTGAAATGTGTCTTGGCTCGGGACCCATGCCTCTGGCAGTCAGAGTGCTATACATGTGCACAGAACCCCGCTCGGCATAAAATGGCTGCCAGACAGGCTTCTCCTCCTGAAATGTCGACAGCGGTATGCATCTGCAGGGTGTGCGTGTCGCGCGTGCGCACTGTTTTTTTCTTCTTCTTTTTTCCTGGAGCATATATGTACGTGTCTGCAAGTGTTTGCGGGCTAGGAGCGTGCACCGCCACTGTAAAAAAAAGAATAAAAAAGAGAAAGTTTCCCAAACTATGTGGCTAATTTAATCCACACACTGTGTGTGTGTGTGTGTGTGTGTGTGTGTGTGTGTTCCGCAATTTAGTGGGAGAAGAATGGGTGTGATGCCAAAAAATGAGAGGGTGTGTTCGGAGAAAGTGTGTGTGAGTGTTTTAGTGATTATAAAATCCAGGCTGGTAACACACATGGGCGTGGAAGAACCCTCAAAAGCACTGAGAAACATTCTTGCAGAGCCAGATTGCTGTTGCCATTACCCCTAATTGCCCTAATCGTTACAGTGGTATGATAAGTATCCCACTGGACAAGAAGGTGTAAGAACTCGTGGACACGTCCCAAATACCCACAAGCCCTCTCTGCTACTTTTTCCCCCTTGCATTTCTTGTTTGTTTTTGCTGAGTAACTGCAGATAATCTGATTCATATACGTGGTGCTGTTTTTTTTTCTCCTCTTCCTTCATGAACCAGTTTGTTTATTTAAACAAGTGGCAGGGACGGAGGGTGCCAAGAAATGTTGTTTTTGGAACGTGCATGTTGGTGTGTATGTGTGTGAGAGGGCGTGTGTGTATGTGTGTGTGTGTGTGTGTGTGTGTGTGGTGTCTAGCCCTGTGATCGAGGCCTGCCAAGCTCCCAGGGCAAATCCCAGCCTCCTCGACCGCAAAACTGTTTATTTACAGGTTACACTGCTGTTTATTTGAAGACTATCGGATTGGCTGGGGTTCTGCACAGGACACCTTTTAGATACGGACACCAGGCCTCAGGCTCCAAATGTGCCACGTCTTTACTTTATCTCACTTTAATGTACTGCATGTTATTTTTTAAATCGCAGGCAATTTAAATGCTTTTAAATCCAGAATTATTTTTATTTGAGGCTTTATACCTGTTGAGGGACAAAAGTGATGAATGGAAAAAAGAAAGAAAAAGTGAAGTAAATATAAACAGCACACTTGCGGCCTGACAAATGTGCAAGCGCTGCTCGAAACAATGTCGTAATCACCCTGAAAGAAGATGAAGGAGCATGAAGCTGCCCTTTTCGGGTCAAAGGTAGAATGTAATGCAATATGGGAGGTGTTTCCAGCTCCGGTGCAGGCCTGGCAGATGCGCCATATGCTCGCATCCCACCTTGAGTCATCCAGGTGGTCTCTCCTGGTGCTACAGTGGGGCCTCATGCTGGAAGATGCTGCCTGGGATCTCTAATTGCCGCCACCATCTGCTCTTTTTGTCATGGTTGCCTGTTCCGCCCTCGAAGAAGGGGGGGGGGGAAAGAAACAACAACAACCAAAAACACAGAACTCTGATCCGATCTAACCTCTCCCGCCTCCACCTTCTTTGCTCCTTCTCTCCCCTCGCCACCTTTTCAGCGTTTACCTCATCTCCACTCTCCAGTGCTCTTTTTCCCTCTCCCCTGGCCTCGTTTCTCTCCCACTCAGCAGTTCTCGGGGCGCGAGCGCAGACTTGGCAGTCGTAACGAGACTGATGGATGACTCCGAGAGTGGCATGGCGGGGGGGTGGGGGTGGGGGGCGGAGAAGACAGGGAGACAAGGCCACTGAGCTCCCTGCAATCACTTTATGGACGTGTGCTGTGCCAAATCCACACAAACCTCCGTCCGCTCACAAAAGCTGCTTTGCACACTGTGTGTGTGTGTGTGTGTGGTGGGGTGGGGGTGGGGGGGGGGGGGGGGTGCAAGGCAAACTTTGCTGGGACCATGTTGTTCAAGAGTGTACAACTTGCAATGATATGGATTTTATTTTGGACACGATTAAACTGAAAATAATTTTGATAATTGATTATTTGATGAAGAGATTTTTTTGAAGATGAACGCAAATAGTCTGTTCTAAATATTACAACTTTTCTACGTGTGCACATGGCAGATTTGACAGAGAACCCTTATAAAAAACAATGTGGGACTTCACAATGGGAAGGCATAAGTCATCCATATGTTTTTTAGAATGCAGAGCGGAGGTCTATCGTGAGACCATAACTTCTACATTACTTGTATGTCTTTAGGGCTAAGAGTACTGGAAAGAGGGGATTTTTTTTATTTTCTTCTTTAACGTATGGTCCTGTTCCCTCCCTACTTTGTCATTGTTGAGCTTCGGCCAAGAACATTCTGTTTTTGCAGCGCTGTTTAATAGTCAAATTTAGGAGAGGGGGGGGGGGGGACGAGAGAGAGAGAGAGGGAGAGAGAAACAGAGAGAGAACAAGTAAGGGATAAATCTTTCAACTACTTTTCTTCTCTCTCTCCCACCCCACCTCTCCTTCCCTCTCTCCGTTGCCTCCGTAACACGGCTCATGAGAGCTGCGGCAGGAAAAGGGGTGTTGTTGCAAGGCGAGGGTATCTGAGTTCACTGTCTCCAGCTTCTTGTCTTGGCTCTCTCGCGTTAAAGACGTAGAGGACACTCTCCCTTCTGGTTCTCATTGGGCCTTCTCCGTCTCAGGGCGTGTGCGGGCTTTGGGTCATTATGGGGGTCCACTCAGACGCTGTCCGGCACTGTTTGGCACGGCAGTAGTTCAGTGCTACTTTCAGTCACTTTTTCCTCCCAACACGAAACATACAACGCAAAGTACGCACAGATTGATATCTGTCCATGATGAATACAGTTCATTTTCACAACTTTTGCCGTTGCGTGATATAAAATGAATAAAAAGGCTCATTTGCCTTGTCAGTCATCAACCAGGGCAGCAAGCTTCGAGGTAAAACACGTCAGCTCAGGCCATCTCATACCAAAGTCTGCGCGCTGTACCCGATGGAAAGAATTCCACTCATGTTTCCTCGTAATTCCCCGCCCCTCCTGTCCTCTCTCCACGTTTTGTTCTGTGCTCGTACCTTGCACAGCAGGACCGAACACATTCTGCACCCCCCCCCCCCCCCCCCAACACTCCCTTAGCCCCTTTGAAAAATTACCCAGAGGTCTGCTGGGAAAAGACTTTTAGGCTATCCAGTGTCAGACAGAGAGCTCTTTTCTTCGGTCTGCCTTCCCATTAATGATAAAGCTGTTCAAACAAAACTGTCTTGTTTAATGTACACTGGGTCTGCTCGCCTTGACTGCTAGATAAGGAAAAACATTAATGCATCAGGAAGTCCTGAGTCCCCTGAAATGCACTTTGTCTTTTTGAGTGTCTTGACAGAAGTTGTTCCTTAATTTGAATTGACCTCAGTGAGTTTGTGGCTGTTGAGAGACAAACTGTAAATCAGATTAAAGTTCCGATTCACTTATTTTTTAAATAACAAGTTACAGGATACAGTCTCCTCACCCAGCCACCAGGTGACATTTGCTGGAAACAATCAATGCTGACAAGAAACCAGTGTTTCAGTAAGATCTCCTCCTGCTTTACTAAGCCCCCCCCCCCTCCCGTCTCTCTGTGTGTTTGCAGACTCGCGGCAGTCAGGAAGTCCCAGTAACAATGAGCCAGGCAAGAACCCTCTTCCAGGTATGTACAGTACCAGTCATCCTCCCTCCTCCCTCCTGTCATCGCTCTATTGTTCCTCTGCAGCTTGCCCTCTGTACAGCGGCCTATGTACACCCTCGCTCACCTCGTTTGAATAGTGTTGATCTGCCGTGAACTCAGTGACTTGCAGTCAAAATAGCAAATCCCTCACTGTCGAAAAACAACCCCAAAACTAAACTGTACTGCCTTAGGTTCACACCATGTAATACCTTTGAAACAACCACAAAAAGACAATTTAATTGGATCATTACATTTGAATCGTCATCATCCGAGTGGCAACATCCAAAACGGCGTGAAACAAAACAAACAAAAAAAGAGACTGGAGTGAAAACATTGCAGCAGATTGCACCTTTCGGCTGGCAGCGGAGTGTGTCACGGTGAGCCAGCTGTAGGGAATATTCTCCATCAGCGCCGCCGTTCCCCTTGGACTGACCTGCGCTGTGTCGTCACAACATTGGAATGAAAATAGTTTGAGAAGTATAATTAGTTGTCTACCTCAAGAGCTGGTTCCGCCGTTTCACGTGCCAAGGAAAACATGCTAGCGAGCCAATGACTCAAGCCTCGGAGGCCCCCGGGCAGTGGCATGGTCCCCTGCGAAAGCCGTTGGCTCACTGGAGGCACGAGGCTTTGTAGGTGCCAACCGAGTCCGCCCGCCTATCTTTCTGGCACGGGACAGAGTGCCCTTGGTATCGCATCAAAGCCGAGCTTGGGTCATTTGGGTGTCAATTACTTGTCTGGCTCGTTTACGTGTTTGACCTATAGCCTCTGGTTAGTGTTGCTGAGTCCTGGGCAGGTCATACAGAACACTGCAAACAATATACAGTCGAATTACTTGGTCAAAAAAAGACTTTTCGGAAAATAATAATCATGAATGCAAATATAAATACTGCAGTTAATGACTTTTTAAGGTGGCTGTTTCTTGGTGTGATACGTTGTCTTATTGTAACGGCGTCACTATTGAGAGTTGTGAAGTTTCGCTGGTGTATCTGGTCGAATGGGCCGCGCCTGCGGCTCAGCGTGGGCTCATTCGTTGTGCTCTCAGCAGCAAGAATGTCACTCCCTCCTCCCCACACACCTGTCCTGTCACTCTTAACCGCACCGTACACACAGACTTTGTTTGAACACTTCAACTGAAAAAGTACAGCACAGTAACTTTTTCACAACGCTCTCATTTTCACGTCAACAATCTGCAGCTCAGATCTCATGGAAACTAAGACCCTAAGACTACAGAAAGACAAGCAGGAAAAATACTTTGGTGTGGCATCAAACTGATGAATTCTCCTTTTTACCGTTTTTTAAAATGGGTTGAAATCCCTGTGTGGTGGTCTGTACCTGCGTATTTATCTCGTCTTTGAAGTAGTCCACGTGTTCATGTGTGAAACGGCCGATCATTTTCAATCTTCATACAAAATGAAGCAGAATGATTGAGAAGAGTTGGAAGACCTATTGACCTCAATGCTGCTGTTGATTTCACATTCAAAGAACGTCATTATGTGTATTTTTCAATTGGTCTGAAAGTGTTTCGTGAACAACAAAGCATGACTGTGATAATGATGTTCTGTGTGTCCCTCTGTCTGCAGTCTACTTGGAAGACAGCTTCATCAAATCAGGAGTCTTCAGTGTTACAGAGCTGGTGCGAGTGTCCAGAAGTAAGTACATACAGTCGCCGGCGTCGCATTGTCACGTTGCACACGTTAACTAACCTGCACACCCACACAGGTGTTTTCAGGTATTCCTTCACTCATCACTGATTAGACCTCTGCTCACATTGATGATAAGTGGGAATCACATCAGGACAAAGTCCATGTACTTACAGGAATGTTGAAGGTGTACGTTTCCCTGTCCCAACAGGTGTAACCGAGTTAAAATGAGAGTCGGGGAGAAGTCAATCAATCACAGTCTGTACACGCCCACACGGCCTTAAGAAGAGGTCTAACCCGGGTAGCTGCAAACACCCTTAGATCTGCCTTAGTGTTGCTCGGACGCATATTTGCGTGTTTACATGTAAACAGAATCTGTAACTCGCAGCTTTTTCTACAATTCCCAACCTCTGTGTATTTACTGGAATCCACAATACAACTGTAGTGTGGCAAATCCAGTTTGTACGGTCCGTCTGCATCTGTATAGACATGTCTGCCCTCCGCAAAGCCGTTAAACGGTTGTCCCTCCGGCAGTCCTCTGATAACTGAAGGCGCCCCAAGGCGTCCTTTTCCTGTACTTTAGCTCTGGAACATGCCTGCGGTGCACAAAGACTCCAGTCACCCCCAGTAACCTGTGTTTAAGAGCAACATACCGGTGTCATGCTGTCTGTGTATGTACCAGTCTATTCCCATCTCATGTAAGACTCAGAGTGGTGTGTCATTCCTGTTCAGTGCTGCGGTCTAAAGTAGGTTTCGAGTGGGTTTGAAATAAGTCAGGTTCGTCTACAGAGAGTCATTTGGCAACTATTTTGATGATCACGATTGTGATTGTGATTAATAAAACGAGTATTCTGAATACGGCTGTACGAATATTAGATGAAAAAACCTGTCTTTGAAGAATAATACTTTTATTCCCTGCACACAGGGTTTCACATGTGAAATTCTCCAAATCTTGTTCTGGTCATTCCCATGTTAACGTATTGAGAGCAACAAAATAGTGTTTAAAACGGACCTTTGTTTCCGTTCACCTGGCGTGTCAAAGTGTTTCTGATGTTGGAAACATGGACCAGGTTGTCTCTGCTGTCTCACACATCAAGCTGTGAAAGGCAGAACCTACTCATTTCGATGCTCTGAGACTGACTGTCCTTTGAAAGGCTGTGTTTTTGTTTAGCGTTTAATTTGACCAGATGGCTGCTTTGCTGTCGTGTGACCGAGCCCGGTTTCACTAAAGCCAACTGAAGTCGAGCTGGAATTTTAAAAAGGTCGACGGACACACAGGAATTGTCACTCACTCAGCCGGTCACTCCCTGGGAAGATATCGAAGCAGCCGCTCGTCCGTCATCGCGTCTCTCTCCCGACTCTCCGGGCCGCCGAGACATTCTTTGAAGTCCATCAAAGGGGGCTGCGGAGTTCAAGGCTGACTTGGAATCCAGCATTTCGACGGGGACACTCATTAATACAACAGGGGCCTCCGCTGCAAGTGTAAAGACATTTTGTCAACCGAAAATGCAGATGAAACATTACATTTTCCCCTCATACAGAAAGACAAGGTACTCCGCTAAAAGAAGCACTGCGGGGCAAACGCAGCATCATTGTTTCATTTACAGTTGTTTTTTTTGATCGTCTGAAATGAGATGACAGGCAGGGCAGCCAAGTGCCAAGAAGAGAGACAGTAAAGAGAAACCAGCACAGACAGAAGTGGTTGGGGGTATCCTCATCCATGAATGAAAAGAAGAAGAAACCCAAAACAATGGTCTTGTATTCGGCGTCCCCGGGCCGGATGCATTCCTCCACAGGCAGCTCGGTATGGGTAGCAGCGGGTAGGGGCCTTTGCCAGGGCTGCAGTGGGCTGCCAGGGCGGAGGCTGGCGGAGGGATCGTGCCAGTGGTGAACCTCAGACCACAACAGACGGCGCCACACACTCCATCCTCTCATCGACTCCAAACCAACCAACCAACCGCTCGAGCCGCAGGCGGCCTCGCGGGCCACACGCTGTAGAGCGAGAGGCGTGTGGGAGACAGAGGGGGGAGAGAGAGAGAGAGAGTGACGATGGGTGGTGAACTCCTTTTGTTCTGTAAACACTGGCGCGGCCTCCCGTGAAACAATATCCCTCACCTTGACCGCAGTGAGAAAAACAACACCTTTCCCCACTGTAAATCACTATGTGAGGAAACTGCTGAGTGTTGCACTGGACCGTAGAGAAGAGGAGAAAAAATGTTGACGATTGCGAATTCGGTTTTGGCAACAAAAAGGCCTTCTTTTGGTGCTATTAGCTGTACAACACCTGTTGTATTACTGCTGTATATCTACATATTTAGTGTATATTCAGTGTGTCTTCTTAGTGCCACATATAAAACTCAGCTGCTGTAAACATTCTCGTCAAAATGTCCGTACCTGCAGCAACAAGCGCGTTGGGAAGCATTGGCTTGTTAACCAGAGTGCTCAGCAGAAATGCCTGTGATGGTCAGACAGTTAACCTGTGAACGGGGAGCGCTTAATTTGATACACAGGGCCTCCAAACGGCAAGCGTCGACAACAGTCAGTCAAGCTGTCGTGCAATTAATTGTGCGCCTCTAGATGCGAGTAGAGGGAAAGACGCAGCACACTGCTGACACTGGACTCCCTCTTTGCAAGTGATTACAGAGTAACTGTCTCTCTTTGTTTTCTCTGTGTCCTCTGCAGTGCCCATCACCCACGGTGCTGCAGTAAACTTCTCCATGGCCGACATGCCCAGCCAGCCCTACTATCATGACCTGAACTCCAGCGTGGGGCTGCACCGCTCCCTGTCCTCCCCTCCCGGCAGGTCAGTGGAAGTTACAGCAACGAAGCCCCTTTTTGGGCAAAGTTGGGGGAGGGAAAGACTTTCTATTATAGCAGTGAAGAGACATGGCTCCTAGTATTAATGCTAAGCTAAGCTAACCATCTCCTGGCACTAGCTTCATCTTTAGCACACACATATGTGAGTGGTATCAATCCTCTTGTCTAACTCTTGGCAGCACCGTGAACATGTGTATTTCTCAGAATGTCAAACTCTCCTTTGATTTTGTGATCTTGAAAGTCACAATGCCAACAAATTGGCTGGCTCTGCTAAACGATGAAATTGACCGTGTCCCACAGCAAAAGGCCCAAAACCGTCAACATGGAGGAGAACATGGACACCAGCCCGACAGGACCTGACTTCTACTCGTCACCCAGCTCGCCAGCCAGCAGTCGGGCCAACTGGCATGATAGAGAAGGAGGTGATTTTCCTGTTTTTATTCGACCACCTTTCTCAACTTATGGGAGTTTTTTTTTCACCAGGCTTGGATGTACTTTGTCAGTAACACCCTCCAACGCATTCACACAGTTACACATACGGGTTACACAGGGGAGCAGCCGTTGTGCGACTACAGTCTCTTGCACAGCATGTTGACAGGCTTTAATGAGGGGTAGGAGAGCATTACCCCTTTCGCCCTCATCGCATGCAAATAGATTTGATCAAAGCAAACACCTCACGACACTTTTGAACAGCTGAACTCCCTTTAAACGCTCAGCCTTCTCATAAGCTACTGTACATCAATGCCGCCAGCCGTTTCGTTGCGGACGAACTGCATCTGGTTTCTCTGCACATGAACCGGTTGCACCCTCTTAAAATATATACCATGACAGAGATAGCCCCAGGCATCGGCAGTCAACTAAGTGTTTGAACCCATTTCAACCGCTTGTCTGAATGAAAATCTGCTGGCTCGCACCTGTCGCTTACACGAGACAAACATTGGATCCCAGGATGCAGAGAATCTGAGAACAAACTGTTCCAGCTGAAGTTCACAACTTGCGTAACGGCACTTCACGGACACATTGAGGTTTTACATTCATACAAGTGCAAAGTTGTGAGTGTTCAAATTGTTGGGTGTATCGTTTTTCTTCATATGCGGAGAGCTGAAACACTTTGTGGGCGGCGTTGATAGAGGAATGCCTTCTTACAAACGTCATGTCGAGCTATTAGACCTGCAGGGCAAACGTGTCAGATGACTTGTCATCAGGAAATCAGGCTGTAGATCTTGGCTGAACTTGAGAGGAATCTCCCTCGTCAGTAGAGTTTTGATGATCATGTGCCAACTTTAAGGCACAGGACTAGTTCTCAGGGAATTAAGAAATAAAGCTCACCTAATGAGCTCATCCATAGGGCTTACTGGATCTGGAAAAAGAAGAAGATAAAAGGGAAAAGGGAGAGCCGCGTGTAGCGAGAAACAAGCTGTCCTTCGTGCTGGTTTCTGCGTGCGAGAGAAAGCGAGATCCTCGCGGGACAGCTTGCATGTCTCATTACGTTGTCTCCTGGTGCAGAGCAGAGCCCCGTCACCCTTTTAATTAAGGCCTCACTGTCCCGTGTTTCCGGATCATTCTCCCTCTCTGCTGACTTCTCTCTACACTCTGCTGCCCGCACTACCTCTGGATTTTATTGGGTGGTCGGAAACATTTTGTTGGACTAAGTGATTGGAAATAAAATGTCCCACCTCTTTTTTTTTCTCTTACTGTGGTTTTAGTTTTAACTTTGTAAAACTCCTCGTTTTTTGTTTCTCTACCAAGTCCTCGTTTTTTATTTCAACATAATAGGCGGAGAGAGGAAAACACCAGCTGGGCACAGGAGAGACACAGCACTGGTGGGATTCAACCACAGCCCAATGTGGCTACGGGAAAATGTAGCCTGTCCCTTTGCACAAGGCCTGAGAGTATTGCTCTGCGTAAACGTAGACGCTTTGGGGCGAGGAGAAAGGGAAAGCCGTGGGTAGGAAACTCTCAAAAGACATTATTCTGTCAGGAGAGAATAAATGAGAAGTGGGGTGATATTAAACCCATATGAGGCCTCTCGAGTGCCAAGCGGCCATTTCTCGCACATGGTTGTCATTCGACAAAACCTCTCCATGTAGAAGTAGAACTTGTTTCTCTCTTTTCTTTTATTAGGGGAAAGTACTGCATGAATTAAGACGTTGGATTTTTTTTTTATGTGAATGTACACATTCACAACTGGGCTAAATGCAAAAAGAAAAAAAAAATAGCTTTGGACTTTTTATTTAAACAATTTAAAGTGTAATTTCTGGGAATTAATTGTTTAGTTTAATTTCCCCGGGCGATCCAGTGGATTCCCTGAAGGATTTAATTCGCACAAGAGAGGAAAAGCTGAATACCTTCACCACAGAAAATATTTCCGATTTATACATGGTACATTTCGCAGTGATCAATCTTCTCTTCGGCATTTCTCCCTCTGACACAAAAATGAAAGCGCTTAAGCCTGTATCCTCTTGCAACGTCAGACTGGGAAATCCCCCTGAATTCCAGCCACCATTGTCGCTCTCTTTCTCTGGAGAAGACTAATTCTCACCCGTCACTCGGGTGGATCCTTCCATGTCCTCGGAGGGGAAAAGGGGCGGTTAATACTATGGGAATGACCCAACAACAGGGTTTATAGAGCTTATTTTTTGGGGGGGAATCTGTGACAGACCAGAAAAGCACTTGACGAATGTTCACAGAAGAAGCAGGAGCAGACATCGTCCGTTGCCTCTCGCATCTATTTGTTATCACGTTCCCTTCAG
The DNA here is from genome assembly GCF_949748355.1 of Melanostigma gelatinosum. Taxonomy (NCBI): domain Eukaryota; kingdom Metazoa; phylum Chordata; class Actinopteri; order Perciformes; family Zoarcidae; genus Melanostigma; species Melanostigma gelatinosum. The sequence goes on from NC_136656.1 coordinate 9,795,577, forward strand.
ACACCTTGTCTTAACACGGAAAAATTGAAAAAATACGCACCGCCGTGACAGCAGAACATTGCTCATATGGTGCAGCGATATTGTGCAACTTTAAGAGTGTGTGCGCATACTTTTAGTTTATAAACCGACACTCGGTTTTTAAACACATTTCATGTCTTCTGCAGAGCCTTCAGGATTACTCATGGGGAATTACAGTACAGCTTGTCAGACGCCGTGTAAAGGCCGAGGCGAGCAGATGTTACAGTGTAATGTTCGATTTAAGATTACGTGAGGGTCTCGAAATTCCTCAATCCCATTTGAGCGACCGGCTGCTTTTGCAACTGTGCATCCGATCACTGGATTTAATTGTCTGCTCAGACTTGACAAAAGCCTGAATTGTCACAGGACTCGTATTTCTGAGGGATGTCCAGTGATTTGTCATGATTCCAGAGATGATGAGTGATTTTGACCCTTTGCAGTGTCTCTAATTTGCAAAATACATGTTCCATTTTGTCTACTGCAGTCGCTAAACACCACTTGGAAATACTAATCCCACACAGATCAAATTATGCTTCATTTAAACCGTCATTCATTTTTGCCACTTAATTCCTTTCATTCGTGGAGAAATGGAAGCATTAGTGGAAGCTGGAGAGAAACGGTTTTGATTCATTTTCAGCTTATTTATGCCAAAAAAAAAAAAAAAAAAAGTTGCAGTGTTTATTTCTGTGCACCGGTGATGCCATTTTATTTCATTTGTCCTGTAAAGAAATGTTAAACACGACACAGAAGCTGGAAATATTGCTGCCATCTGGTCGTGTGAACGGATCAAAGACTTTTAAGAGCCTAGAATCTAGGCTCTTAAAAGTCTTTGATCCGTTTGATCTAGGCCCTAGATAATCAATAAGGCATGCAGAAACGTCCTGATCTTGAGCACGCAGTCATTTGTTTGTGTGTGCTTGTGTGTGTGTGTGTGTGTGTGTTTTTCCCACTAGCAGACATGTCCTCTCCTACCATGAAGAAGCCAGAGAAGCCGCTGTTCAGCCCCACCTCCCCGCAGGACTCCTCACCACGACTCAGCACTTTCTCTCAGCCTCATCACCCAGGACTAACCGGTGTAGGACACAGTGGTGAGTTCCTGCCCGACTTTAACCACCAGCTCTCTCTCTCTCGCTAAATCTGGAGTTGTAATGGACTATTCCCTCATAAACACGGTCGGGAAAAAAAACAATCGATGTCGATACTTCATTTACCCTCTCAGATCAATGATGATCGCTTTATCTTCACCCTCACAAACACTCAATCTTCATCACCCTCTCAACTCCTCCTGTCCGTCTCTCTTGCAGTTATATCGACGAGGAGCCCCCCTCCGCACTCGCCCCTGCAGTTCTCGGCCTCGGCTATCTTGCCCCCGGCGCCGTCGCCCTACTTCTCGCACACCACCATCCGCTACCCGCCCCACCTCAACCCAGCCGATACCCTCAAGAGCTACGTGCCGTCATACGACCCGTCCAGCCCGCAGAGCAGCCAGGTCAGTGATTTCTTTTTCGTCTTTGAAGAAGCCGAGTTTGCCGGCCAGACGTCGGGAGGCTGGAGTTTCGTGGCCTGAAGTAGTCTTTTGTTATCTTGTTCGGCTCTATTCCCATCTGACCTGAGATAAATTACAGCATGCATTTGTCATTATTTCATTACTGCCTCTTTGGACTATTTGTAAGTCGAGAAACATCATCCTGTTTTGCATGTTGCTGTTTTTTCTTGTATCTGAAACCTGCTCCTCGTCATTCATTATGCCATTAGAAGGAACTGCTTTTTCTCAGCACTTTTTTTCCAGAAAGTCTGAAAAGAAGAATCATTTTACAAACCCCAAATGAGACATTTTCAACTCTGAAACCTGACCACAGTGTATATTTATAATATTGGTCAGAAACCTACAATCACAGAAGCAAAGAGTTAACGAACTAGATTATTTCACGGTGAATTAAATCACAGTGAAATCATTGTTCAACCCCAGACTGAACTTTGCGGACCACTTTATGTGACAGAGAAGCAAATGTTTTCTGTTTGATATAACGCTCATGGCAAAGGTCATAGTACGCTCTCTGCCTTATAGTTATAGTCGTGCTAACAACAAAACAGCTCGACGTAAAAAAAAAGTCAACCAAACTGTTGCAATCGCAGTCACACGTGACGTACAAAACTGTATCAGGACATCGTAGTAAATCAAATAGCTGAGGGCTCTTATATATTCTGGGCATACACTGCAGCCAGTGTGTTGGAGAGAGAGAGAGAGCAGGCGTCTCTATAGATGAGAGAGCCGTGTGATATTTATGTGAGTTTTATATCCCCGCTGTTCTCACTGTAAACAAAGGCCTCGTAGACGGCTCCATCTCCAGAGCAGGGAGCGGGCCAGAGGGGTATGGGGGGAGAGATTGTTACTCGGGAGAAAAACCGCGGGGAATGATAAAGGTTGTAAATATTTGCCGTTGCCGGGGCCTCGACTCTTGTGCACAATTAACTGGCCCTCTGCTGGGGTGCTGGAGAAAGGAGAAGAGGGGGTTGGTGGCGGGCTAGTGAGGTACGCTGGAAGACCAGTTGGGGGGGGGGGGGGGGGGGGGGGCTCAGCAAATAACACAGCGCTTATAATCCCATGGCCGAGTGCCAGGATGTTTTTATGCTTGCTTTAACGCAGATTATATTACACTCTAATTAAACATTCTATTCACATGGAAGGGAACCCTGTGGACACAATTCTTTTCCAAAAAGGCCTGTTTGAGTTTTGAACTTGGGGCGGTCCTGAAATGAACGGCCCAGACAGTCTCCAGCCGTCTGCAAAGAGTAGCTCCACACTAGCGTCCTTTATTTCTTTCTCTCGATATATATCGAGTGTCGCTGCCTCGCTCTCTGTACTCGCACATTCACGGCATTGTAACAGGTCCCTCCACAGCTCTCTCGGCCTTTTCATGCCCCGAGTCCTCCTAAATTTCATTTATGAGCAGCCATTAAAATCATTGTTTAAACTCATGTAGGAAATCCATCGTCAGTGACTGAGGATCTATTGTTGCTCTTGCCCCCCGACCAGAGTTTTAGTAATAACTGTGACAATACAGCGACTGAAAGTACTTGAAATCTTTTCCCCAGATGGAGCATTAAGTGCAAGAGTGAGCGCTCGAGTCACCTTTTGTTGTTGATTTTGTGAGGACAAAACCGAGCAGTTAAGAGGAACTAACTGCCCCAGAAACAAGGCTAGGACATTCCGTTTCTTTGGTGCTAACCGTTTTGGAAAAGTGTTGTTTGTTACATGCTTGTATTGTTTTATAGAGATCGGCCCGACTGCACATTTACACGCAAACAAGAGCTTGTAAACACAAGTGACTGGGCACAGTGTGCCTGTCCTCCCATCGGCACTTCTTTCTTTTAGAGCACCTTTAGCTTAATTCACCATACCTGTTTTAGTATGTTTTTTAATTTTTTAAAACATAAGCAGATATTAATGTTTAAGTTTTCACGACAAAAGCTGCTGAACCACAGAAATGGAGCAAGCCACATGTTTTGCATGAATGAATCATTCTATGAAATCAAGCGCTCGTGTTGAACAGTGTCTTGTTGTCTGACTTGCAGCCTAACAGCAGTCAGGTCGGAAAGGTCCCAGGCCACTTCACCCCAGTTCTGGCTCCCTCCCCGCACCACGGCGCTGTGCGGCCCGTCTCGCTCTCCATGCCAGACACCAAGCCCATCACCACATCCACAGAAGGTGAGTCCGTAGCATCCTGTACTGATAACCCACACCCATTACCTACTGCACGCCTCGAGCAAACACCTACGTCAGTAACCAAATAGTATTTATGAAAAACCATCGCATGCTTGTCGAAAACATCTCCAAATGGCTGAAGAATGGCAGCGTGCCCAAAGCTGAACGTTGTGGGACTCCACGTGCACTTCACTGTTGGTTGTTTGTAACGTTGACAAACGACTGATGGTACGCCCGATGTGGATGAAAGCAGCAGCGCCGCGTGAATTCCTGAAATGCAAATTGTAATGCAAGCATGTATTTGTATTTTTGTGATGGCATGTTACCCAGGCTACTCAGCCCCTGGCACCCCGACGGCTAACCGTTTTGTAGGCCTGAGCCCAAGAGATCCAGCCTTCCTCCACCAGCAACAGGTGAGATCTCCCCCCCCCCCTCCAGAACTCACCTCACCTGCTCCTCTTATCCCTTCATTTTCTGTCCCCCATCTCCCCGAACATCAGATGTGAAATCCCTGCCCTCTGCAAAAAACCTGTCGCACTCTGAATTTGATCCTCCAGGCGCTTCTAGATCAGATCAGAGCACTCATAGGCTGAGGTCAAGCACAGCATTCAACTACTGGCATAAAACATCAACACGGTTTTCAGACCTCAACAGGATTGAGCCTTCACACAGCTAAAAATTGGCAGGTTTTAGTGATAATCAAATACATATTTTGCTTTCAATTTCGATGCGGTTCTGTTTTTTTTACAGCTATGTTAGCTGTGTTAGTATTAACACTTCTGATGGAGTGTTTGAAATATCCTAAATGACCTACAATTTAATATTCCCAGTGAATCCACAAGCTGAATTTGAGTAGATATATCCAATTTCTTTTAAGAAATACACATAAGCAGTGTAGAATTCAGCTCTTGTCAGTGATCCATGCAGATGTATCTAAATTAAACAGCTCTATTACATTTTCTCTTGAATCTGTAGTGTTGATTATTAGATAAAATATCATTTTGAGTGTGTGTGAGGGTTTAAAACCTACAGTCTAGCATAAAGAAAGGCATTGAATTCCTTCGGTTTCTTTCAAGTCAGTCAGGAAATCCTGTTGTCATCGTGTGGCCACCACTCAGACGACGGATGGGACACGTGGGTGTCTTCGAGAGTGTAATGTGCTCAGCTCTGTTTCCTTCACACGTTACTTTAGAAAACACTCATATACACACACACATACCACATGTAATCAGCATCATTTACCACACACAAGCTGAATATTTAGCGTTGGCGTCACGCGGTTGCCCCCAACAGCAGTCCTAGGGCAGATGTGGTCTCCCTGTGTGTGTGTGTGTGTGTGTGTGTGTGTGTGTGTGTGTCTGTGTTTGCGAGTGCCTGCGAGGTTTCGGAGTGTTGCGGTGTTGTCGGACGGGAGACAGTGCTCTCCCCCCACCCCGTCTTATTGAAAGCGCTGGTCTCAGGCCAAGGCTTTTCCAACCACAACTAATTGAATGCATCTGCACGCGGCTACATCATGATGGCTGGGTTTCTCCTCAGCTCGTTTTTAATTTCATTTTTTTTTTTTATGTTTCGTGAAAATGACAAAGCTGGCCTCTGTTTCCTCACTCGTTTCTTTCTTTTTCGCTCTATGCCTTTCTTGCTCTCCCATTTTTCCTGAATTCAGAGTAGGCAAACGACATCGGTTGATATTTGTTCGCAGTCATGGGATGATTTTATTCCACTCGGGGGGAGGAGGAGGAGGAGGAGGAGGAGGAGGAGGAGGAGAGGGAGGATTCACTTGGCTGATGTCGCGCAGTTTGTCTTCCACATTTTCGTGTAGCCTTGCTATTTCTTTCAGTGAGGCACAAAGTGTCTACACACACAAGACAGCAGCAGTCTGATCAGAGCCCAGCAGCTGAATTTTGTCCAAATCCCCCAGAGGGCTAAATCAGCCTGATATATATATATATATATATACAGTATGATAATTGATAAAAAAAAATACAGTTTCTTGATAATTTCTAATTCGCCAATTATCCTAAAACATACGTGTGTGATCCTGTTGCACCAAGACGAAACAGAACGTATTTCAGGCCGAGCAAAGACAAACGTAACAGATCTTTGGACTTGCCCGGTCGGAAAGTGTAGAGAGACAGTAAAGAAGAATGCCATAACTATATCGAGACGAATAAGTGTTCTCGTCAGCTTAAGGAACTCTAAACAGTCCTCCAATTGATTCATCATGCTTCTGCTTGTCACGGTTGTTTTTGTTTTCCGTGGTTTGATTTTAACGGCCAAGTTTCTCAGGACGAAAACACTTTCACCGAACACTCTGTCATTATCCTCATCTGGCTGTGGGGATGTTTATTGTGTGGGATCTGTGAGGCTTACCGACACTTTCACGTGTGTAGTTGCAGCCGTTTGTCGCTGGGCTTGGTCGGAAAAGGGAAGCGAGTCACACACGTATGGCGAGAGAGTTACGCTTTTTAAACGTGGTCTCCAGAGACCGTGACTTGCACTGCATCAAGCTGTGCTGCTGTCAGAGCTTCTTTTTATTTATTTATTTTCTTCAACAGAGGAAAAGCCAATTCATTTAAATTGAATTGGGACACTGGAATCATTGTATACTATTTGAATTCCAAACTATGAATGATAATTATATTATTTAATTACTATAAAATAACTTATAATAGTCATCTGATAACTTCACTTTTTAGAGCAGTTTTAAATTATGGCACCACTAAAATAGAAGTCACACACACACACACACACACACACAGTAGGCTTCATAAAAAAAAAATAAAAAACAACAAACCCAAACAACACCACCACACGCTCCCACACCTGCTCCACGATTCCCAGGCAGCGAATGTGTGAAAACCCTCCATTCATCTCTCGCCTTGGTTAACCCCTCGAGGGAATGCCACCATCTAGCATTCCGCAGGGAGAGATCCGTGATCAGATGTCATTTGGTATTATCTAAGGAAGGATCCTAATCCACAATCTGCCCGCATCTGTTTGCTAACGTTCCCCGGCTCAGTCCCCCCTTTTTCCCCGCTGCCCGTGCCACTCTGATGTGCCGGTGCCAGCGGACAGATGGCGAGCCCCTCGAGGAGCGGTGGCACCGAGCGTCTGGCCCAACCCGCACATTCTCTCCAAGCTTTTGTCAGGCGGGAGAGTGCGAGAGCGGCGTGGGGGCTTAGTCTCCCAACCTTCCCTGAATACAGAGAACAAGATGCATTGTGTCCTACTCGAGTGTTATTTTAGCAGCTTTTGATCAAATAAAACTAATATCAAACTGTAACGTTAAAACATCCTTTAAAGGCCTAAAATTCTCTTTTTCCTTTCCACTACTTTGCATTTGTTCCGAGAAAAAAAAACAATAAATCCAGCCACGTTTCCGAACCACAACACTGTATTTAAGTACGGCTTAAGTGGGAAACCATCATCGTCTCCGGATGTGTTCACCCAGGTGCTCGGAGGAGAAAGAACACATTTCTTGACCGCTGCGAATGGCTTTGAATATTCAGTGTATGCGCATATCTGATTAAATCCCTCTTAAGAGCCTCTGCGAAAAACAAACGTCTGCCACTGCGCGCAGAGTGCTAACAGTGCAGTTTTATCCCGATGCATTACCAAATGAATGTGTTGACCACAGGGCAAGGTTAGGTTGGTGTTGGCAGAGATAGCTCTCAGCTGGATTGCCGACACGTGCGCTTGCATAATGCATGCAAGGGAGACGGCGTTTGTGTGTGGCTGTTTTTGTTGCAGTAATTTGTAATCTGTATGTACGGTTGGCGTGTCTTAAAGAGGGGTGGGGGGGGGGGGGGTAGTGTGCGCGTGGATGTGTGTGTGTGTGTGCTGTTTAAGTTCAGTGTAATTTTGACCCCTAATCAATACAAACAGTTTAGCTAATGAAAAACGTCTGCATGCTTGAGGGCATGCGTACTCCTTCCTCAATCCAAAAGTGCACTTACAGCGGAGCGATGGTTATCGACAGGGTGCATGCATCCAGTGGATTGCATGGCTTCATTTGCTAACCATCTTACAAATGCAAGTAACCCCTCACGGATGAACTACCAATATGATGCCACTCACTTGTGACTAACGAACTCAGTTTTTTGTTTTTTTTTTACTTCCAGGGTTAGCTGTCACCACTAACTGTGATTGCATGCGTTTTTCTTTCTGTCTGTTTTATCCATAGCTTTGATTTCACTGTTATTTTCCCCAGTCAATATTGAATTCCACTATTTTTTACATTGTCAGTAACAGCTAGGGCTCTTTTTTTTTTTTTTGTTGAATAATTGCTGCTCCTGCTCTAGGCTGTTCTGCATGCTTTTGTGTGTACAGTGTTGAGTTGTAGTGTGATCTGAAGTGAAAGTTGTCTTGGCCCAGTGAACTGACTGCTAGGTTTCAATTGACAGCTGAGGAAGTGTGACTGGAGCGTGACTCAAAACGGCAGGCATTATGGCCCCAGTGCCACTGACGACACTTTGGGGATTACTTGGCAAAGGTAACCTTTTCATTCTTTCATGTCGTCTCTCTGTCTCTTCACCACACGAACACACACACACACACACACACACACACACACACACACACAAACTTCCATCGATAACAGCATATTGTGAAAGCTTTTCTCAATTTTAGAAATGCACATATAAATTCACATAAAAATCTAATTTGTATGATCTGTGGCTGTGTTACGACTAAAGTGGTATTATTAACCCAGTCATTTATCATTTGTTGCTTTTTAACTTTTTATTGTATTGTTTTCCTATTTTAGTTTGTCTCTATTCTGCGACATCATTTTCCAGTTTCCCCCAGAATAATATATATTGAAGAGATTGGTGTGAATGTGTCCAACTTTATTTGCCCAAATTTCTTGGATTCACACCCAACCAATCTCGTTTCATAACAAACTTTTTATGAAGGTAATTGGAACGACCATGCCCCACCATGTAGAATAACTGAAGTCATTTCAGGTCAGCTTTTTAGCCACGCGAGGATGTTTTACTTTGCAGATTTTAACAAGCTTAGCTTTGTTTGGCTTTCTGCTAAAGTCGTGCTTTACTCTCGGTAACTTAAAGTTACAGGAAGTCCCCCCCCCCCCCCCCCCCCACCCCCCCCCGTCCCCCCTCCCCTTGCCTCCATACTGTATCTCTGAACCATTCCACCATGGCAGGGCGAGCAAGCTGAGCGAAGCTTTTTCCTGTTACGTCTCCCTTTTCCCCCTTTTCCATGGAGGTGTAGATCATCTGTGTGTGAGAGAGAGAGAGTGTGTGTGTGTGTGTGTGTGTGCCTGCTGAAATTACAAACTCTTTTACAAACACACATGCACACAGCAGAACCCCCTTCAATAGGCCTCCTAATAGACCAGCGGCGGTAGCAGAGAAAATGTCCCCTGCAGCAGCGCGAGGTCTCTTACTTCACTCGCACAGCAGCTCACTCCTCATTTCTACATGCACGTGTACAGTAATGAGCACAGATAAAATAGATCCCAACTGAATTCAGTTCATTTAGTTACAAAGACGGGATGGTAATTCCTTTCTATTTCTCTTTTTCCCTCTATGATGGATGATTCAAGTAAAACCATTCAACATAAAGATGGAATCAGTCGGATTTCTCTTTTATCTCGCTTGCCCTTTAAACAGAGCGCGCCGCTATGCCTCTTCAGTACTAGTCCCCAAATTAAAACGCTGCCAGACTCGCATGTTGCCATTGTGCAGGAAATGGGTCAGCAATCCATTAAGATGCCATTAGATAATCTAATTTAGGGAGCTAATCCTTAAACGAAGCACGCTGGATGCCCGGGCTGTGCTTGCAGGGAGTAGAATTAGTGAGATTTGGACAAGGCAAGGGGAGGCCATCTTGAAGGTTACCTAAGGAAATACAGCAATCGAGGTCAGATTTTTCTTATCCAGAGCTGCTTGGAGAGCGGGAACATAAAGCCACAACTTGGATGGAGACAAAATATATGGAATTAGTAGCATTTTAAAGCAAATTTTTACCATCTAGGCGGGCAGAGATTACAGCGAAAGGGAGCTGCTTGACAAATTGGAACAACACCACCCAAAATTCCTGTGACCTGGCACCAAAAAATGCACTTTCAACACGGCCTGTGTGTGATTGCATCATATCAAGTAACTTAAAAAGTCAAAATATCAATCATTGAAAGATCTGGCATTCTTTGGATGGAGGCCTCACTTGCTGCATTTTGAGACAGAGTTTGTAGTCGAAGTTCAGTCACGCTAAAAAAAAAAAGGCAAATCTGCAAGTCTCAATTAATAGTGACGGGAGGATTCCAGCCCCCTACTTTGTGATTGAGCCTGATAGTAGAGAAGTTCTTCACATAAAACTCCTGCCCAGCGCAGCTTTAGGTGATGGGATGCAGATACGGACTGACAGCCATCGATTTTAACAAGATTAAAACCGATCTGCCGGTTTAGCGCGCACAAAGGCCCGCGAGTCCGCTTTTGTAGCTGTGTGGTCCCCCTAATGGTTGCCATTACCTGAGAGCAGTCTCGTAAGGACAGGGATGGAAGAAGTGAGGGAGGAAGATAGAAAGAAAGAAAGCTAAACGTGAAAGAGAGAAAGCTGCAGCGCCTTGGCCACTCTGTGCGCTCTTTGTTCAGCAAGGTAGGAACAACTTAATCCCCCCTTTCCTGTCGGATGGTTTTTGGCAGGGCGAAAGAGAGGAGGAGGAGGGACGAAAGCAGGAGAGAGAGGAGAGCATGAGGACGGGCTGGACAGGGGGGAAAAACCCCGAGAGGGGATTAGCCTTGAGGATCTTTTTAACTCTTTGCGCACTCAAACCCAATCTGAAACTTGAGCGATGTTTGTTGTTATTTGTGAATACATCGTCTCTTCTCGTTCTTTCTTTCTTTGAATCGTCACAGGAGAGACTTTTAGGCCACGAGGTGAATTGAATTTGCACTTCCATTGTTCCAAGTAAAAGAGCAGCGACTAGTGATTTGTATAAAATGCAGACTGGTTGATCAGTGGCTTTCATGAACGCAGACAGTGTTGTCCTGTGATGCTGCTTCACAAAGAATCACGTCTGTGAAGCAGCATCTTCAGTCTTAAGCCTTGTCCTTTTCGTTTTTGTTGCTTTTGAAAACGACTCTCCTCCTTGTCATCCATCTTCTCCCCAAACGTTTCTTTTTTTTCTCCACCTGAATTTGTCCTCACTGTCTTTGTCCCACCGTCATCCTTCTTTCCCTTCTCTTCTACATCCTGTCTTGATCCGCCCAGGACTTTATCCGCTGCCGTTGCTGCACTTCAGCACGTCGATAAACAAAAAGTTAGGTACCGGGGCGAATATGGTGGAAAATGTGCGACGCAGGTACTCTCAGACTTCGAGCGGGTGATGTGAGAGGTGGGAGGGTGTCAGATGAGCGCACACTGGGGGCCTGCGGGGGAGAAGGGGGTGGGGGTGGTGGGCTAATTATCTGACATCGACGTAGAGCAGCACCCCACGGGAACAACATGCTGTTTGTTCCCGCTCGCGTTTTCAGTTAGCACCGTTGCTCCCCAGGAACAATCACTGTGTTGTTTTGCCATTAGCGTGAGATGAATAGGGATGGGACAGCTTTGTGTGGGGACCCCCAACCCCCCCCCCCCCCCTCCTGCTCCTCCACCACCACCACCAATAGCACTCTCCCCCTCGTGCTTTTCTATACTGCCATCAATGCAGAGAGGAGGGCCTGCGTCACGGCCCTCTCACATGATGTCCTTCACTGGGAATCAAGTGGAATCACCTCAGCTTAAATTAATGAGCCAGTGCTGCCGTTTCTCTTTTTGTCCGCCCGTCTTCTGTCTGAACGAAACAAAAGAAAGACCTTGAACCTTGATGACTGTTTGTTAGCGAAGCAGTGTTCAGGATAACTGACAGAAAGAATCTGATTTTGACTAAACTGCACAAACGGCATGTGACTAATCTCTCCTCTCTCTGTGTCTTTTCCTTCTCTCTCTCTCTCTCTCTCTCTCTCTCTCTCTCTCTCTCTCTCTCTCTCTCTCTCTCTCTCTCTCTCTCTCTCTCTCTCTCTCTCCGCAGTCCTGGTACCTGGGCGAGCTTAGTTCCATTCCAAGTGTCGAACGGGACTCCGATTCTGCCAACAAATGTCCACCAGAACTACAGCATAAACATCATTGGTGAGCCCCTGGTCCCCGCTGAGACAGGGAACTGAACACACGGAGGCCGGAGGACCCCCCCCCCCCCCCTCCCTCCCTCCCTCCCTCCCTCCCTCCCCGGGTGAATGCGTGGACGGGGGTGTTGGCGGTGCCCAGTTAGCACTAAAGGTGTCCGCAGCCATGGATGAAACCAGCAAGCAGCACGAGCTGCACAATCGTCCCCCTCCCAGTCTCGTCCCTTCCATGACCCCCCCCTCCCCTCCCCCCCTGTTCCATTTCCCATTAAGGACACTGGCCGCGAAGTGAAGAAGAGGGTCGGTTCGGAGGAAAGAGAGGGAAAAAAGCAAAAGCTTCAGGTCTGCTGTCTCCTCGCACCTGCCCAGCCCACACATCCACCACCCACCAGTCAGTTGTTGTGTTTGCAGAACTTTTCAATCCATTCAAATACTGTGATGTATAGATGCCTTAATGTTTTATTGCATGACACTCTAGTCTCTTAGCGGCAATTCCTACTATTTTTCCATGTTGAGGGAAGTTGTACAATCTTGATTCGCATACACACACACACACACACACACAAGTGAAGAGGTCTGCGTATCGACACCTTCTGCCTGGTGGATGGCTCCGAGACTCTAAGCTCTCCGATCAGACCTCTTGAAAAGAGGCTTTCCCTCGTCAAACGATTCACTGTGTACACCATAGGAACAAAAAAACAAATTGTGAATTCAGAGTGTTTCTTTTGATTTTGATTTCAGTTTACTGTGATACGACTCTTTGTTCAGAAAAAAAAAATGTGTTTGTTTATTCTTAACTACTACTTACTTCAAGAATTAACGTAAATACTTACGGAAAGAGTTGAGAACTCTCGATGCGGTTTTCAAAAAACACTAAACGTTTTGGCTTGAGATTGGACCCCTCATTAAAAAATTTGCAACTCCTTTACAAAAGGATATAAAAAGACGGAGAATAAGAAAATCTCGATAGAGGCAAGTGCAATTGAATTTTTGAAGGGAAGCTATCAGTCTGTCAGCCCTAAGACTCTAAAGGATGGGGGATAAATATTAAATGGTTTTATGGGTAAAATGTTGAAGAAAACATTTGAATTTGATTTCAGTCACATATCCGTCTTCTCACATGAGAACAACGTCAAGCGGCAGTTGAAGGCAAGCACTAAGCTACCTGTTCAGCGCTGAGCCAAACCAGCACTTCTTTTGAGCCCTTCCCATCATTATGGGGAGTTTTTTTTTATTTATTTTAGGTAACAAAAAAAAAAAAACGAACATAAGTAAAGAAACGAGACACACATAGTGTATAAAAATGGCATTTCATGTTTGTTTTTTTTTATTTGTAAGTGTTCACGATAAGATCAAGAGCATTATGCATTTGGGCCATCAGCTTCTAAAGCTTGTGTTTACAAAACAAATATAAGGAATGCAAAGTGTTTATCCATGGAAATGTACAATTCATGCAAATGTACAGTCGGCTTTCTGTGTAAAGCTTCAGTTTGTGCATACCTCTGCAGTGGAAGAGGTTGAAAACTGAAATTATGAATCCAGGTGGTGGCAAATCCCTGAAATCTAGAATTGTGCACGGCATGTTCACAGCCATTGCCTCTCCAGTCCGGACGTATTTATACAAGGAAAATCTCTCCAATACTCTTAATTTGCACGATGACATATAGTCCACATTACGTGCCTTGCCTTTGAATATAGAGACATCACTACACTTGTTTTTGCTGCATTTATCATTATAGAAAGAAATTAACAATTTTATGATAAGAATTGTTTTGTACTCTGAATGAAATGGTTGATTTTTAACTTTACGTACTGCTCTATCTCACAGTTGCATTGCATATCAAGGCTGTGTGTAGTTGCCGTTCGAAAGTTTGGAATCAACCAGCGTTTTTTTTTTCTTTCAGTGTTTTGGTGGTTTTTCTAATAACCTGTCATCTTTTGTTCTCCTTATTTGTCAATGCTCATTTTGTTCATCTTCCAATTACTATTGTGGAGGGTGGAGTTCAGAATTATGAAAATTATGCAATACCAAGTTTTGCCTATGTAGGTAGTGCTTATAGATGCGTCAATTATTAGAGGCTAGTTTGGAGATAGACAATATTGTAATGCATTTATTTTGTTGATATCGTTGTTTGTCGTTGTTGTTGTTGTTGTTGATGTTGTTGTTGTTGTGGGTGTTTTCCTTTTTTTATTGACCAAAGTGGGGACTGCTTTCTATGCAGTTTATGACGAGGTCTCTTTTTTTTTCTTTAGCATATCGGCCTACCGAATGACGGTGTGTCCCAGTGTATTTTTGAAATCTGGAGTTTTAGGGGGAGGGGCGGTAAAAATGCCCCCTTGGTCTTTCTACGGCTGCAAAGTCACTGATTGGTCGACTGTGACTCTTTCTTTCAACTTTCCACCTGGCGTGCTCGCGTGTCACCTTGAAGGAGCTCATTTTATTTTCCAGAGGAGAGACGGCTTGACTTGAGTATGACAATCATTTTAAGAAATCATTTTTTTGCGTAGAATCCCATCCTCTCATAAATCCCTCGAAAGCCGCAACTGACGACAATTACTGTTGCACGCTCGTATCGAATACTACGGCGTACTATTCTAAGCGTCAGCGAATGCAATTCCCAAGTAGATGCCTTAAACACATCAGTGAAGTGGCCTGTGACCTGCGTAACAATCACACACCGACTAATGCTCGTGAGACCTGTCCAAATCAGTTCCAGACAGGCTCAAGCAAGCCTTTAGAAAGTATTTTGTAAGGAGTAGATTTGTATAAATGTATATACGATGTGCACATTTGTCAATTCCTGAGACACTTCCCCCAGCAGAAAGCCCAGTAGAGTATGTTGAAGTAAATATTAGAGCCGCAGAAGCGTGGTGTTGTCCAGTGGCCCAGTAGAGGCTTAAATAGAATCCACTAGAATAAAAAGATAGCACTTAACTAGCACATAGGCAATCGTCTTCTTCCCCCGTTCAGTGTTTTGAACCTAGTCTTAAACTAAATCTCTCAGCCGTATTACCGGGCATTATTTATAGAATCATTATCTTACCATTTTTAATGTAAGGCCAACATAAATACGACTTTTCTCACAGTGAGAGCAGCGCCTCCGATGACACCTTTTGCACTCTTTCCCCACAATCGTGAAAGAAATGTTCCCCTCAGAGAGACGGTCGGTAGTACCGGGAGCTCTCCAGCTGTAGTTAGCGGAGGGCTAAGAAGCGGAAAAACATTTTTTAAAGTAATCCTCAAGTCAAGCTCTGTCTCTCCGTCTTCACCCAGATATCTTATGCAGAGAAACGAATTGAAAAAGTCACCCCGTTCTATGTGTCTTCTTTTGTTTCATTCTTTTATTTTTGTTCTTTTCAAAAGAAAAACTACAAGTGCTTTTTAGCCTTTGGCCATTGGAGACCCCACTGACGTGCATTGTCCCCAAGTGTGTTTGTGCGTGCGTGCGTGCGTGCGTGCGTGTGTATGAGTGATACATGTGTCAGGGTCACTGTGCTGTTGGTGTTTATTTGAATAGGAGATTGTACATAAAGGTAAATATCCTGACTGCGTCAATAGCAGTAGTCTGTGGGCTTGAACTCTGCTTTGGTAGCTTGAGCATTCGTGTGCATGCGCGTGCGTGTGTGTGCGTGCGTGTGTGTGTGTGTGTGTGACTTTGAGTGACTTTGAGCTGGATGTGTGATCGAGTGCCTCTGACACAACACAATGAGAGAAGATGAGGGTCTTTCTGTTGAAAAAAGAAAAGCCTGCCGTGGGACAGGAGTTTGTACACTGTAAACTTTCTCGAGAGTTCTCCTCTTAAGCCATGATTTGTAAATCTTCAATTCTGGGGGGAAATAAGTCAATTCCATTTTAGGAAAAAAAAGCAAATTTAATTTGGGTTTTTCTTTTGGAGGCTGGATTTGAGTTAGAACTCTCCAGGTTTTCCCACTTCGTAGAGTCAAAAGTGTTTTCATCAGTTGTATTCCTGTATGTAAAGTAAAAAAGGGGGGAAATATTCTACACAGACATAAATATTAAAAAACAACAATGAAGGCTTTTTTTATTATATCTTATTATTATTATTATTTCTGATCTTGGTTAGTGCTTAGATATTTCCATTTGGGAAACACTTCATGAATATTTGAATTGTTGTTCTTCCCTTAGCGTGGCCATAGCAAGTGTGATGTGATTTAACTCTTTTTTTTTGGGGGTGTGAATTCTTGTCCAACAAGATCTTGGTGTGAGTGTGTTTCTTGTAGCAGCTGGGGGTGTATTCACTCAACCAGTAGAAAAGGCCCCAGATTGCACCCGACCTAAAGCGAGAAGCAGGGTCAAATCCGTAGTGACAAACTTCCTCGATTAATCTACGAGACGCTTTCTTCTTTTGTTTCTTTTCAGAGGAAATGTTGCAAGACGACATCGATCGGATTCGGGCCGGCCAATTTTGAGCCGTCTGCTTTGCTCATATGCAGACGACTCTCTGAAATATCTCTTTAAAATTCAGTAAGAACATCTAGGCATTGCTCATTTTGCACATTCCACATGCTGTCAATGCCTGATGGGATTTGGGAAACACTTCATTCACACTACAAACAAACATTACTTTAACTGCAGGTGCTTCAGAATAGGGTACTGTACCTTCCAGTTGATAATAGCTAGTGTATTTGCGCATTGGTTACGTTTTTCTATTGCTACGCAGGGTGTTATTGTCAAAACGCTCTTGTAACTTTACAAAATTATCGTCAATGTTCCACCCACCAGAAAGAGCCGTATTTCAGTCAGATTTGACGCTCGCAGCAACCTTTTTTTTTAGAAAGTATTACGTCGTTGATCACTACGATCATCGAGAAACAGGACAACTTTATGGCACTCACGCAATATGTGCGATTATCCTTTTTTTTCAGAATGTCACGCACTCGGTGGGGGACTGAGAGGGCGAATGCATGCAGACTTCGAGGAAAAGATTAGAACTTCATTTCCATCCTACATGAGCAATACACACCTTCCATATACGTTGGCTGGCTGCTAGTCACTTGGCATCAGGTTATTATAAAACATAAAAACCAGCATTTTTACAGGATGTAATATTCACCAAAAGAAGACAAAAAGATAGCAATGCAGTGCCTGTGCAAGCTGTCTATTGTATATAATTGTAAAATGTGATAGACTTACTTTCATATGTGACAAGAAAAACACCATCACACAGAACCGAATGTTGCGAACTCATTTAGAAATATGCTCTTTATTACTTTTTTGATCTTTTTTTTGTTTGTTGCGATTTATTAATTTTGTCAGCACACAATGCCCACATCAAGCTTGTTCAAAATGTGAGAGGAAATCTTTTCTTTTTCTTCTTTTCTTCTCTTCGGGAGGGGCAGTGGGGATCAGTGCTACAATAAGAGCAGTGAAAGGATGAACCAATGTCTTTTCTTAAGATTGCTCATCAGTTTTCTCTGCAGGGCTGGTTTATCTTTTGGGTCTTGTGGCACTTTTACGTCCCTCCGCGCACACATTTCGACTTCATGAATCATGGTGGAATTATATATGACGAACAACAACAACAACACCAACAAAACAACATGTAAACAGTCTCCAGTAGTGATCGTAGTTACACTGCAAGTGTGTGCAAAGGTCTATGTATGTATCTGAATGTACGTTTTAGAGGACTTTTTGGAAACCTTTTTTGTTTTTTATCTTTTCATTGACAGTTTAGGAGCCACAGGTGTCCATTGTGAACTGTATAGCGAAGGCCTTGATATCCCTTTTTTTATTGATTTTAGAAATGCCGAGCATTAGGCGATGCCTTCAAGCTGGTTACATTTGGTGCAGGGGCTAAAATTGCCACAAGATTAAAATCAGTGTAAATAAAGGCTCAACTTTTTGTGATTGTTACTGTTATATCCAGCCTATACTGCTAGCAGCTGTTTTTACTGCAGTCAATTACTGGAAGTGGATATATTTCCTATGCAAAACTGTTTAAACAATAAAATGAGCTATGCTACAAAAATGACTTTTCTGCCGTGCCTCTTTCTTGTGTTTGTTTTCTTATATGTGATTTTGAATGATTGCAATTTGAGGCCTGAATATAGAAGTTCCTGTTTGAGGTCTGACATCAGATTCAGTCCATGTGGGATGTTCAGTTAAACTGTCACATTTCTGTGTTCAAGCCAGTTGGCTGAAAGTTGTGGGGAAATCTAAAAAATCCTTGAATTGCTGGAGTGGAGAGTAGGTCTGTGGCCTAATCCCAGGTTCATTCCTCCCATGTGAAATGTATCTTAGAATAAAATACATCAAAATAAAACGGCCGAATCACAAAGGTTTTGATATTTAACACCGCGCTCTGCGAAAGCTTGTTGGAAGAAACGTCTCATTATGTAATTGATTTGGTGATATCCTGCCGTAACTCGTTTTCATTAATTTAATAAGTGGAATTCTGTGGTACTCGGGTCCATCTGAAGCCACAGAGCTGCCACCTGTGCTGTCAAATACATGTTTAATTAGCAGCTCTTTCTTCAAAATAGAGTCTGGTTATAAAATATTCACAGCGTTGAATGTTTCCCATGAATATATTATTTTGAGATTTTTTCTTCCAAGTTAAGAGAAGAGGGTTACAATAATAAGCCTTGCGAGGGTCTTGCCTTTGTCTTTTTAGATTCAACCCAGTTATTTCAGTGCCTAAAACAGATGAGAGGAGCTGACTATTCGTGTAAGAGTGATAACTGGCTGTAACGTTCAGGATCGCCGAACTCAGGAAAGCCACTGAGAGAGCAAAGAAGGTGAGTAATTGCTGCCGAGGTGGAATGAGGACATTGCCAAATCAGGAAAGACGAAACTTGACTTTAAGTATTAAACAAATTGGATTCCGTTGATTCTCAGAAGTGTGTCTGTGACAGTTTTCCCTGAAAGTAAACATTGGATTTCATGTCCTGGAGCGATCCCATGACCCAACATACCCGCGCTCCAACGTGGTATTACTCCAGCTAATCTACTGTAATACCCTGATCCCTGAGGAATGGGAGACCGACTACAGTGTTTGGACCACAGCAGTCTGCTGGGGCCTCGGAGGGTCATGCAAGGTAGCATCCATCTGGGTCACTGTGTCAAGTACGTGAAGCTCTGATCTCGTAAGCCTTTCTAATGGGATTGAGGACATTGAAAAAGGCAAAAGTCCGTCTAAAGCGCCAATTAAGTCTCATTACGGGCCTGTGTGATCGGCTCAGGGCTCAGCTGGACACTTGATGACAACAACGGGCACCGTCAGCGGCCCAGGAGTCCAAGCACCCACAAGACCAGGGGCGCCCTCCGAATGGTCGGTTGGGGCAGTGCATGCGGCATGTTGAGCACAGAAAAGCCCACCTGGCCTCGGGCACAAACCGGAGTTCATTTGGCTATCATTAAAGAGGACCAACTATGTGGCACGCTGATATAAATTACCCGATCTATAATGGTAATCATCATGCCATTTATCAAAATTGGCCAGTTGAGTCAACATCTGGCTTCAATAGGGGGCTCTAGTCGTTGAGGGTCTTGGCAGCGTCTTGTACCCTACATATTTTCCACTCTCTTTTATCAAGGCCTGCTGTCAGTGATTTGACGAAGCTAAATAGATGATGATTTGGCCCTATTATGTTTCGCAGGGCTCAAGCAAAGGGGATTTGTTGATTGCCTTTGTGTTTGTCCAGTTCTTTTTTCTTCCTTCCTCTATACCCTCATGGATTCAGGAGAGGTAACGGCGCCTTGTGGTTCTCCGACATGCGTACCAAAGGGAGGATGGAGGGGGGGGGGGGGGAGCACAGTGAGTACTCTCACACAACCCTGTGAGTGCAGAGGCTGGACTGGGCTGTTTGGACACGAGCCAATGCTAGCACAAAGACTTCTGTCACATCCCCAAGTTTTATGGGAGAGTATAATATTCATCTCGTGCGCTGTTGGAATAAGGTAATTCATTTATCTGATCCTTTCGTCTTTTGGCATCAAAGTATGAGTGTAATGCACTTTATCTAGCAGGAAGTCATTAAAGCGAAATTTGTGCAGATTTTCTTCATTGGTCGATGACTGAGAGAAAGATTTATGTGGTTGGTGTTTGGTGCGGAGAATGTGCAGCACATGATTTCAATACAAAAACAAAACAAAACGTTAACTTTTTTTGAAATAGATGAAAAATCTCATATGTTTCTCTTTGAAAATAAATCCGCAAAGGAAGAGGCTTCAGTAACCAAGACTCCACTTACAGGATTAGTTCAACATCTTGGGAAATAAATAAAAAACAAAGTGCATAAAGAGACGATTTGTGGTTTTAGGGGGGTAGCAGCTAGTTGTAGCTAAGCTAAGCTAAGCTAATCCTAGCTGTATTTTCATATTAGACACATATAAGTGAATAAGTATTTTCCTTCACCAACTAATATTTGGCGATATCCAAAGGGCGAAACAATTTCACGTGAGCCCGTCTCTTCCGAAGAAGAACTTTCGCCTTTGTGAAGGGAACACACAAGACATCAGACAACAGCCCGCGTCTGTTTGCAAAAATGTAGTTGAAGAGAGCTCCGGGAATAAAAGAGGGCTGTCTGAAAACGCACTAGTCCGAAATAGCACTCTCAGCTCTGTGTATTCCCACACAAATTTGCATAAATTTCAACGTCTAAGTCATGGGCTGTGGCTGGAGCGTGTTATTAGTATATCTTTGCGTGGTAGTACAGGCCGATCACACCGAGGGGTCGTTGCTATCTCATTGAAAGCACCGTGGTATTACACCCGGCGGATTGAGAGTGGGTCTTAAGATCGTGGGATTTGTTCACATATTAAAGCATGTCTGTGTGGATGCGCGGAAAAAAAGAAACAGGTGTTCAGTGCTTGTGTGTGTGTGTGAGAGAGAGAGAGAGGAAGCAAACTCATGTGTGCGTCTTTGTGTTGCCCCCCCCCTGTGATGTTTATTCGTAAGCATACAAGCACATAGGATGAGAACGCTCCGTTCATATGTGTGTGCAGTGTGTGTGTGTGTGCGTGCGTGTACACGTGTGTTTTTGTGTGTGTATGACTTGACAGAGGGGTGGGGGTGCTTTATTGAAAAGTGCTCCTCTCCTCCCCTGTTCAACATGCTGGATTAGCACCAGCAGTTTCCCATGGAGCTGTTCCCTCCCAGCCCCCTGGTCATTTGCATAAGGCGCAGACAGGCGGAGATGTGACAAACAAACCTGGCACACACACACACACACCGCCGGCTGCCTCCTTTACATGGACTCTTTCTACATGTTCTGCTCAGGCAAACCCACTTGCGTACACTTTGTGCCATAAATGACCTCGTGTCTGAGTTCAAGCTGTACAGCGTAAGTAAAATGGATCTGGGGTTTGAGGCCTGCATTCCTGCTGGTGATCACAGCGATTCACATGTAAAGAAAAGCAAAGGGTTGAAGGAGGTGAGACGGGCTTTCATTGCTCTGTCATTTGTACAAAACTCCCCTGAATCAAAGTATCCTCCCCCCCTCGTTTTTCTCTTCCCCCAAGATGTTAATGTTCACCTTAAAACATCTTTACGGTACTGTAGCTTCATAACGCAGCTCTCTGCACTGCTGTCCGGCCGCCAAGTTCCCATCAAGCCCCTGATTTATGGCGCTTGATGCATTCCTTGGACCTTGGCGAGGAGGCAGTTTCGCTGAAATATGAGAAGAGATGCAGAGAACACACTCAAAGTGTGTTCCAGTTTAGCCTGCCTGTGCACTGCGGAGCTGGTGCGGCCGTAGAACTTTGTCCGTGCGAAACCTGAGAGACAGCTTGGGAGATTTCTTTACATATATATATATATCTGTCGATGGCAAAATATTTCAGCAATGTGGAACGTTCTGTCCGCCTCATCGGCATGTCGTGTTGGGGTAATAACAAAAAGAAGAACTGTAACCCAGCTGTCATGAAGCCCACAAGACCCCCTTTTGTCGGTTGTGACAGGCAGCATTTAGCCTCCTAAATTACATTGGGATTAGAAATGTTGACTGCAACTCTGTGCCTTTTCCTGCCCACTTACATGTAGAAAATTACATGCAGGTGTAAGAAGGAAAAAAAGATCAACCTTAATGCAGTGTTTTGCTGTAAATGGCTTTCTTGCTTGTGCGGTAAAGACCTGCAATCAATCATAAAGGCTTCAAGTAGCTGTTTGTCTTCATTTGGGTTGAAATCTATGGAATTGCTGATAAATCTGATAAACAGGAACAGACATTTCTGAAAAAAAAACGGACGAGTCAGCATATGAAGCGTTCACCCAGCATTGCTTTGTCGACTCCCGAGTTACAACAGTGTGATTACATGCTTTATTAAGTGCTGAAGTGCTCTCCCTGAGTAAAAGCAGATGTCACCACAAGGTGTGTCACTGAGTCTGGATCGGGCTGCCTGTGGTCAGTGTCTCAGCCCGCTTGTAGCTCGCTGTGGTTTCCCATCAATTGAGCACACAAAATCATCACCAAATAGAGCGAGTAAAGATACAGACCAACAAAGTTTTTTTTTACATCACTGCACGTTTATATTACCCTGAACATGTACAACATCAGCATACAGTGTGCTAGAAATAAAAACACTGCTGATGAGACACACTACATCCCGCCAGCTCCAAGGCTGCTGGTCTGGATATCAGTCTGCCCTTTGACCTCTATGTTAGGAGAGCAAATGAATGCTTTCCATATTATGCCATATTTTATCCCATCACTGCGCATAATCACAACTCTGACACTTCTATTTTAAAAATCTATCTTTGTGCAATCAGCCCTCTTTAGGGTGAGAACAGTCACCTGACTGGCATTTATGCTAACGAGACATTTATATTGATGTTCACTGGATGAATGTAAGACTTTAGTCTATTTTGACTCGTGTCTTGTTTCTTTCTGGTTTCTGGCTTTCGACTGGCCTCAAGTTGATTGCCTTGATTTGAAACACCTGTCCTCGTTAGTGTAGATGCCAGTCAGGTGACTGTTCTCATCCCGAAGAAGGCTGTTTGCTGAACCGGCTGTCTCTGTGAGTTATGCGTGGGGAAGTTTTTGCTCTCACCAGAATAGGTGAGTTTTCCCCCTCATCACTTCACACTGTACCATATTGGCATACGTCACGTTGAACCACATCACATCGGCAGTTTGTCAGGAGTGTGCACCAACACATCCGTGACCAACAGAGGCAAGGAGCGGGCCTTTTATCATGCTTCGTCTGAGCTTCGCGGTAGTCCTTCTTAGGATGAAGGACAGCGGCAACATGTGAGTAAAACGGCTTGATTTGCTTTTTGAAAAGCCACTTTGCACCAAAAACAATGAATGTGGATATGAAGGCAACATCGTAACTCAACCTTTTTATAGCACACTACAGCATCATGTCTGAGAAAGAAATCTAGGAAATGTGGTATCAGAATCATTCAAGGCTGATGTATCAACATATGTCAATTCTTAGAATGAGTGGTGTGCTCCCTGTTTTTCCCAACACTGGGAGAGAACAATGGTCAGGATTTACCGATACCAACCATAGTATTAATTAACCATCGCACATCTGCAAGTGTGTATGCCCATTTTGGTGCCTGCTAATGTTTGTTGACTCGTGTGTGTGTGTGTTACAATGGTGCTATGGCACTTTAGCACCTGTGCTACATTATATACCTAAAGGCTTGGATAATAAGCTGCAGGTGCACTCCTGGCAAACAGCGGAGATGCAGGGGGTGGCTGTGTGTGTGTGTGTGTGTGTGTGTGTGTGTGTGTGATGGACGAGGGGGGGGGGGGGGGGGGTCACCTGCTGTTGCTGGTGGCACTCTACATTAGGCAAGTTTATTTGTCTCGCACATTTCAACAACAAGGTAATTCAAAGTGCTTCACATGAAACCATTAAAAGCATAAAGGCAAAAGTAAAGGAGATTTAAAACATACATTGAAACAATAATTGATGTCTCCCTGAGACATTGCGCTGCACGCAATCAACCATACACTGCCGCAATTCTGCAATTACTCGCACACAAAGCACGTCTGGAAAAGATCTCTGCCGATCTGCGTTTTATAGTGTACGCCTTGCACGAACTCGGTCCCGGAGGAAATGGCGACATATTGTGCAGTCCTTCTAAAACCATTAAAAGCATCAAAACATAAGGCAAAAGAAAAGGAGATTTAACAGCAATTAAGAACAGTGTAAGAAATAAAATACAGTAGTAAAATGCAGAAATGCAGGAAATTTATTAATATATTAATTGAATGTGGTTCAATTAAAGGCAGCAGCAAACAGAAAAGTCTTCAATCTTGATTTAAATGAGCTGAGGGTCTCAGCAGACCTGCAGCTTTCTGGGACTTTGTTCCAGATATGTGGAGCAGAAAAACTGAACACTGCTTCTCCATGTTTAGTTCTGACTCTGGGAACAGAAAGTAGACCGGTCCCAGACGACCTGAGGGGTCGGGATGGTTCATAAGGTAGCAGCAGATCAGAGATGTATTTTGGCCCTAAACCATTCAGTGCTTTGTAAACCAACAGCAGGATTTTAAAGTCAATTCTTTGTTGGACAGGAAGCCAGTGCAAAGACATCAGAACTGGAGTGATATGATCCACCCTCCTGGTCTTAGTGAGGACTCGAGCTGCAGCGTTCTGAATCAGCTGCAGCTTTCTGACGGACTTTTTACAGAGACCTGTAAACACACCGTTACAGTAGTCCAGTCTGCTGAAGATAAATGCGTGGACAAGTTTTTCCAAATCCTGTTGAGACATAAGTCCTCTAATCCTTGATACATTCTTCAGGTGATAGTAGGCTGATTTTGTAATTGTCTTGATATGGCTGTTCAGGTTGAGGTCTGAATTAGCAAGTATATGACATCACTCTGGCTCCTATACCTCGCTCTAAACAACGCGTTGACGGACGTCTTTAGCAGCGGAAACAACGATTCTTCCAGGAAATTGGCGTCAAAGCGTTCGACAAACCAACTCTTTTGTCCGACATCCCCTCCGGCCTGTGGCACTGTCAATAATTATTGATGCTAATTACAGTGATGATTAGGGTCATTTCTTCATAGCTGTGTTGGCAGGTATGCAAAGTAAAGATGGGCTGATGGAACGGACCACAGAGGGGGGGCTTCTCTCATTGACGGCATAGATTTGAAGTGACAACCAATAAGGAGGCAATCTACTTCATGGCAGTCTAATTATGTGATGAATGGTGCAATGTATAGACTGTGGCAGATTAATATTGCACTCCCACCTGTGAAAACCCAGGCTGGAATAATAGTTTATGTTGGGGGGAGTGTGTGTGTGTGTGTGTGTGTGTGTATATTGCACACAGTGTTGTGTTTATCTATAAACGTCTGCCTCATGTAACCCTGCTACATGTATTCTAGATAAGGTCCATGCACCACATTTAAGTTTGCATTTTAAAAAGTGACATTAAGAGGATTTCCAGTGTGAGATAGAAAATAGTGCCAAGCTTTAAAATACAGCTTTGAAAATAGCTTTTTTCTTTCTGTGGAAGACTGATGAGTAATATTCACATCATTAAAGCATTCAAATCCTTCACCTGCTTGACATTTACTGTACTTTCTGCTGAAGCACTGCTCTACTCTCTGTTAACGGCTTCCAGACTTCATCTTGGCTGAAACACATCGATGTGATTGAGGAAAAATTCTCCTCTGAAGCTGGAAACTGACTTTTTTTTGAAGACGCTTGTATTGTGAGACTGTTGCAATCGGAGTGTTATTTGTTTAAACCCTTCTCGTGGTTTTTACCTTCAACGTTAAGGTTGTAACTCCCAGGGTTGAAATCGTACTTGTACGGTGCTCCAACTGTTTTCTGCTTTACATTTTGTTTGTTTTTACAAATTAAGACTTGCAGCTTAACATCAACAAAGACCATCAGTCCACCTGAAACAGGCTGTCTGCTTGTGAAGCAAATCAAAATGACTTGGTTTAGAAGTGAGGTAGCGAGGCAGTGTACAACATATGGCGCCACGTGTTCAAACCTGGCAACGGGCAACGGATGAACAATGAAGATTTCCTCCTGAATGAAACAAAACCCATCACAAAAGGACCATCATTAGAAGGGCTGCATGTGTAACCTTCACTTTCATGTGCCCATGGGAGTGAGCGCGACAAGAGTGGGAGACTTTTTGATTCTTTCAGCGGCATTCGGAGAGAGACCGAACATGCACTGAGCTCTTGGATCTTCTCCTCCACACTTTCCCATATGGCATATGGATCTGGGTGTAGATGGAAGGATAAGATGGAGGGGGAGAAAAGGGAGAAAAAGAGTCCCATATGTGTGTCTGTTTCTCTTCATTAGCTCCCAGCCAAACAGAAGTACCTCCTCAGCAGCTTGATTGAAATGAATGTTGTTAAAAAAATGTCAAGACGGACGCAGTTCATTAACACAAGGACTTGACATCACAAACGCAAATGTTCCCAGAGATTTTGACATTGCCTCTAAAAAAAAATAAAAAGGCTTCAATTTGTTAAATATACATTTATGTTCAAGTTGCACGCAAAACGTTCACCTTGATGTCCCTGCTGTCTGACACTGCTGTCTGTGAATGAAGGATAAGAGTTAAAACACGGCTTCGGGTTGGAAGTTCTGGGGGTGAGCAACATGCAGCGATAACCTGACGTGACCCTGACATGCAGGTTACAACTTGGCACAGATTGTTCCTGGAATCTATGAATGGGATTAATTGAGACATTCCTTTTTGTGCAATCTTAAACCTGTAATAGTTTTTCTTTTTTCTGCAACCTGAGGGCAGGGCAACTCACTGTAAACGAAAAAGAATGAACTGAAAGAGGCTTAAATGCTCGGGGTTTTTTGGGCAGATTAATAGATAATAAATATAATCGGTAGCTGAAGCTCTGTTGCGCATACTTAGTGATCCATTGTTAGTATAAGAATATAGAGCAGCTTTGAGGCACAATTAAGTCAAACAAGAACCATTCTCTGTGTTTTCAGGAATAAATAGTCCGCTGTGGTTTGTACGGCAGAAGCCCGAAAACTTGAGCATTCCAGCCAGCTACTTCAGTTCAATCCATTAATGCTTCAGCTCCATTCCCACCGCGGTGACCCCCCCCCCCCCCCACCACCACCTCCCTCCCTCCGCTAGCTACCAAGTCTAGACAAAGTACCCATTGTGGCACTGTCCTCATTCTTCCTGCAACACCACCAACACACTTTTAAGAATTTCACTATCCCCACCTCTGCAAACCTAAATTCAGTCATACAGGCCGACATCTAAATTTGAGAACGTAGATGTTTGATGTGTTAGACATAATGGCTTGCCAAAACACCACTTATCTGAGTCATAAAGAGGTCAGGCCCAATTTATATCTGGATTAATCACTTAAAAGTTACCTGTGATGTTGATGCACTGCGCTTTCCAATAGATGTTCAGTCCTGTGACTTCTTTCTCCTTGGGCTTTCAGTTGAAGAGGATTCTGGAAATAGTGCCTTTTTTTTTTTCTTTGACCAGTTTTGTTGGACTTTTTAGTTTTTTTTTCTAAACAAAAAAACATTTTACTTGAGCTTTGAGGGAACGCTGGTGTTAGATTGGGTTGCTGCCTGTCAAGTGGGCATCTTTCTTCACAGATGATTCACTGAATTCGACTCACGGCGCCTCCGGGGGCTCGACTGTAAATTCCAGCATCCTAAATCCATCCACTTCTGATGACTTTTCTCTGCGTTGAAAAGCACAGTATTTCTTGTCACACAGACGCAATCAATTTGCACATGGCCTCCCCTTGACACTTTTTGCCCATTTCCCTGGTGGGATGGGGATAAATCCGCTGTTACCTTGAAGAAGGTGTTGACACTCGGCCCGGCACCAATGAATTGCCCCGTTGCCTCAATTAGCTGCGCAGGATCTTGTGTCCGTGCCATGAGGACAAGGGGGCGATGTGATACTCTGCACTCGAGGCTCTGTCGCGTACCTGGTGGCCCCATAGTATGTTTTAGCATATCATATGCCCGCTAACGCACACACGCTCCCAGCTCTTTTTACACGGATTCGGCAGAAAGGCAGCCACGGGGGCCTTCTGCAGGTCCATGACTCCTCCTTGGGCCAGGAATGCACCTCTCTAACCAGGGCCAGGCCTGACGGGGAATAAGTTGCAGCCGATCTGATGGAGGATATTCGCTGGAAACTGGTAGTTGCCAGCAGGATTAAGGTTAAGGAGCATTCCGTTGCTAGATCAGCGCTTAGGGACACCTTGTAGCTCGGCGGAAGTTGCGCCGGTAGAAGGGGGCAAGTGTACCTCCCTGGTACCCCCTAGCCGCCCTCCTCCAACTGCCATCTGATGTGAGGTAACGTGCGAGGGCGAGCTTCCATCTGTCCACGGTATCCGCTAGCAGAAGGTGCAGCTAATGAGGCTTGATTTGCTGCTGCACCTGCCTCCAATCTGGGGGGGTAGTAGTAGTAGTGGTGGTTGTGTGTGTGTGTGTGTGTGTGTGTGAGAGAGTGTACTGGGGATGGTCTCTCACCAGTCTCCCTTCCTCCTCCTCATCCACCCGCCCCCCTCTCCCCCTCAAGGTGTAATCATTGGTTAGCTTGTATGGGAGCGCCTGCAGGTTGCTGGACCCTGGGAATTCATTAGGAAGTAGGTGAGGACTTAGGTTGAAAGGGGCCTTTTGACCTGCCTCCAAACACACTCGCATTACAAAGCAGAGGACGATTCAAAGGGAGAGAGGAGTCAGCCAACTTGTCGATGCGTCTTCAATGCTAGCACGGTCGTCTGCCTGTTGTTAAAAGGGAACAATTTAATGCTCGTATTCGAGCTTCGACATCTTGTTTTCGCAACGATTCCTTCATGAATGAAGCTTATTCTGAATCTTTGCATCACAATCTGTGACTCGTTAAAGTTTTATGAAATGCAATTAAAACAAGATATTTTTTTAGTAGCTGAAAATTAGGTTGTTTTTCTCCAGATGGTGTGAGGGGGGGGTGTTATGTCCACATGTTAAATGCAGCATGTTTATCCCCCTTCTCTGTTCCCTGTCACAGATACCATTTGACACAAGAGCTCTTCAGGGGCCAGTTATTCCAGGCCATTGAATCCAGATCAAAACCAGCCCTGTGTTTTTGTGACTCTGTGTTCAGCTCAGCTTTTATTCACAATCGGTAGCATACTGCTTCTGGAACTGAGGAGGGGAGGCATCTCCTCGCCGCAGCTCTGCGTTACAAGCCACAAATATGACCAGCTCTCTGGAGGGAGACTTCCCAACAGTGTGTGCGTTCAGGGTCTTTTGTCGCACACAGTCTTGTAAAATGTTGCATTTGAGCGCCGTGTTTCAGCCTAAGACTTTTGGTGGGAAAAAAAAAACAAGGACTGCCCCAAGGCAGTACTTAAAACTGGTGAACCCATCGTTGGGAACCCTATTATGCAAGCTGCGTGAATAATCCTCAGGGTGATGTCATTGACGACAAAAGCTGTGTGCCACTCTAGATTATTTTCAAATTAGCTGGTCCATTCAAAAAAGACTCTTAAAAAGTTGAGGCCCTAATTAGAGCTGGAATATTAATGAGTGACCCGGGCAGACCGGTAATATTTAACATTCACGTTTTGATTGAGAGAATATAGTTCAAACTGGGCTGGCAGTCTTTCCATCGACGGGTATAATCACCAAACTCGGTGGACGTTACCTTGATGAAAAATAGCGTCTTGAGTTTTACCAGGTCTCGTATCAGCATGCTGCAGAGTCACCGAACATACTGTACGCTTGACCATGTTATTCATCGGCATCTGGAAGGAAAACTATGTCGGTGATTTGCATTCCAGCCACCCCACTTTATGCTGCAGCTCGTGATTTCATGAATACGTTATTGCTCAAGTTTGTCCAAATGGCTCACATTTGTTGATCTTAACACAGTCTCTGACCTAAAAGTAAAAAGACCACTCTGCACCTATAAATAATATGAGCCACTGTGGCTCCTCAGCCCTGCAGAACCTCCCTAAAATGCATTTTGCTCTCAACCTGTCTCCCCTTGGGTTCCTTTCTTTTTTTTTTTTTTTTTTTTTTTTCTTTCCTTAAATGTCAAATCTGAAATCATGTAAATCAGAGCTTTGTCACCAATCAAATCAACTGCTGAGAGATAAATCCCAAGGCCTGTGTTGGAATGATGAGCCCGCTCCATGGGAAAAGAGTTTATGCTGAGAATGCTGATCATCCCATCGGGCTCATTTGTTTACTTTCAAATTCCCTCTTTTGTGTGGTTTGGAATTGGAGCAATGTTTGTGCTGGCTTTGGCAAAGGGGGGGGGGGGGGGGGAGAATCACTTGAGATGTGATTAAGAAAATGGATACTGCCCTCTTCTGGTGGAAACAATAATAACTTCTCTACGAATAGCAATTACAACATTACTACAGCAATCGGAGCAATGCAAAACCACGATTGTAGAAATTTCAGCATTTTTCAGATTTTCCGCAGGACCAGTCCAGAGAACAGACTTCTCCTAATATTCTATCTTTCCCTTAAATTCATAGTTCTAATTGCAAATATGTGTATGTGTGCATATGTGACAACTGATATGATCAGTGGATGCCACTTTCCTACTTCCAGCATGTGAAGGAGGGGAAATATTTCAACTCTAGATCTGAAATAAAATGCAAAATTAGCAATTGTTTGACAATTTATCAGACAGGCCCATCGTGCTCTAACCAGGTAATTGTCCGGAGCTTTTAACGACCACTGCAAATCATTCATTAAAGCGATGTATAAATCCCATATGTTTCCTGCGCCTCTCTCTCGTGTATAATGGTGCTCCATCCTCGCGGCTGACGTGGGTCAGATCTCCAGGCAGGTGGCTGGGAAATGGAGGCAGATGGGCCGAGCACGCCGCCACTGAATCTGTGAAGTTCTCTCTTCAGTTTCAAGCTGCACCGATGGGCCCTTAAATTATTACCGGGCCCCCCATTCATAATTAGCCCGGGCCTGGTGGGGACCAAAGCCCCACTAATGATGCCTTTGTTGACGCTGATCCACGCTGCACAATCAACAAGAGGACGTATGACTGGGAGAAGAAGTCCCACATTGAGCGGTAACGTGCCTTGAGGGCAGCCCTCTCTAAAACAATCACGCACGGTTGCAGCTCTCCCCTCGTTAAAGATGAGTGTTCACATGGGGCGTGAGACTGGGTGTGTGTGTGTGTGTGTGTGTGTGAGAAAGAGAAGCTTGTAGGTCTTCAGATATGCCAGTTCCCATAGGCAGTATTTGATTTCATAAGCTTTCAAACAGTCATTGCAAAGATGTCTCCATCCATCCATTTATATTCAGTCTAGTGTGATGCATATTGTATATTTTATTTATTTACTTTAATTTAAGTACTTCATTGCGAACATACCTTATCCTTGTTCCTCCAATATCGATAGATTTTTCATAACTTTTTTCATAATAATGGTAATCCCCGAGATACAGGTTTCGTGAAGTTTGAGTTGTTTTTATTGGTAGAACGCTGCAGCTCGAGTGGATCACATCACTCCAGTTCTGATGTCTTTGCATTGGCTTCCTGTCCAACAAAGAATTGACTTTAAAATCCTGCTGTTGGTTTACAAAGCACTGAATGGTTTAGGGCCAAAATACATCTCTGATCTGCTGCTACCTTATGAACCATCCCGACCCCTCAGGTCGTCTGGGACCGGTCTACTATCTGTTCCCAGAGTCAGAACTAAACATGGAGAAGCAGCGTTCAGTTTTTCTGCTCCACATATCTGGAACAAAGTCCCAGAAAGCTGCAGGTCTGCTGAGACCCTCAGCTCATTTCAATCAAGATTGAAGACTTTTCTGTTTGCTGCTGCCTTTAATTGAACCACATTCAATTAATATATTAATCAATTTCCTGCATTTCTTCATTTCACTACTGTATTTTATTTCTTACACTGCTTTTTTGTGTTTTAATGACCGTTTTTAATGTTTCAATGAATGATCTTAATTGTTTTTAAATCTCCTTTTCTTTTGCCTTATGAAACTGTTTTAATGGTTTTATGTGAAGCACTTTAAATTGCCTTGTTGAAATGTGCTACAAATAAACTTGCCTTGGTAATCAAATGACTATCAATTTGTTAAAAAAATATAGCCATAAACACTTTTTAAACTTTACTTGGAAGACATGCCATTCGACAATATGCATTAAATTGGACATTAGGTTTCATTTCAGAATTGTCCCCAATCTTGCAATAGTATAAGATAAGGAGGCTTTGATATGACAGCCTCTGGGTATTTAAACAGCAACAGCTGACATGCGTCAGTGTAAAAATTTGTGCACTTGAGACAAGTGCTGTGCCCAGATTTTCACTCGGAGAGGAAAAATGGCTTACTGTTATAAATAATAGGCGTGTAATATGTGCAGAATCATAAAATAAATATATTCTTAATTATGGGTGAAACTTCAACACATTTCAAAGCAGAAAAAGAAATTCAGGAAAGTTTGCCGAAGGAAACGGCCATGTGGTTTTATTTAAATACATATTCCTAAGTATGAGGGGCTAAATGCAGCAGAAATGTGCTCATTAGATGCCATGCATTATAATATTGTATAATTAGTACTGATACAACTACATGTAAGGAGCATATATGTCAAATAAATGCGGTGGGATCAAAAGTTGAATATTTCCCTTTAAAACATGGCGCTGTATGTGTATAATGTAGCATAAAATAAATACATGTAGTCAGAAGGTTATTTTACTCCCACATGTTTGCATTAATGTATGAAATAAAATCGTGATTTTTGAAAATAGTGGTTGAATGTGCTGGGGTCTCAAAGTCCCAAAACATTGCACATTTTCAGACATTTCAAAGTAACTGCTTTCATAATACCTATATCGGAAATTACATTTCAATAGAACAAAAAAAAAAAAAAGTCAGCCCACTGCCTCCCTCTGCCAGCTCACCTGACCATTTCACCTTTCACAGTTCAAAATGCCAAGCAGATGCACTGCTACGTATACGAGCAGGCCTACAGATGAGAGGAAAGGTCTCGTAGGTCTGAACTGTGTGAACGCACTTTCTTCCTCGTGGTCACGACAACTCATCTTCGAAGTTAGTTGAAGAAAAGAGACGGGAACAGGACAGGAAATGAATCTCATGCACGTCGTGTATATGTTATTTCACATAGTCCACAATTCACCGTTTCCTTGAGAGGAATGCGCTTGAACGTCACTTGAGCCTCCATCTCTGAAGGAGACTGAATTTATTTTGGCAGCTCCTGTCATCTTCTCTGCCATTGGGAAGAGCTGGCAACATGGTGGCACCGGCATCTGTTCGGCGCGAGAGGAGGGAAAGGATTTATTTTGCACTTTTGGGATAAACCAACAAAATATTGGTCAAATATGCATTGGCTCCTGATGTACTTTGGAGATAACGGCAAGATAATTGTTTGGTACCACAATGCAGATCCAGGGTGGGATTTTTGGTGTGTTGAGGGGGCTATTTGTAGCCGATGAAGCGTTTGGCTTTCTAACAGGGGGGTGGATCCCCAAAGTCCAGAATCTTGGCCCTTTTTCAAATGAAAGTGTATTTCTGCTTTTATTGGTGTCCATTTGACAGACTGCACTCCACCCACTGGTTAAGTCCAGCTTTGAAGTTGCGCGTGAAAAGGATTACCAAAAGCAAAAAAATTGGAATACACTCAGACTTTGGCAAGTTCAAATAAGTTAAACTTCCTAAATGTAGATGTCTGGACCCACATTTTTCAATCCACATTCTGTTTTGACAAAAATTGTTTTGACAAATTTAAAATTTGCTTATTGCTTTTCCTGCTGAGAGTTGGACAATAAGATCAATATCACTGTTATGTCTATAAACTAAATATGACGTAACACACAGCAGCAGGATAACTTGGCATAAAGACTGTAAAGAGGAAACAGATACTCTGGCTGTGTACAGAGGTAGCAAAATTGCCTACAAGCAGTGAACACTTGATGAATCCATTGAAAAATACAATTAATAAATGTGTAATGACACATTGTGGTATTACAACTCCTGTTAACATCTCTGTTTACGGTCCTAAGCTAACTGACAGAGTGGTGTTAATTTATTATGTAATTTTCTTCAAGAAATGCAAGCTATTGATTTAAGTATTATTAAAAAGTGTCTTCGGCCACATATTATCTAAAGGATGCATCCCATATTGCTAATGGTCTTTTTCAGCCTAAACACTCCCCAGGGTGCACTGTAATGCGAGTTAAGCCCAGCAATGTAAGATGTTGAACCGTTTTCTGATGATGGTTTCACAAGAGTCTTGTTAATGTCAGCCTGGCATGTCTTCCAAGATCTAATAATTCAGCCGTTGGCACACTACTCTTTGGAAATATGATTGTTAAGATGTTACAGTTTTGTGAACCCTGTGATTAACAATGTCTGAGCAGTGCGACTCACTGATTCCATTGAAACTAAGATGTAGGAAGTCAGCTGTGGAGAAGCCCGTTATGTTTTTTTTGGCGTGTTGGAGAGCCAATTGTTCAAAAACCCAATTGTTTCTCAGATCTGAGCAAAGGGCATTTAGTGATGCAATGAACTGATGAAAAGAGGACTTGATCATAGCTGTGGTGTAGTTTTAAAGTACAAGTGAAAGCTCAAAAGTAAACTGCTTTAGATTTGTGTTATCACAAGATTCCACCAAGTTTCACTAAATCACACATGTTTCTGTTTATCACATGGCTCAGTTAGACACCTGGTGGGCACCATTTTAGAAAGTGCTTGCAATCATACCAGAATCTAACGGTTTCCAGATCCAATCCAAAACTTTCAGTGCCCCCGCTGACCATGCTGTCAGTAAAACACAACATTTACTTGGTCAACAGTGCACGGGCTTCAAACAAATGTGAAATTCTATAACGTGGAATGTGATTTCCTCCTGTTTCTGGACATATTTTAGGGACATACGCAGGGCAGACAGCCGCAACTGTACCTAGCAGATTAGACTTCTCCACTTCTTCCTGTTTCATGCCATCCAGGTGCATACTGGGAACGCTGCCATCTATATCCCTCGGTGCACAACAGTACAGCGCAGCTGTGGAAGCCACCTAAATTTGATTCCTCTTGTTGTAGCCTAGCAACGGCGGGTATTAGAGCACACAAGCTGGATGGATGCGGTTCTGGTGCCAGAGGCAGGATGGGCGCCTGGTTGCAGCTCATTGGCAGATGACATTGAGTGAAAGCTGGCATTCTGAGATTAGGGGATCAGATGCTCACAGTGCTCAATGCAGGAAGTAGTATGAAATGTAAAATCAATACCGGGGGGGGGGGTGCTTGACAGGTTCTTTACACTCGATGTACACAGATACTCCGTACATAATGTTGTTATACACCCGTAAACCCACATTACACCAATTCGGTTTTTAATTTGTTGGGATACTGTATAGCTTTTTGACAAAATATTTGCAAAGGACCATTTTTGAAAATCTGTTGTCAGATCTTGGCTCCCGCTGCAGATAAGAAAGGTGGCCCGGGATTTGAGCAGATGTAGGCCTACTGGCGTATTTCCAGCAAGCACAAATTGCTGACGTCACCTTTGCTGTTGATTTACTTTGAATAAATAAGCTACTGTTTAGACTTGTTGTGGTAACTCAGCACAGGGGGTGTCCTGGCAGCCTGGTGGTTTGTGTGTGTACCATATAACCAACCCAGGACTTTTGTCACATCCTGTGTCTCTACTACCAGCAACCCCCCCCCAAAAAAACCTTAGGACAACCCATCCAAACAATACACCTTTTGTAGATTTAAAAAAACAAGCCAGTAGCGTTTCCACTGGCTTGAGGCCGCTGAGCGGGGGAGGCTACTCTCCCCACGAAAAGCGTTGGCAGCTACGCTAGTTTCTGTTTGCTGGAATACCAGATGCCTCACGCCACATGCTTCAACCACTTTGATTTCATCGCCGTGCAGTTGTTGATCAGATCTGTCTCTGTTTGACGCAACCTGCCTCCCGGCTCCCTCGTAACTTTCATCTTTTTCAAGCCGGGCAGGCAGGCGGCTGCGGCTGTCTTGAGATGTCACCCGGTGACGTGCAGTGTCCATCTGGTACATGTTGTAATGGGGCCGGATGAATGAATGGCCAGCCACTCCACTGCTTCCTTTATGAATCTCAGCAGTGGCGCTGTCCAACTTTGATTCCCCAGTTATTAGGGAATCGAATTCCCCACTGAGGCGACGCCCAGAGGACGAAGAGAAAGAGACACACAAAAAGAGTGTGAAATCTGTGGCAGGGGTACAGAACATATTGTACAGCCCACCACCACTCTCTTCCTGGAGCCTCTTCTTTCTTAGTTTCTCTGTAAACATGTTAACGCCACAATCAGCCCTCTAAAAGTGGAAGGATGGCAAAGATGTCACAACAAACCAATGTGCAGCATGATGATATTAAACTGGTGAATTGTATGGATCTTGATTTTCTTTGTGGCTGAGAGAGAGAGAGCAATATTGCAGTTGTTTAAAGAGTAGCAGATCATAAAAAAGCAGTCTGAAGGTTTTGTAATGAGCCAAGCGCCCTACGTCAGAAACGGACTACATTGAGTGAAGAACCCTTGGGGGATTTTCCTTCATCTTAAAAAATATCAACCGTTTCCCTCTGAATTTAAAGGGCTCCTACTGGATCCCATCACAAGGGGATTAAAGAGGAAAAGGGCAACTGGGATCACTTGGAGAGCGGACCCCTTCCACTTGAGCCAACACTCAAGCAGGGATGAAGTGGAGGCGCAGAGACGACCCAGAGGGATAGAGCGCAGAGGGTAGGGAGCGACGGGGAGGTGGCATAGTTTGGGTTCCCAATATGTGTCCGGGGAATCCGACGTGAGGCCAGATGGCACAGGCCTGCCGGTCTTTGGGAATCGCAGCATACGGCGGCGGGACGCATGGCAGAAGGTAGCGGGAAACAGTGCCGGGGTCAGCTCTTGATGTTGGCCGCTCCCCGGAGCGGTTCCTTCCATCCCTTTGAACAAGAGAGCGTCTCCACACAACTGTGCCGCTCCTCTGCTTAATGCGGCAGTTGACTTCAAACGCAGCGCTATTCCCTCCTGCCCAAAGCCTCCTGAGTTCTAAACATATGTTGTCAGACCTGATGGAAACTCTGTGCCAATGACATGCCACTGAGCGCCACGCATGCACATATGTGTTCTGTTTTTCCGCCGCAACTTTCATCTTGTACAATTTCCTCTGACTCACTCCCGCCTGACGTATCGGAGTCTACGTCACGAAGTGGCGGCACGGCTTCTGTCATGCCAGTGTGCTTTGCCATAGAATGAAGCGCGATGATATGATGGCAGCCAATTACATCAGTCAGCTCTCTGAGACAGATGTCCAATATAAGCTGGTTTGTGCTAATAGGCCGATTTTTAAACAAGAGTAATTATTCGTCTCTCACAGACCAGTAAAAGAGACGGATGCTAATATCTGATGCTGAATGTGTGTGACAGGTGTTACCACCAATTTCCCTCAGTCTCCTGTGGCATCGGCCACTATGAAAACATCTAAAAACATGTCGACACACATTTTGAACACGCACTCTTTGACTTTGGGAAAGGAGCTACTCTGCATATGCATACTGATTATCTCCTTCTATTTCTGTCTAAATAACAGTTTTTTGGAAGCCAAGTGTGGTGTTAGGGTTGTTGTTGCATCTCCATATCCGTGTATAGACTAAGATCCTCTCGTTATTCTCATTAATGGTCCATCTGTCATCTTGGCAGAAACCCACTGCGATAGTTAGCTATGATTAACATTTAATCTATATGATTTTCTAATGAGAGCGGGGTGCCACACTCGGCAATGATTGATTTGTTCGCCTTTTTAATAATGGCTCTATTTGTTGAGGGAGATGTTTAACTGTGTGCTGATTATGCCGCCATTGTTTTCTGCATTTCACACAGTGCTACTTATTACTGTGAATTTCTGCTGTTGAGCATTTTGGTTCTTATTGTAGTGGCAGGGAGGATGAAAACAACTGTCACTCAGCTGCTAGTGATGCAAACTTTTGTAGTTTGGCTTTTGATAATCTATATTTCAATCATGAAGTTTGCTTGTTTGCTGTGTCTATAGGTTTCCCTTCAGGTGGTCTGGACTGTCAAAGCTTGTTTGGATGCATTGCAATAGATTGTGTGTCTCTTAATGTCACCCTGTGCATGCTGGGATGCATTCCAACTCCTGTGACCCTGAACAGGAATAAGCAAAGATTTACACATTTTCTTTTTGCGAGATAAAAAAAAAAGCTTTCTCAAAAAATGTTCCATTAATATTTCAGCAAATTAGTATGTCCAACTTTAGTTATTCCCGTGATTATTTTTGTGATTAGTTAATTCTCTGTTAAGTCAACAAAATGTCAGATAACAATGAAACGTAGTCAAATCAAGTCAATTATCTTTATATGGCTCAAAATTGAATTTGCCTGTGCAGCGCATGATAACCACTATTCTTACATTTGCTTATTTAACTGGGCAGAGGAGGAAACCTCGGTGGGGCAAAATCCCTCTTCCAGGATGCAACAGATGTTGCATGTGCTGTATTTAGTGGACAGAAATTACAATAACTCCACCACAGACAAGCAGAATGACTATTAGGGTACATAAAAGTATGAAGAACCTCAGAAACCATTGGGCCACACAAGGTGCTGCCAAAACAGGCAGGACCTGGGTCAAACGACCTCCTCTCTCCCATCCACCCCAAATTCCCCATTCCAATTTGTTGGAGCCCATGATGACAAATGCTGTGTTTTGTCTGGCCAACCGTCCAAAACTCAAAGATATTACATTTAAAGCAATATAAAAATATTTTGAGAAGCTGGAGCGAGCAAATATTTGGTGTTTGGAAATCAATGGGATGTTAAAAGAAGGATAATTAATGAGTATGAGCTACCAGTGTGCAGGTGTTTACTGTCTTTAACTCGCTCTTCGTACCCCAACTCAAAAACGACATTTGCTCATTAAATGGACCGAAAAATCTGCCACATGAATACAAAAAATAAAATACCTCCACTTCTCATATACTGCAGATGCCTAAAGACACCAAGTTGCGTTGCAGTTCTCCGGCTGTATAAAGCAACATGGATCTGAAACCTTCCATAGGCTCACCCAGACATCTGCCATACATGGCAACATGAATGGAACTGGTTTGCTTGAGTTTAAGCTTTTTCGAGAGTGCCTTTTGTCTGCGAACGGCCCATTGTGGAAGGATGGGAGGACGGTGTTTACGGTCGCTGCTGCCTCCGTGGCCCCCACAAGGCGGATAATGAGACACGTCGTTATCAGTGACAGCCGAAGGCCACGAGGAGTTGTATCGGCCCGGTGTCTCCGCTCGGATCCTCCCGGGGTGAGAGAAGATTAGGATGACGCTGATGTCGAATTGCTCCATCGTAGAAACCACATATAAACATGTTTCTGAGCAGGAGATATATATTTATATATAGTAATTATCCTGTTGGTCAAGGAAGAAGTGATGAGGTGCTTTGTAAATTTAAGGTGGCCTATACACTCATAGGATCTTTTGAATGTTTAAGTATAAGTATAAGTAAATAAAAAAGTAAATTCTCTTTCCCAATTACTTCATTGCAAAAGTAGTTCATTACTTTCATTACTTGGGCCGGCTCCGTGCCTCAAATCCTGCAGTTAAAATGTGTAGAAATGCTGACCATCAAAACGCTAACGTTAGCTTGACCCTGGTGAACAAAACC
This sequence comes from Melanostigma gelatinosum, assembly GCF_949748355.1. Lineage (NCBI taxonomy): Eukaryota > Metazoa > Chordata > Actinopteri > Perciformes > Zoarcidae > Melanostigma > Melanostigma gelatinosum. The sequence goes on from NC_136656.1 coordinate 9,835,026, forward strand.
AGGTGACTGCAAGCTTCCCAACCAAATGTCCGGCCTGGTCACACTCCCAGGGCATCAGATCCCCATGCTTAGGTCGTGGCCATTGCCACCAAAGTCGCCCTAAAGCGTCTGTATGAGATGCACTGTGCTTTCTAATTAATAACTCATTTAAACCCATCCACATCATTATTAGACACCCAGAGCAATGTAGCTTACGTTACGTAACAAATGTACTCATTTCAACCCAAACCCATGAGGGCTTTTCTAAACCGAAACAGCATTTGTTGTCTTATTGGTAAATAAGACTTCTCTTTGGCTCCCTTAGACCTCCAGCCCCTTTGCCAAGCTAACGTTTCCCACGACTTCATATCAACTGTCTTTCAAACTCCTGGCAAGACAACAAACAATTCAACCCAGAAAATATTAGTTTTGAATAGAGTATTGAAGCATTATTAAGGTAAGTAACTGCAATTTCCCAATTGAATCCCTTTCACTACTTTGCTACTTCCCAACACTGGGAAGTTTTGATCTGAAATACAGCCAGCGTTTGATTGAACATTGACATTTCTGTTACCAAACCAGCCTTCCCCTACACACAGACGCCGTTCATTCTTATCTCACAGCTCAGGCCGAACATAAAAGTGAATCAGTGGTGGCGCACTTTATCCTATATCCATGCTGGATGTGGCACAACATCTTAATTGATTTGTTCCAAAACCAGATGAAGCGAGTCACAATAATCTGCTCTATATGCCCCTAGATAAGTGCGAACAAACACGTTTTCCCCTTTGAAGAGTATCCAGCAATTATTTGTGGTATTTGCGGACAAACCCCATTGTTCATGGAATTTAGGGTTGAAGCTGAGGCCCTTACAGATGATTTATGTATTCAGCTGGGGATGGGGGTGGTGGATAAAATGGGCAAATTTCATCCGGCTGTAGAAAGCTCCAGCCCAGCGGGCCCGGAGAAGGCTTAAACATAAGCAGGACGGGTGCCAGGTCCTCTCCTCGGCCATTGTGCTTTAATTAACCTACATAGGAGCTGACTGTCTAAATGTGCAGTGATAGATAAGGCCCCTTGGATGATTGATTTATTTACTGCACATGCAAGTGATTTCCATAACATTACTACCCCCAATTACTAGCCATATGAGACACAAACATTAACAGCCAGCCTCAACGTATGGGCACGAGTGAACCCAAATGCAGTACAACATCCATTCCAGTGGATATTAGCTGCCGACAACATGACAAGGCTTCAGGAAACTGGAATCAGGAAGAAACATCTCTGCATTAAGAATCGGCCAAGGTCAGTGACGTCTCGGTGACGAGCAATTACACTAAATGATTAAGAGATGGTGGATCCACGACTCTTGGAGACATTGTTGTACAAAAGCACACTGGCTCTGGCTTTGTCAAGTAACGCCTGGCACGGGTCCAGCAGCAGTCTGAGGCTGTGATTGCAGCAGAACGTCTCCATCAGAGAGCACTAGAAGGTAACGGTGGGATTAAAATGGGCACTGCTGGCACATACAGGCGGGCAGTGTTTCATTTTTTATTTATTTTTTTGCTGGGCCATTGTTCCATATGTGCTCCACCTGCGCCTCTCAGAGCCTCGCGCCAAACACACGGCCGGCAGGCTCCGCCATCCTTGCTGATTGGAAGTTGCCATGGCGACGCTGGAAGCCGGTGCTGAAAAAAGGGGGGGGGGGGGGGGGTGGGGCTGCGCTGTAAATCACAACATGGTATTTTTTTAATTTAGGAAATTGGCAAAGGAAGTGTAGTAAATGAATCGTCGTTAATAATAATTCACATATGGGACAAAACACAATTAGGCTGTTTTTGGCTACAGGCAAAGCAGCTCCCTCTAAAATGTGATCTCATCTCATCAAAGGCACTTCAGCTCTCCCAGCAGTCCTGAGTGAGGACATGGTACGTCTCGATCTGATAATGATGTTCATGGAAATATCAGTGAAAATTATCATTGGACACAGAGAGCAGCGAGATGGACATAAATTCATTCCTTATCAGCGCATGTGAATGCATGGTGAGAGTGATTCGGTGCATTGGAGGACAGAAAACTCATATTTATTTTATCCCCCTCTGGGAAGCTTACCCACTACTCAACGCTGTTTTGTTTCATAAGCTATTTTTTTCATAAAGTGTTTGGAGTGCAGAGGAGAGGCGAGCAGCAAAGCTCACCCGTAGTTTTTAATAACACGATGGCCACCATCCAGCTTCAGACGAGTACTGGGATTGGCTGATCCCTTCACACCCTGGCACCTGGAGAAGCCAGAAGTGTGTGTGTGTGTGTGTGTGTGTGTGGGGGGGGATGAAGGCGAGGGACTGTTATTGGTGGCTGCACTATTGGAGGCGTGACAAGGCTCTCACCTGCAGCCAAGTGAGAAGAAAAATCATTAAAATGGTTTCAGGCCAAAAGCCTTTGCATAAAATCCAGAAACTTTTCGCTTAAAAAAAAGAAATCTCAAGTTCAAAGTACATTGAAGGAAATTCTTGGCTTTGGTTTTGGTATTTGCAGCAGGTGTGCGAGGAAATATGCGAGAAGGAAAACCTCCCTGTCTAAAGATTTGCAGGGCTTGAGTTTGTATGCGATGGACAAATCTGCAGTGCTGCTCATCACTCGCCGTGGTGACCCTCATATTTGCCTCTGATTAGCAGCCTCTGCTGAAAACGGCTGTGCAAATACGATATGTACATTTGCATGTTTGTTGTCATTCGTTTGACCATTAATCCATAATCCAAATTAAAACCGGTGGTAAACAGCAGTGTGTGGACGTGCGTTTGATTATTCAGCTGTGGTCTGCAGGATCATCCAGTGGGTTGAAATGTGCGTCGATAAAGCGGCATCGATGGGGACAAATTCAAAAAATTCTGCCATTTCCCGGCACAAGCTCTGACAGAGAACGTAAAAATATACCTTTCTGATCTCGAGATGTTGGTGCCATCTGCGGGGGATCGTGCACTAGCTTATCCAGTGCGGATGTGACCTTTTGCGAGTCATTGAAAATCCAGAGTAGTAAGAGACAAACTGGCCTGCAGAGGAATTAGCCGCTGCTCCTTTCGTCTCCTGCAAACCCAACAGCTTGAACACGCCTGGGCGCTGCCTCACAAAGGCGCTCTACAGAGGAGGCCTATTAATCTTCCCAAAGCCTCAAAAAGCAGTGGAGCCAGCGTGGGCCCCCGAGTCTGGTGCCCGGGGCCCACAGACGGGGGGCCCTTGGCAGGCTCTGCGGGGTCACTCTTGGCCCTCGATCAAATGAGCGGGGGCGGGGACAAGGGCACAGGACGGCGTACCTGTGCCCTTTTTGGCAGATGCCAGGCTGAGGCGTGATCCGGTGAGAGGATCAGTCCTGGTGCTGCTGGCCTTCACCGACATCAATCAGGATGTGGCTGCTGTTTCTCCATCATTAAAGGAGGAGATGGATGGAATGTACGCCGAAAGCAGTGCAGCTTTTCTCTCTGATGTTGACGGCCCGACGTGGAATAATCAACACCTGTGGCACCACTTTTCGTTCTTTGTTGTTCAAGTTATCATGTAGACATCACTTTGTACTGTTAGATGTATACCACCATTGTATGGCCAGACTTTCATTGAAATGTGTTCATGTATTGATGGCCTAATTTCTTATTCCTCGGTAACATAGCGCTCTATTCATCAGCGTACATTTGGGTATGGGCGGTGAGGACGATGTCCCTTAGTGGCATAGCGGTTGGTCAGACAAAAACTATTAAACACGCATCAATGAGCCAAACTGTTGATGTTCCTTCACCATACTGTAGTTTATTTGTCAAACCAACATACACCACCCTGCTGCTGTAAATACTCACAATCATACCAAATGTGTATTCATCCGCAGCGGAAAATAGTCCCCAAACAAATGTTCTTTACTTTTGTTTGAGTAAGGTTTGCTAAAAACCTCAGTGCCCATCTGTCTTAAGAAAATACAGATGTATATATTTAAGAATTTATATTTCATAATAACACAAACCGGAGCAGGTAGATTGAGAGTAGAGCTGTCGTGTAGACGCAATAGAGTTTGTGTTGACGTTAGTCGGCAATAAATGACACGGTCAATAGACAACATAGCAGAAGGTACAGCAACACCTTCTGGACACTATTCTCACAGAATGCACAGAATCTGGAAATCATTGGAGGCTCCAGGAGAACCTGTGACCGAGCGAGGCTTCATTATAATACAGCTTAATAATTCATTACATTTATGCAACGATAATAACACAGAAGGCATGGTTCAAAAGGTTTATTTATAAACTCATCATACTCTTTAATACACTCCACAATCGGTAAGATAATAGTTATGTAATCTGATTATTTCAAAGCCCTGGTACTGACGAGCATTCTTTTGTGGAGAGAGTTTTCCACCAGTCCCAAGGGTACATCTTTGAATCCAACACCGACCTTTGACCTTTGTGGAGGAGGTAACGGGAAACCAGAGTTTCACCGCGGAGATCAAAAAACTGAATCGCATTGTTAATAGTATCTACATCCATTAACCATTTCAAAGCTGTGTGTATAAATGAGTCACTGTTGGAAGTATAGGCAAGGTGCTGCCCTCGTTGAGAAAGATCTCCAAACCCTCTGCATAAATCTGAATGAAAAGAAGCGAGGAGACGGCCAATTCTGTGCTCTCAAGTCGTTTATCAGCAGAAAACTGTTTTCAAATCTTGTTTGAACATTTTACTCCCAGGATGTTTGATCCTAACGCTCCACTTTACTCAAGTCCTCATTCACATCTATTGAATGAAGTTTTTCATAGTTATATAGTCTTAAAAAAAGTTTGTGTCTAGTATGCGTTTCTATGACCCGAGCCAATCGTTTTTTTTTTAATCCAAAACAATAATTTAATTTCCTGAACTGTCAACGCTCAAGCAGCAGCAAACTCTGTTACCTTTTACATCGTCCAAAAGCGAAAGCATGAAATGATCCTGTTATCGTGTTAAAGCTTCAGCATCCTTCCGCTGGGTCTATTGCCTCTTAAACAAATAGACCTCGCGCCGGCTTTTCACTGTCTGTAAGGACGTGTCAGAATGGATACACCCTGCTGTGGCTGCTGCTCTTTTCACCCCCACACAGACTGAAACAGAGCTCTACTGTGCCTCGGCGGACATTGAAATTCCCCCAACGTTTGTACAGTGAATTCCATTTCCTAGCCCTTTTGATTCATACTTTTTCGCCCCTTTCTCTCTCTTTTTTTTTTTGCTGTAAAGTACCTTTTTGTCCCCTGTTTGAACCTCGGTGAAGAATTACTCTGGCAAATGGGGGTTGGGGGGGGGGGGGGGGGGTCAGACAAAATGGGATGAAATGAATGACTCTAAAAGGAGGGAAAACTGAAGAATAATGGCGTGCAATGATTAAGGAAACGCATTAAACAAGGTCTCTATATAAACGAGGGCGACTCCTGTCGAGGAGTTGCGGGTAATGGGCTGTTTACATGAGCGCAAATAGAAATTCACACTTCTTAAAGTGGTTTAAACTGATTTGAATTGCAACAACTGATGATGCGTCTGAACATTTTTATTTAATTGACATTTAAAAAAAGTCTAACCTATTAGATGAGTCTCTAAAGCACTATTTTTTGCTTATTTTTACTTCTGCATGAGCTGTAATCCCTGCTTTGCTGTTGGTCAACGCATAATTAATCATCTAATTAGTGGCAAAAAAAAAGGGTCAATATGGCGCATTGGACCGGACGCTCCTTTCCTGCTCCAGCTCCCGACAGTCTGGCCGCTCAATGTCTCCATAGCCGATCGAAGCTCACAACAGCTTGTTCTCATCGCAGTGAAGCTCATCTCTACTGTATGCGGGCTTGTGGATTAGTGGATGAAAGAATGCCACTGACTGTGAAATTGCCTGATTTGTATCGGGGATGTTGGGGAGCAGCTGTGCACAATCCTCTGCCCTAATCCAGGGGTCGGAGAAAGGACCGAGCAGGAAGGGGAGGTGTGAATGTGTGTTATTGCCTCCCTGAATGTGTGTGTGTGTGTTGCATGCATGCCACGGTGCACAATGGAGAAGTTCTGAGTGGTTGTGTTCATGCATGCTCCTTTCGTACATCCTCCTTGGCTTTTTTCATGTTCCAATTGGTCGAGGCCATCACCAGTTAAGAACTGTGTCATACCAGTATTATTGATGCGTTGACTGTGTAATCCTGTCTCGCCACTATCTGGCCAAGCCTGCTGCTGGAATAGAGGGGGGGGGGGGTTTGTAAAGGTTTCAACAGAATTTTCAATTCTTCCATTCACTGTTGAAGGGAAACTAAAAGCTGCACTTCTGGGTGTACTTATGTTTCAAATGTGTAATATGAAAGAGGTAGTTCATAGTGACCGACCTAAAGACGATCATCACCCAGCTCTCCAGTTATCCTCCGGTTTTAGCATCTTTCAGCTTATTGTTTTGGGTGTTAGCAGACCTGCTAATTTACTGTTTTGGTTCAGCCTCCCCGCTCTCATCAGCATCGTTTACAGACACAGAAAGCACACTGAAGGGCCGACAGAGGAAGTTAGCAACCAGCTGGTTCACATTGGTGAGCATTTGACTGCTAGAGACAGATATTTGTCTCAGGAGTTAGTGGAGACCAAGAAACTAAAGCTAAAAGTGGATATTGGACTAACTTTTTGCCTAAATGGACACTACTTCAAATGAATGCTAATGTAGCCATTTCTGGATGTGTAAATAGTCAACTCCTTTTTGAAATGTTGGCCATATCAACATTATACTGTGATTTGATATGTCAATATTTCTTTGCAGCTTGGTCTTTTTGCCTTAAAGAGGCAAAAAACTGTGCTGAAGATAATACACCCTTCACATATCTTATTACCACAACCTTTAAGTTTTATTTGTCGTAAAATGTTAGAAAATATAGATAGAAAAGTCTCACAAAATGAAAATATTGTACCTACAGTACTTTTCAACATATAGGCAAACTCATTCAGTGGGTGGAAAGAGTCAGTTTGGTCAACCAAATGATATCCTAATTCCAGTTTGGATGTGGATCTACAGTACGGGGTTTGGAAAGGCAGTGAATCTTTGATCCCTCGTCTTTGATGTGGCGCTGCCTGCATATAGAAGCATGTTTTGTGTGGGCGACACATGCCCACGAAGCGCATGTCTCTCTGCGACTGGGGGGGGGGGGGGGGGGGAATCATTCCTTGCGGCGACCCTCGGATGTTTGTACGCCGGATGAATCGAGGCCCATCTCGGTGGCCGTGCCTGACGCACGCGCTGAAACGCACTCAGCAGGTGACAGGCAAACATATGCCTCAAATGCCATGGGGTCCTGAAGCCGGATCATCTCCAAAGGCTAACTGGCAGGTCTAAGTAGGGACGGCATTAATACATATTATTCACAAAGAGCATGATTGAACAGAAAAATGTGCCCGGCGTGTACCCAGCTGCTTTGTTGGCACGCACTCTGCCTGGGCTTCAAGACTGAGCTTGGATTTAGCCATGCATTCACTGAATTCCCCATGCAGCTCTTATTCATTCATTCAGGCACAGGCTGGGCTGCACCAACAAACTGTGTGTGTGTGTGTGTGTTTGTCAGACTATGCATTTGTGCCAATGCCTGAATAGTTTGGTAAATCACAGCAAATTTTTTGACAAGTGTATATACAGGAAGTGTTTATTATTCAGTAATTCAATGGATGTGATTTAAAAAGGCCTCTTTGCGCTTTTGTTCATCGATTCTTCTAAAGCAGTTTGTCACACACAGATGCCTGCACTGTGGCAGCTGAACAGAATGAGTTTCCCAGGAAAATTAAGCCTTTGACCTTTTTCATTTTACAGTCACTTGCTGTTACAGCACCCCTCTGTGGATATTTCTGTTCATCCCAGTGAGCTGAGTTGTATCAGTTTTCATTTTATTTCAATTATATTTAATGAGCGGATTCCGTTTGACATGTCTTGGCTGATGCAAACCAATCTGTTGCTGATCTGTTTATGTCCATAAACATGTATGGATCGTTTTGTTTTTTTTAACCATAGCTTGTCGCGGAGCCATGAGGTCAGCAGGTGCTTCTGGGTTTGACAGATGTCTTTGGTTGCTTCACACAGTGAGTGTGATGGATATATTTAAAGAGACAGCGCCCTCTAGAGGCAAAGGTTTGAAGGGTTTTTTAGGCCAACGCTTGCTGGGATATTGATCCACAGACCCATGAAAACATATTACACTGTTTATGCTGTTTTTAACCTTTTTTTTAAAATTGAATTTACTTGTTCACTGTGTGAAAAATAAACAAGAAGTTACTACAATATTAGTCGCTGAATTATTGACAATATGGTGACATTGAATTAAAGGTGTAATAAACTGTCTAATTAGTTTAATTAAGTAACTTTCAAAAATTAACAAGATTTTTGTTGACATGGAAAAATTTCATGATACATTTTACAAAATTAAGAAATAGATTCTGAAGATGTACATTTGCTTACAACGGTAACGTCACACATGTTGTACATTACTGATGAACAAACTATATAAAAACAATTCTGTCATTACTCTCCTATTACTGTGAAAAACAGCTCTTCGTAAATGCGTGGTGAAACATCTGGTGGGAGAATAGAGTCGCTGTAGTGTAGAGTGATGATGGGGCCTGCAAATATGAAAAAGTGACAATTTATAAGCTTGAATAAATGTGAAGATGAGATTTAGCTGAAATTATGAATAGCATTGATTTCAGTCTTACCTTCACCATTTATCACCTTTTCGAGAACAAACTCGGCTGCGAAACAATTCAGATGGACACTTGTTACTGGTTTGTCCGGCATTATTGTTTGTTCACTAAAACTTCATGACCGTTTCAACTCCAAAGACATTCAGTATCATGTCCACTTAACACACTTATGCCACGCTAAAGCAAACTCACAAGCTGTCCTTTCAGTGGCTTGCTGTAACATTCAGACTCCGCTGCTTGGCTTCGACTTTCACTCGCCGTAACACCTGCAGGGAAAGGATCCAACATGCACAGCTGAACAGAGAATTGTTCAGTAGAAGAAAATTGGAAAAAAAACTCCCATTTAGTGCAAGTGAAACTCACTCGATCAAAACGGGGCACTTGGGATTTGATTAAATAACACTTCCCCGAGGATTAATCCCCCACCACTGCGACTGGGATGGGGAGACTACAAAGGCATGCAAGCACAGGTTTCTCCTCCACGCACACAGAGATACGCTTTTAAAGACTCACTTGGCGTGTGATGAACGATGTTGATATTATCTGGTGGGGGAGAAGAGTTTCTGAGCCATTTACAGTATACAGTTTAATACTGTAAGGGGGCTACTTGTTCCAGCTGCGTGTTATTTATTTTGAAGTTGAAGTTCCAGGAAAGCCTCACTGTGATGCCAGGAAAGAGGAATATTTACCATAGACTGCGTCGCCGTTCTCTCTGCCGTTGACTGTTCTGGCTCTCGGATCCCTACATGTGTCCTGCGGAGACAAAGATCAGTGCTTTCAGTATTAGACAGACGCACATCCACTGATTTAAAATGATGAGATTTCCATATATGATGACGTGTTTCCACAGGCTGAGAAAAGGAATCGATCAAAGTTCTGCAGTTTGCTCATAAATCTTATACCTTCATGGAGGTCTGCTGGAAAACTTTTAATCCCACTAACATTTACATATTTATTCACAGTAGACCAATCGATCTGGTGATGTGTTCTTCTGTCCTCTCCCGTATCATCTTATATCTTCATCTTATGACTCTTAGGAAGGGTCCAATCCTTAAACGTGGGAACCACTGGATACAATTTTTCTTTCTGGCCATCACACAGAAGCTGAAAACGGTGCCGCGCAGCCCACGCCTTTAATCACATGTTCCCTTCTTGCACTGTGAAAGTACCGAGTGCAAGACAACCATCGGTAAGTGGCTCTTCATCACTATCGCTCCTCTCTGTGGAGCCATCGCTGTGTTTTCCTGCCCTTTGCTTTCCTCTAAGCTTGCTTGTACCCCTCGTGCTCTCCTGTGAGTAGCTTGCTTTGCAGCTTGGCATGGCATGAGCAACAGATGGTTATAGTTTTATTCGGGTTTGTGTTCCCCGGCTATTGCTCATTCATTCCAAGTCACATGTGTGGGTGCGATCACAGTGTGCGATAGTCCCATATATACCTGCTGGACGGCGTCCATGCCCTTCTGAGCCCGCTGCCACGCGCCGAAGCGCTCCAGGGCCCCGTCCACAGTGAGTGAACCGGCCTTCACCCTCAGCTGGAGCTCGATGAGCTGCTGCTGCTGCTGCTGCTGCCCGTTTGTCTGGTTTGGCACAAAGGTATCGTAGGTGGAGGAGATGCTGTCCTCCCGCCGGAGTGCAGCAACTCGATACAAATGTCATGAAAAGAAATATAAAATAGTGGGGTTCAAGTTAACGAGCAAGATCTGAAATGTGACGTCAGAAATTGAACGGTTCTTTTTTTTGTGATAGAAATAAGACAAGCAAGGGCATAAAGCCACTCCAGATGGCATTCATAGCGGGGACTTGCTGATATGCTGACAGTGGGATTTTGCTCTCCACATCTGCAATGTCGACGGCAGGTAATGTTCCGGGTGACTGTGATGATGTTTGGACCCGTCACTCAGTGCCACCAACATTACAGCAGAATAAATGGCTTTGTATCTCTGTCTGTGCTCAATAGCAGAAGCAGCTCTTTATTTTACGCTTTGATTAGTTTTTATTTTGGACATACATAAATACATATTATGTAAGAACCCGGCAGGTGATTCCACCACGCAGGTTGTCTATCATAAGAGAGAAGTCAGCTCGACTCATTGGCACGGAAAAAGTCCTGCTGTTACCAGGATAACATTTACAATCTGCACAGCTCAGTCAGAATACAAATTGAGCCCAGAAAGGAGAAATGAATTATTTTTTGGAGACTGTGCAAACAGAAATGCATGGAAACTGCCTACTGTACTGGAGCTGAAGGGCGCCTTGTATATTTGATCCAAAACGATGGCTGCGACTGTCTTTTTGGTAGTGAATGATGAAGAGCGGTGATTAAAGTGTCTGTGCATTAATATGCAGATTAAAACTCAGAGTGGTTAAGACACAAACCGTAATGTCTACCTTTAGCTGCTGTCATACCCGGCTCTATTTCCGTCTCCCTCTCAACTGTACCCTGTCTTATAAAAGGTGTTTATCATATAATTGCCAAAATATGATCTTTAAAAAGTCTGAAAATCTCTTTTTGAAGTTATAACAAAAAGATTCTATCGATTGTTTTTGACGCTTCAGTCATTTTAGAGACTAAAGGTCAGGAGACGTCTGTTGTGATGTAGACTATTCTTTCTGTAATCTGTCCCTTGTGAGCTCCAACTGTATGGAGGTGCGATACGTCATTGCTGGAGTGACTTCAGTTGATCACCTGCCACTCACCTTGTTTAGTGGGAAGTGAATACAGATCAGCGTCGCTCTGCGGCGTCGTCTTCTGCTGGAACACTGTGAAACACATGAGCAGCTCACAATAACTAGCACTACACAATGTAACGTAACATTCAACTTTTTCCACAAAGGAGACTTTTCTTGTTGACGTCACCCTCACTGAATACAGTGCCGGGCTCAAGCCGGAGCCGATTTTACAAAGATGTGCGTGCCTACGTTTGAACAATTCCTCCACCAGGTGGCGCCACAGCCTAAACGTACAACCTATCGAGTGGATCGCGGAATCTGAAGAGCCAGCAGAAAACAAACATCCCATCAATCTAAATGTCTCATAAAAAGACCAATTTAATCTCAATTAAATGTATCCTTGTTTTTCATTCCAGAGCTTAAATGAGTTTCTCTCGCAGAAAGACGCGCATCCAGCTCTGGGTTGAATGAAACGCCGCTGAATGATGCTTTTGGTTTGGTTGTGAGCTCTCAGTATGAAAGGCTGCTCTGTTTGGCTCTCAGGAGGGCGGAGGAGCTGCGGCTGTGTGACCAACACTGGATTCAAATTCAGCATCCACACCCTGAAAGACAATCCCCACCTCTGACCATTTCCTCCATGACGGCGTCTCTCCTTTCCACTTCATGTTCGAGCGCGGCTCGCGCGCCACACAAGCCTGGCTTTGTGGCGCGATTCCGAAATGAAACTGTGTGGAGCAGCGCATCCACATGACTGTAGCGTGTGCATTACTCTCCGTGTAGTTTACAAGCGGAGTAATTCAACTCCGTGAGACTGAATTTGATTCCCATTTTAGTCTCATTGCGCTGGAGACGCTGCTCACAACAGAACCCCCCCCCCCCCCCCCCTCATTATTTCCACTTGCGCAGTGGTCTCCAATAACTGGCTCCTCGCCTAATCCTCCACCGAGCCTCATCTCTGCGCTCGCGTCTCTCACTGTGGCAGCGGGAGTGAGGAGCAAAATGTGATCCTCGTGCAGTTTCTGAAGCTCCACCGGCTCAATGGATGGAAACCCCAAAACCCCTCTCCTCTCTCCCTCGTGCACTCTGGGGACATAAATAAGGACGATGGAAAACATGTGTAATGACTTATTCTGGCTGACTTGGCCTGGCCACGATTGGTTGCAGATGGCAGCACGGTAGTTCCTTCTCTGTTACTGAGGGGATGGTTGGGATGCAGGGAGTTCAGTGGTGCACTGTTTCTTTCTCTTTTTTTTTTTTGCTTTGTAGGAAGAACAAACTGCATGATGGAGATGGGGCGCTTACGTCATTAAAATCATGTTTGTGTTTTTGAATATGCAAGTGATGGTTAGTGGGGGACGAGTGTAATATCTGTGAATAACAATTCATTGTTGAAGCGTGTGTGTGTGTTTTTGTATTTGCAAGATGTAAGAGCGAGAAGTCGCAGCTGTTTTAATGATTCATAAGCCTTAATAATACCACTCACTTTTGGATGTTTCATCTTCATGAAATATTCACGCAGCTGAAATTGAACAGTTAGACTGTGGGCTTTCTCTGTGGTGGGGGGGGGGGGGGGTTATGTTGTGGTTTATGGGATCAAAACAAACTACATTGCAAAAAAAAAGCATCTCTGGCAATGCACATTCCAGGCACCTCCTCCCTCCCACATGCTCTCCCAAACTCCCCCTTCACATACTGTGCATGACTCAGTGTTGTTTTTTTAAACTCCAAATCAGCTCCATCATGTCCTGTGGTTTGGAAGAAAATGGGGGCAAATGACTGCAACGCAAGACTCATAAGTTACCTTTAATGATGTAAGGGGTTCTGTCCTCCTCCACGGTGATCTCGGGCCGAGGCGTGGGCGCTGGTGGGCGACTGGCAATGTCCACGGCTTTTGTGGAGTTCAGGATGGTGTCGTATTCATCACTCGCCCCCAGCGGTGCGTAGATATTCTCGTCCTCCCCCTCTCCGTGCTCTTCTCGTGGCTGTGCGGTGGAAGGAGTCCCTAATGCACAAAGTGTTTACAGCACTGTTGCCAGAGTGTGACGATGGAGTTCTGCATGCTGATTTTGCTACTGTTTACAGCTACATCGGAGGCAAGGCTGCACACGCTGGGCCCATCGGCATGGGGGAATATTCAGTGCTCTGAAATGAACAGCAACTCGGCATACAGATGTGATGGGATAGAACAAACACCATTACCAGCGTTCCTTTGTCCTCCCACTTCCCATCAGTCCTTCACTCACCTGCAGCGCACATCATTTCGTACAAGCCGGCATCGTCCTCGTCTGAGCCGAACATATTCTGCAACAACAGAGAATGAAGAGATGTGTTTTATGCCTCTTCCAAATCGAAGCAGCTCAATAGAGGCCATTTAGAATTCAAGGAAAGACATGTCCAATACATAGGTCACACCGTAGGCTATCTGCCTCCATGGCATGGAGTCCATGCCATGCTTTATTGTGCAGTTTTCTCATGTGAGTTTGTGACAAACGTCGAGGCTGTTAATTGAGGTTTCCCACCGCATCTGTTAGGACATCAACTTGTGGCAACAGCAATTTCAGAGCGATCGAAGGAATTGGAGAGGCGGCTGTAAGTTCCCTCTGACAGCAAAAAGCTGCTGCAGAGTCGGCCTATCTGCTCATGGCATGCTGAGGGACAGACAGGGCTATGATCAGGGTAATTATGAAATCAGACAAATCTTCCCCTTTCAGTCCAAACATATCATTTAGTGAGCAATTCAAGGCCCGTGGCTTGATATTTAGGCTGCAGCCGTAATTAGATTGCGGTACGGCTCTCAATTAACTGCTGCATTTCAACTTCTGATAGAAATGTGAAGAACTGAAGAGTTGCATCATCATTTTTGAAATGACTCATCAAAAGCTGCTTTCTTAGAGATTTTTCTTTTCACATAGGAACCATTAAGGAAATGCAATAAATGCTGTTTCACAACATAACACTTGTTGGACTAATCACAGTGTACACTTTATGTATTTTGAATCAAGTTAACTATAATTACAACGTATTAATGGGGATATATATATATATATATCTCATTAGAATATACGTATATGCAGGCGACTGCATGAGAAAAAAAAAATTCTGAACATTAATTCTAGTATGTTAACAAAATACAAGGTCTCTAAAGCAGCTGCAGAGCTGTATTGTAGAATTTGCCTCAAAGCAGATGACAATGAAGACTCCATCATAATGCATATGTACACATAAACTTATATGATATATTCTTAGTTCAATAACAATCTCAGTCAGTAATATAAAGAACATATGAGACACGGCTCACATCAAGAGGTCTTCCGTATAACCCGCCACGCTCTCTGTGTGCAGTTTCCAAGCAACACAGCCTCTCATGACTCAATTACAATATTACACCATTCCTACTGCTGCAAATTACTGATTGGTTGCCATGAATACGTTACTTAACAGTGGAGGGTCATATCAAGCCCCAACAGGTAGAAGGGACGGGTTAATCGCCACCGCAGCGTGAACATTGAATGCTAATAGTTGGACGCTGTGAGCACAATGTGGTGTTTTCAGAGGTAATTTCTGGAAAGAGGAGAGGAATTTATTTACGAACCACGAATGCTGAATCATTTTACAGATGTCTGAAACTTCAGACAAAACAGCAGGCATGGTTGTGTTGGAGGGAGAGTGAATCGAGAGTGAGATAAGCAGCGTAAATCGGGTTTTCAGCAGCTGAAATGGTCCAATCACAAGCTGGCTCGTCTGGGCTCTCGGTGCCAGCGTGCTGGTTGTCTTTCGACATGGTGCTTTCAGGATAAGAATGTTGGGTTTGTGGCAGATTGTACAGCGTGACACTTAACCCGTCACTTCAACTCATTTTTTGGCGATATGGGAAAATAAGAAGTGGTCAGCTCGGCAGGCAAAGGAACACTTCAAACTCTGTTTACTTTGTACAGTGTTGTATTTCTAGTTGTCTTTGAAACCATGTATCCTAGTCGGCCATTGTAACAGGACTACAGCCATGCTAGCAGCTCCTTGAGGCTGTACTTAAACACAGTGGTGCTTTGAGCCACATGTCAATATGCTCACAATGGTAACGCTAACATGCTGGTGTTTAGCAGGTATGGTGTCAACCATGCCCGACTTATTATTTAGCATGCTAATATTTGCTAATTAGCGCTGAACTCAAAGCACAGCTGAACCACAAATGTCAACCCCAATGGTTGCACTAAAGGAAAAGTCGGGGGATCCCCAAACTCAGGATTCAGAACCATGAATGTCTGTAATATTTTGAAACCATCCATTGGCCAGATATTTGAGTGGGCCGACGGTCCCATTCATGAAGCAACTCTGCTAGCATAGCTGAAGACTGACTCAAAGTGGTTGGATAAATGTTTGTTTTTCCTGTAGCCCAGTCCTGCGATACACGTGCAACGTATAGCTTGACGGATGAAAAAGGGATGACTGTCTGACTCAAATGATGAACAAACCTGTGAAGTTTGCCTGTAGCACGATGTGCAGTCACTGACCGAACAAACGTAACATGCAAAATGGGGTCGGTGGAATCAACAAATCCCTGGATTAGCGGGCGGCACCTAATTTGTGTATGCTGCATTTGAGTAGAGAGATACGGCATGCAGCACGTAAACAGTTCTTCTGAGGACCATACAGTTGCAAGCTATTTATCGAGCTCTGCTCTGTGTGAGAGCACGCAGTGGAATCTAGGAGCGCAGAGTCCATCTAAATGCCGAGTACTAAAATATTAAATAAGGACAATGTGTGTTTGTGTTAGTAATTACGACGAGCGGGCACATTGCAGTCTGTGGACATAAACGTCGCGGATAATAACATTTTCTTTATTTATATTACGGTTATGCTCCCCCTGAATAATTCAGCTTTCCCCTCTGGAGCGGTTCACAGCTAATTAACAAAGAAGCGTGGTGCCAGGGCAGACTCGTGGATGTGATGCAGGGCCTGTGAGTGATTCAGCCTGTGCATGAAGCAGGGGACCGATCCATCTCTGGCTTTATTGACAGAGTTCTGCTACACCGATGCCCAAATCACTGATGCAGCGTGGCTTGATTAATTGGGGGGGGAACACTGCAGATGAGTTAATGAAACTGCCGTGCAAAAAAAAACAAAAAACAAAGGAGCAAGAACAAAACACCACGACACATACGTCCTCTTATACTTCCTCTGACACGCCACACAAGCACAGTATGCATGTTAGTTTGCTGTTCAGATACATTTTAACTCTCCTAAGGAGACCACAAATGTCAGTTGCTTGTGCATGTCTAATCTGTCTGTTATGTTGCATCTATAGGCGTGTTGACGTCGCCGTGGAGAGACCTGTGTTTGACTCTCCCCTGTCAGCTCAGCCGACTCGCAGCGAGCACTTTGACTCACGAGAGCAATCTGATCAAACCTCGCGCCATCTGCAGTCACTCTCAATTAGCAGCGTTGCTAGGCGGGATAAATACATTTGCAACAGCGGTTGGAGTGTCTAAATTTCCCTCGGGGGGGCGATACTCTAGGTTGAATCAGAGAATGTTCAAAGTTGTCAGTGTTATGAGGGAAGACTGTAGCAGAGATTTTCATATGAATGAATGAGCATGATGCCTGTTACCGATTGACAAGTAGCTGATTCAACTGCTGATACAAGCTTTTTGACGCAAGTATTTTGTTTCAACCTCAAGTCGTTTTATATATTTCAGTTTTTAGGGATTAAACAAATGAGATGTAAACATGTGAAGTTTAATAGTGAGCATTAGTGGTGATGCTTGATGGATTTAGTCTGTGTTTACCTTCGGACAGTTCCAGGTTAGCTACAGGCAGGAACTGGAAGTATTCTTTATTTTTCCCGTTCAAGTGAATCATGTTTATGTGAAAATGTTAATTTGCTTCTTGCATCAAGTTGAGTATTTGCAGGAAACACCAGAAATGATCTGGTGTTTTCAGCCTGCTGTCTTTGCTGATGTTACACCACTGGGCACACCGTGTCTTTCTTTTAATGTTAATGTCCTCACTGCCTAATTCAATTAGCATTGGGAAAAGAAAACAAAAAAACATGATGATCCTAGTGTCCTTTCAGAATTATCAAATAAATAGATGATAAATAATGTCATCGGGTGGATTTAATTATGGAAATAGTTACCAGTGTTTCCTTCAATAAGACGTGAAGCTCTGTATGGCCGTGACTCTTGGCGATCTCACTGGGCGTGTGTCCATGGCGGTTGGCTGTGTGCATCGCTCGCTCAGCACCTGGGCACAGCAGGAGCAGGCTGGAGATGCTCTTCAATCCATACCGGGCAGCGAAGTGGAGGAGCGATGGTGCGTCTGCATGGTGGAGCTCTGATTATAACAACCAAAAACAAAATCCCCACTCACCACTTCCTCACGTAACTTTAAATTGACCCGACGTGTGCAATCTAACACAATCGGCAGAGTCTAAGGAAGACAGCTGGGAGGCACTTATTGACCCGTTTGTCATGGGGAACATTTCCCTCAGCCTTTTTTTTTTCTTTTCTTGTATCACTGCATTTAAATATGATACAGAATACATAGAGAACAAATCATTTGTGATAATTCCTAAGTGATATTGAGCAGCAGATGTTATTCAATGTAGAGTGAGCAATCCCACAGTGCTGTACCTCTTCCAGGTGTGTTTTCACAATGCAGTCTGTGAAATCCTCTGCCGGGCATGCCCGCCAACAACATGGAGGACAACTTCTGGTCCAGCTTCTCCACAGAGGATTCCTGAAGAGCCTGAAACCCAGAGAGACAGACAGTTCACAAGCTGGACACATCTTGAAATACTTTGAGGCAAGTCAGCACAAGCGAATTAGCAACTGAAAGCCCAACAAAAGCAGCATTTAAAATAATGGATATAGTCTATAGAGGCACAATAAAGATGCCAAGTTGAACATAACCAAATGCATCGGAGTGCATTTGTGTTGGTCCAGACGTTTTGTTTGAAATACTCTTGGCAAATTCTTCTTTTGGCAATGCTCAAGTTTGCCTCTTCAGCAAAAGAGACCTAATCGAATCAAGTGCTCGTGGCAGCGGGAAGGCCGAAACCTGCTGTCTCTTCATTTCCAGAGAGGAGACGGGAAACAGTGGCGCACCTACCCATCAGCAGAAATATGCAGATTCAATTCATTTTCGGTTTTTCTGCGTCTTTCCAACGACTCGAAGGGGATCGATTATCGGCAGTGACGAGTGACTAATTTCCTGTTGCATAACGATGAGTCACTCAGTAACATTCACAATGCCTTGGAAAATTTGCTTTTATTAAAGGGGGGGGGGGGGAGAACAGAACAGCATTCCCATGAGTTTCCTAAATCAATGATTGATGGAGTTATTTGAATATATTTGTAAGTGTTGGAGGTTTCAAGTTTGAGGTATCTCCACTGGTTGTACAAACACAGTCGTGTAATATCAAGTTTACTTCCTTTTTACAGAAAGTAACATGCAAACAAAGTTTAGACATATTAATGTTCATCTTCATTACCATTGAAAGGTTCGGCCGTGTTGCCAATTGCAGTTGGCTGTTCTCCAGACTATGATTTCATCCACAGAAAAAGAATAAACCCAGACGACCTTCTATTAAAGTGCTACTCCATTTAGTCCTGCACTGCCATAAAGAAGTCGTGGGACTGGCAAACACACCGGAGAGAGATCAAAAGACCTGATGAAAAACACTGTCCTACATTTCCCATAGTGCAACTCAACCGCGTGCGTTTGTTAGCCTGCCTGGTAAATGCCCACATTTGAAACAGCCCTTGAATGACTTTACCTGACACATGAAATCGACCGGGTCTGCTGCCCTCTCCAGAAGGGAGGTTATTTCCTCCATGTTGCTGTAGTACTGCAGCTGTGCCTTGCTCAGTGGCACCCCGCTGCTATACACGGTCACTCTTACATTTCCTGCTGGAAAATCTGCAATGGAAAACATCCAGATATTGTCCACGCCGGGCTGGGCTTCACTTAATATTTCATTGTATGGTATTTTAATCATACAACTCATTGTTGTTTTTGTTCACCTGGTGCATTGACGCACAGGATCCGCTCATTCCAGCGCGCAGGCTTCACCCGCAGCGTCTGATTCTCACCAGTGAACTCGACCTCGGCGTCGCTGCCAGCCGACTCATTTTTCAACAGAATGAACACTTCCGTAGAGCTCTGCCAAAGAGACAGTACAGTCAACTGCAATGCAGTAAATGTTGAGGACTCTTTTATGAAAAAAATAAATAAAAAACTACTGTGCTGAGTGTCTCACCCTGCATGGAACTCTGGCGGGAACGACCACAATGTTGGATTTGACACTTGACTGCATTTGTTCCGCCTTTTGCTCTGATCCTAATTGTTCACGTGTCAAGGGGTTGACATTTGCCGCCGCTAACACACCTACAAAAGATGGGACGTTTACTGTAACATCACAGTGATGTCTACTAAATGTGTTCCAGATACCACAAGCTAGCCAGGAGTGTTTTTAGCCATGCAAGTAACATGGCTATATAGGGATTGGCAATGTTGGCCAAACTGAACTATCTTGCCAACTAAAATTTGCGTCTCCATGAAATTTGGATGAAATTTGGATGAATCCTATACCGACTTTGGTGATCCTCTGACATCCTCTGACATCGTTAACGAGTGAATTGTCCCAACAGCTACTATAATGTAATCGCTTGGCAATTACCAAGCTATGGAGCTATCTAGCCCCATTATCGAGTCAAAATTTCAATGGTTTATGACTAAATACCTGCAAAACTAATGATATTCCCATCAGCCTCCATTGTACTTTGTGATTAACAGAGCCACTAACATGGCTGTGTAGAATATTTGTCTTATTTACAATCGAACTAGGTTCAATTACACTAAATCGAAAACTCTATATATGATTAAAAGTGACATTTTAAGTCATAGGAATATGGCTTAAAGGTCTCCTAATTTCCAACACTGTTGATTTAGCTTTTCAGGCCGTGATCATAGAAACCAGTCATGAAGTGCCTTTTATTCACCAATTTACACTGGAACTTGTCAAACACCCACATATCTGTTGCATGTGCTAACAAACGGCATCCTGTATGAATAGGGAAGGTGCTCCTGGGTTAAAATATAACCGTTTGTGGGATCCGGGCCTGAAGCCCTTCACTGTATCAGTGCAATGAAGTGATGCAGAGTGCACTTCAATTTGCATTGCTTCCAAAGAGTATAGTCAGTGTAGCCGAAGAGGAAAGACTATTTGCATCATATCGTGCGTACACACCTGTCGAAATACAACCCCCAATTCTCTGCTTTATGATTTTATACAACTATTGCAATTAGGAAAAACAAGGAAGGAGGCAGAGGATAATTGACAGGGCAGACGAGGACATACACACAGTCACAAAAGAAGTCTCTGTGGCTGGTTGGTCAATCTTTAAGCACACACACAATTCACAGGAAG
Source organism: Melanostigma gelatinosum (assembly GCF_949748355.1). Classification (NCBI taxonomy): domain Eukaryota; kingdom Metazoa; phylum Chordata; class Actinopteri; order Perciformes; family Zoarcidae; genus Melanostigma; species Melanostigma gelatinosum. Next base: position 9,855,810 of record NC_136656.1, read on the forward strand.
AAAAACTAAAAGTCAGTAAACAGGTTTCCGAGCTGCTGCTCAGCCAGTCTCTCAAATAATGAGCATTCTTTCCCCCTCGCATTCATGGCAGGGGAACGGCGAGGCCATGTGGCCATTGCTTTCAATGATCATTATAGTAGAGTTTCCGTGGATGAAATAATTATTTTGGAAACTGCAGCATCCGAATTGGAGTGACGCTTCTTAGGTTGAAATATATTGACGATAAGCACAAGGCGAAACTCAAATTCCCTACCTTTTCCCACAATATCAGTCACAATGGTCAGGTACTCATGAGCATCTTGTTCACTGGAGATCTGCAGGCACTCGTCGCCGTTCAGGGGCACCAGCTCCAGCAGTGGGGTGAGACTCTCCACCCCACACAGCAGCACCACCACATGAGCTGCAGGACGCAATACACGGGCCAGGAAGAAGCGCCGCTTCTGGCACATACACTCCAGCATTCCCTTGGAGAGGACCAGGAGCTTGCAGGTGTACTGGACCAGCCTGAGGAAGTCGTCCCGCCGACTGGACACTGCAGCGATGTCATAGCAGCAGATCCCAGCCGCTGCGATTGGCCCAGTGAAGACTGAATGCAGATAAGTTGCCCATTGCTCTGCCTCCGGCTCATAGATGATTAACAGCTGCTTAGCTACAAGAGAAAGTGTTTCAGTGTTCTATGGAATAAAACATCCCCCCTGCCTTATATAGGCATTCAGGCTGTGTCAGCTATATCTATAGTAAGAGTCTCCAAACTTCTGCAACTGACCCACATAGTGGACAAATACCTTTGAATTGACTCTGTTCAGCATATTGAAATGTAACGTACACGTTTGTAGAGGATGCATTGAAATGGCTGAACAGTGATCATAAATCTTGCCGTTGATTGTCAGTCATATACAAAAACAACCAACACTTCAATATTGTTTTGAGATATTTTGTGCCAGTGTTGTTGCTCCGAGCATTGCAAATGATCACGAATCAGCACGACTCGTGTATTAAAAGCGACGACTGGTTTTGGTTACCCCAGTAAAAATGCAATTGAGTGAATAAATAATCAACGCAATGGGACTGCTCACCTGTCTGGCTCATGGCTACAGGTCCGTTCGTCTGCAGGTTCAACTTCACAGTGACCTGGAGAACAGCACTGCTGTTGTCAGGAAGAGCTCAGATAAGAGGGAGTTTCCTGCTACACCAACATGGACAAAGAAATTCGACCATTCTTTCAGTGAACGTAGAGCCTGTTCTCTGGAATTTGCGGCATTTGATTTACAACAGCACTAGCTCCATGGCAGCAATTCTAAGTCATTAAGTAATTTAACCAGTAGAATTATTATTAAATGTACGTCATCCATGTGTCACGTGGGGGCAAAAAGACAACAGGGGATTGACCCAAATGCAGATAGACCCGGGCGAACAGAGGGATGATTCACGGTGACTTTAATCCATTAAATATGTCCAAAACAAAACTTATAGCAGGGGAGTCCTAAATTGTGGAACTAAAAACCCAACGCAAACAAGAACGGGCAAAACAGGGTCGTGTAATTCAGACATGTGTACAAGCGATATTAGCAGGAACACTGACACAGGGGAACACAGGGTTTAAAGACACTGGGGAGGTGTGTGGGTGATTAGACACAGGAGGATTCAATCACGGGCGGGGCAGACTATTGCAAAGGAGAGAAAACATGCAAAGAAAATTCAAAATAATACTGGAAACAAAGTCAATCAAAACCAAGATCGTGACACCATGTGATGGAAAAATTGATTATGTGGTTTGGAGATTCAAATTCTTGTCATCCAAGTTTGTTATTTGCTGTCAACATGTAACTGGTATACTGGCACAACCAAACACAACATGTGTCGTCGTAAGAAGTCGAGATTTGTTTTTCCTTTTTATATATCGTCATGGAATAAAAAGTACACAAACCAACAGTGGAAGTAATCTAAACTGAAATACAAAAAGCAAACAAAGCCATAACTTTCTATTCAATGAAAGGCCATTAAAAGGACACGACTACGAGCAGAAAACAGCAAATAATAAACAGAAAAGGTCGCTGCCAAGCAGGCAACAGGTCATCGGAAAGAGAAAAATTTGAGTCTCCGACCTCACCGGCGTTTAATTAAGTCTACAGAGCCACGGGTGCAAAGCAGAGTACTCGAGCCATGACGCTTGTTAAAACTAATGATCTGCTGTGAATGTCTCCACTACAAGCAGAAATAAAAAGGCAGTGGGATGTTCTGACCCACTATGCACACACACACACACGGTCCATCATTGAGAGAAATGTTAAACTCAGGGCTTCATTAACTGCCTTCACCTGCCAAACAACTGACTCATACCACACCGGTGTCTCACTAATAGCAGTTTGCCACCATTTATTCCCTTTGGGCAGCGGTGGGGTACGACTGAAATCCACAACTGCTGAGAGAATGAGCAGGTGAGTGCTGAGGTCTCCTTCAGGCACATCGCCGGTGCCGTGTCGCTGATGACTCACCAATGAAAGATCGTTCTGTTCCATGCAGATCCCCACACTTCTAACTCACTCACATTTTCACCATGATCTAACCACAGAGACGGGATCTGTAGGGAGTTGGACGGAGTAGAACGCGTCCACTGTAGCAGACATTAAAGCCAGCTACGTTTGTATGGAAACGTGTAGACAAACAAGTCAATGTCAGGTTAGCCGTGACCTCAGAGAGACATGTTATCACTGTAAACAAACAAGACGTGAAGCTGCAACTCTTATCCTGAGGGTGGCACTGGAGGAAAAGTATTCAAGCATCCAAAATAGAAAGATCAGCATTTCACTAAAACGATCGGGGTTCATCCTCCGGGAACTATGAAAAGAGCAAACTGGCCTTTATTTAGTGTTCCAGATATCTTTCTCATGTTATTGTCGTTGACTAAAAAGTGGGGCAAAATTATGCAGATGAGGTTTATTACAGAAGCCCGATTCAGCCAGTAAAAGAAAGATGAAAATGAAAATAGATACAACTTTACTCACCATCTCATCATTTTGACAGTTTATCTCAAAACCTTCACTCACAATGTTTGACTTACCTTCTCATCATTTCAACTTTTTATCAAAGCATTTTGACTTATCTCATAATTTTGACTTTTCAGCTCATAATCCTTTACTCACTATATCTTGACTGACTTTTGTCTCGTACTTTTTTGCCTTCCTATCTCATACTTTTGTCTGTATACCTTATTAACTTGACTTAGCAAGTCAAGACTATCAACCTTCAAAGAACTGCAGTTGAAAATGTGCCAGTGGGTTAACACGGGCACATTTATAGAAATGTTAATTAATCAATGTTATCTTTACAAATAAAGAAATAAAATAAAGACCATGCACATTTTTACCATTTGTTCAATAGATAGATCCTTTGTTGTGCTAAATCTAATATATTATCTGCTTTTGTGAAGTGATCACGATTTTATTTTTGTATCTGTTCAAAGTATTTATTGTGCACACCAAGCCACAAATGTGTATCACAAGTTATGCATACCAGTTATTCATAAGAGACCAGATTGACACAGAAACAGTCCTTTAATAAAAGTGAATGGACATGAAGAGTGGCAGCCTGCCGCTCTCCGCCAATAGGAGTCGCTGTGAGTCGGGGGGGGCGGGTCCTGTGGGTTAGCACTTTAGACTGCGCACTGCGCTCATACAACTTGATACAGAGTAACAGTAAATCAGACGGAGCAGCTCCTCCAGCACCAGCAGTGAAATTGTAACCCTGTTGCAAGTATTTTTGGCCGCTGATAGGACCGAGTGAGATCACTGCGGTCTCTTTTTCTCGGATAGACTCGAGAGTTGTTCGGCAAAAGAGCAACGCAGGGACCTTTTTTTTATTTATTTTTCTTCTTCTCCCAGTCTCATTTCTGCTATATCTCAATATTATACCACAATGGAAATGTCCGAAAACAAGCCGAATGATGAACCGAAGTTATCTACGACGGACAGGGTGGTGAAATGTAAGTGTATTTTGTTCATGCCACGCTGAAAACGAGACGCTATACCCACGGCTCTGGCTCTCTGACCAGCGGTGGCAGACTTGGGAAGAATTCACGGTCGCAGCAGCAGCAAGCAGCAGCAAAAATTGTTTGCTGTGCTATGGAGGAAGAAGGGTGTTAGCCGAGCTGTGACAGCAGCAGTAAACTAGGAAGTGAGGGCAACTCCAGTGTGCAGAGCAGAGCGGCGAGTTCTTCCACAAATGTTCTCACATTTGTCTGTACATGCACTGTTGTCATTAGCAGCAGCTGTGCCAGATGCATGACCATTCGCTTCATATACACAGTGCACAGCTTTACAGTATGCATGCAGATATTGCACAACCAGTGCATTCTACTCGAGGGCGATTTCCCCTCATTTTGCATGCACCACCAAGCATAGTTTCACCAAGGCTCTATTTTTCTTCTTCTTCTTCACCATTGCATAACACTACTTGATGTCGCCTGTGTTTTTGGAATCTCCCCGTTTTGAGGGTGTCCATCGTGTGTGCCTTTTAGTCTTCATGCCATATGGGGAGGTGCTTCCCTGCCTTCTGTGCATTTTTACAGGTCTGACATTCCACCGTTGCAGTCTACCATAAGAATGCAATAAAGATCACGATCAAGTCGACCTGCCTCTTGGAGCAATGCAGCCTGCCCCGTTTCATGTCAGTTGACATCTTATGTTGACTTTAAAGGCAGCAGTATACTCCACTTAAAATTGCAGCGTCGAAGCCAATTTCTGTGAGAATATGAGTGCCTAAATGTCGTTGGAAGTGAGATTTCTCTCATTGGAAGACCAACTCAAAAAGCCCCTGTTTTTCCCCCTCAGCATCGAGATGACAGAATGTGTTTTTATTTGTGGCCCTGCTGGTTGTGCTCCAGCACTAGTTGCAACCATTATCCTCTCCTGCTTCCAGCACATCACAACAGGGGTGAGCACAGTCGGGACGCGTTAAGTCATTTTTTATTTTATTTTTTCCAAGGGTTCAACCGCTTGAAATGATCGAATCATCAGTGAGCATTAAACAAAGATTTTTCTGCTGAGAAAGGATGGAAAGGCAACGCGACAGTGTTCAAAAGACCATGACTGGAGTCATTGACTGTATTAAAAGACGAGCCCGAGCTCCCTTAGCAAATATAGTTCCACGTGATTGCGTCCTTTAGGTTGAGCTTTGTGCCATTTGGAGAAAAAAAAGTTAAACGAAATGATGACTGCGACGAGGTCTTTTCGGTACAGAGATAACCCGTCGTGTTTTGTGGCTACATTCCCGCTCAGAAAATGGGGTTGAACGTTAAAAGGGAACTCACGGCATGTCTTGGGTGCTTTTTGTGATGAATATTTCAAGAGATCATCCCCCCCCCTACCAGTCTCCACCAACTTGAAGGCTAATGAAAAATAAGTACGAGTACGGGCCTTTCTTTTGAAGAGATTTAACATGATCAGTGGGAATACTTGGCCTGGTCGCGTTACGCAGATCTGAAGCTCCTTTTCGCCGAGGAGATGCCAACGTATTGCAACGTGTTTTCCCTTCTCTGCTTGGCAGAAGGTCTGCATTGGTCTTAAATTGGGTTAAAAGGCATTGATTGGTCTTTTTTTTTTTTTGGAGGGGCTGTCAGGGAATCTAACCGATTTGAGCCCCGGTTTCCGTCGAGCTCACTCTTCAACCGGATGATCGGCAAAGTAATTCCGCTCGTTATTCATCCAAGTTTGGAGAAGTCAGTGTTTTGGTAATGCATCAGTATTATGACAACACTGACGCTGGCTGTGTACAAAGCAGCTCTCCAAAATAACTGCAGGCTATAGGTGTGAAGTCATTTGTTTTCAGCTGCCTTGGTTTGCCCCGCTACGAGGTGTCAGTCCAACTTATCATAAGTGCTTTGCATCCACCTGTTCTCCAAAAGGCATTATCATAATGCTCCTGAGAGCCGCTGCCGCATGCATAGTAATTACTCATTCCAGTTTAATCAACTGAAGCAGGAGAAGTTGCGTCATTTGCGTCGTGTTTTCGTACCAGACCGGAAGAACCTGAATTGTATGAGCAATCTTTCCACCACCGCCATTGCTTCTAAGCCAGCCACTTGTTTGATATTGTTGTTGGTATAGAATTCGTGCTCGTTGGTTCAAGAATCCGAATTTTCCACAACCCAAGTTTATATACTTAAATGAGCAATATATCGATATGGTACGTTTCTTTTCTCTGGTTTTAGACGCTGCATTACAGTTTAATGATTTCAATTTCTGAACTTACCAGACTGTTCTTGCTGCTGTTATTTGCCTTTACCCACTTCGTCGTTACACCTTCTTTCCTCATGATTAATTATCAAACACCTCGCTGTGTTAATATTTTGTGAAAGCACCAATGGTCAACCTACAATATCGGTGCAATATCTGGTCCAAAATATCGTGGTATTGGATTTTCTCCACATTGCCCAGCCCTATCGAAGATGCTGAGTTTAATATCATAGAGTAGGAAAACTAAATATTCACATTAGAGAACCTGAAACCAAGGAATCTTTTGGCACTTTTACATTTCAACTCAAATGAACCATTATCACGCACCATTCATTGGACTTTTTAAAAATCAACATCAGCATTTCCAGCGACTACAGTTCTTTTTTGAATGTATAATTACTGCCAATTAACTTCGATTTTGAATGCGGAAACAAAACTATGCTCTGCATTTGAGTAGCGAATGAAAGCTTGCACCCGAGCGACCCTCAGTTAGATGTCAAACAAACAAATCGTTTGGTAATATGGTCGTCACGGTGCGAACATTACAACCACCGCGCTCCTAAGCACAACAAAGCTCAGTAATGGTGTTTTTCCGTCACCAGCCCAGAAGCAGGGCCTCCGAGGCCCCGATGGTGGGTCCTTCTCTGCGAGCGGGGATGGATAACATCTGACATTTGACTTTTGAGGAGAGGCCCCCGTGCTCAGACATGCGTGGGCTGGAGAAATGGCGGTGGTGACAGCGGCGCAATGCCAGCCACTGATCCCAGCTGGATAGCCGAGTCATTTATAGAACAGAACATTAAGTAATGCCACATACTTGATCCTTGCCTTACATGTGAACACCTGCATACGGTTCTGCTACATTTTCATGAGCTGGCATGTGTGCGCCATCATTTCATTGGGTTTTCTTTCTCACCAGGTACAAACACAGAGTAATACAGAGGTATTAATTCATCATTTGTCTGGATTTCCCCTCTGGGTGCCGCCATTCTCAGTAATATTTCCTCATTAGCATTCATAAACCTCGCCATTAGCTTTATTTGCATGGCAATAAGTTTGCTGTGGGAAAGTTAAGCGATTTATAATCACTGCTGCGGCTTTTTAAATTCATTTATTATACTGTGCCAGTCTGTAATTTGAAAAGTTAAAATTTCACGAGAAAAGGTCCGCAGTATTTTGGTCGAGTCAGAAGTTGTTTGACGTTACTAATTGAGGGCAAATCAAATTATCAGTCACCACATCCTTTTTTTGTTTTTGTCGCATCAATTATTCTTCTGCAAGACCGTCAATTTGAATCCAGAGTGAATAACGACGTTCGTGTGCCGCAGACATCAACATTTATTCCTTGGCGGGTGGTTGCATTGGTTTTTTTTTTGACTGCCGTCAGTAATTTCAAAAAGGGAAAAGAATGAATTGTTAATAAACATAATCATGGTTGCAGCACTTTAAAATACTACTACTGCTTATGAATATTATTGCTATACCACCATAGCATTGCAGCTTAATACAAAGGCTCTAGCCCTCCACACGGCACACACAGGTGACAGTAATCCTGCTGGCAGCTGCTCCTGTGTTTAAGAAGCAGAGTGGTTAATTGGAGCCTGTGATTGGACAGTTTGGGAGCGCTTGATCTGCTGCACGAGAGCAGGAGCTGAAATAGCAAACTGTCAATAGAATAAATCATGATCACAATTATTAGTATTTGTGCAACATAGTTTGCTGATTGGTCCAGCTGTCGGCTGCTGGCCTCAACTGATTTTCTCGGTGTTTTCTCTCCAGGCTTCAACCTTGTCATGAACAAAAGGCCCGAAAGATTGAGGGTGGATGTGCGAGGCTGTTGCTCTCTGGTTGGTTTTGAAACTCTTTTTGTAAATAAGAAAAAGTGAATCGGTTTTATAGTCTTCAGGGATGCCCCCTCTGTGCTTGCTGTCATGTCTCCTTGGCATGTGAAGAAGCCTGGGGTCCTGGTGGCTGAGGAAGAGGGGGGGGGGGGGCGTCCACCTCCTCCTCCTCAGCATCTTTTGACAGCGGTCCACTCAAACAGCTCGACCTGGGAATGTCTCCGACAGCAGAAACTGTGTGTGACAAGAAGATAACCAAACAAGCGAAAGCTCTCATGTATCTGCTTGCCTATATATATGATGTTGGTGTATTGCATTTTAGTAGCGGAGACTTGGAACTACCGCTGTTGCGACGTGACGCTCGGACACACAGTCCGCGGTATCCTGAACCTGAGTAAGTGCACCGTTACCGCTCATTAGATTAAAGAGGAGTTCGGCTCTGTTGTGGATTTAGGGCAGGGCAAAGCGGCGGATTTGGACAGATTACGCTCCATATAGGGGGATAAAGGCGGCTCTGCTCAGAGGTTGTAATCTGACTCCATGCATTAAAGCCGCTGCTCTTGCTAATTCATGTGGACAAATGGATGTTGGGTCTCGATAAAGCAATAGTGGGAGAAAAACAGTTTACCTACCTTTGGCGTTTTCAGATTGCTGCTAAGCCTACGAGTACAGTTCGGGGATCTGCTGTCCTTTACACTCCCGCCGTTGATACATCTGAACCAGTGCAGTTATAATAAGCAGTTTTGTAGCTCATATGTAGAGGGACAGAGTTTTACTGCAGCTTTTTTGCCATTGCGGCTCATCACATTTCGCCTCGCATGCGCTACATCGTGACGTTGCGCTATCGTATTTGGTAAAAAAAAAAAAAAATCCGCCTCCGTATAAACAAACACTCAGCATTTCCCATTTCATTTCTGGCACACGGGCCTCTTTGTCGGCTGCAGCGGCGAACAAAAGCGATTTTTGGAACGGGCACAGGAGTCGTGTGTCATTGGACCCCTCCCTGGAGCTGGTCACAGAGCAATCAATACAGTGTCTACAACACATGTAACTACATGTTGGGCACCCAGTACAGTGAGGAAGGATGGGCCAAATCCGAAGTAGTCAATCGGCTTTCTCACCTAAAATCCCAAATCAGTTTGATTTTGAGGGAGTAGAGTGTACTCATGTACAGTATACATGCATGCATGCATGCACACGGGGCCACAGCATGGGTCACTTTTAGTTGATTTTAGGATTCAGATGGAGAAAAAAACCCATCTGTCACGGGACTGTTGCCAAATGCTGTTTAGCAAAAGAATTGAGAGCAAATCAAATGCTTTGTCAAGGGCTGTGACTCATTAGCGTCACAGAGACTCATTAAATTAACAACTCTGTGGATGTTTATTTTGGTTCAGGAGCGAATTTGTGTGTGTGTGTGTGTGTGTGTGTGCATAATTATATTTAGTAAATTAGTCAGATTTGGTAACTGTTGGCCAAAATGAGCAGAAAGAAATGTGTAGTAAAACAAGTGAGGCTGTCATTTTTGTTTTGCGCGGTGAATCGGAACAAGACTGCATAATTACACTTAACAGTTCTTTATGTGTTTCAGTTACAAAGACACTGAAGATTTGAGCTGACTTTTTACTTTAAAACACTCAAGCTGAAACTTTTAGTCATCAATATCTAAAGGCTTGCTTTCTTTTGAACTGTATACATAAAGTAAACAAACGACTAATTATCCCGTATTTATAAAGAAGGCCTTATGAAATGATAAGGAGCAGTGAGTAAATAGTTTGTGTTCTGGCTTTGCAAGTTTACAGTATTTTATCGTTCCTGTGCCTTTTTGTTTCAGGAACAGGAAGGTGTCGGGATGTCTGACCTTAAGGATCTCTTGTTTGTCTGCAGTGCTCGTTTGTGAAATATAGTGTCGGTAGTTCTGAACAATTTCGGCGCTACGTCGGTAGGAGTAAAGGTATCGTTGCTGAAGCCACATTGTCTTATTATTTTGTTCTGTTACCATATTGCTGCAGCTACATCTGCACTGCATCCGCGTAATGAATGAATCCTTACACCCCTGACTGTGTCATTAGCAGAGAATTGCAGTCTGTTTACATTTTAAAAATGCCTGAATATTTATTTAACTCCAGCCCACAGGTATACACACACACACACACACACACACACACACACACACACACACACACACAGCCACCTCAAACCGCATGCTAAATGAGAAACCATTTTGCACCTCAGAATAAAACGCAGGTATGTGCTTCTTATTTTTTATTGAGGACAAACCTCCAGTTTGAACACCCGCACTGTATTTAGGCCTCGTTTCTCCCGCCGTACTTGTCTCCATTACCAGGAGGAGGTTCCTTGTGGTGAAACAAACGCAACCATACCTGTATGCTAAATGGGAGACTTGTCTTGTTGGATCAGGAACAAGCCCTGGCATGCTGCCGTGTGACAGATACAAACATAGACACACGCTCCTGTGTTGTGGCAGACAACCGGTTTTGTATTTAAATATGGGTGAAATGAGTAAAGCAGCCTGCGGGCATGCCTGTAAATGTAAGATTAGCCAGCAGAGAAGAGTCACAGGGGGGGGTTTGGTTCGGCAGATCGCTGAAGTATAGAGGCACGGAGAGCAGCATCAGCCAACATGGCTTCAGCGCGGCATTCAGACAATTTGCCCTGTGATTTCTGGCTTTCACATGCAGTCTGACATCTTTAACGGCATTTTTCAGCACCGGCGGCTTTTGACTATAAACCAGGAGACCCTTCGGAGTGAAGTATGTGTGGGGATTTATAGTCAATGTCACGTGGACCGGTTTGCCGGCTGTTTGCTGCGCCATCAAAGAACGCAGCGGAGTGTTGTTCCCACTTCCTCCCCGGTTTATTTACCACTTTTCATCATCGTCATCCTTTCAACTGCGGCTCGAGAAATGAATCCTTTTTGCCGATTTTTATCAGACAAGGAGATTGTGTTGGTGTATCCAGTTCCTTTTAATTATCAGACCAATCAATACTTTTAATCAAGCATTATTGATACACTCCTTAAAGCCTCCAGTAACAGAGGCGGCAAGATTGAGAGCAATAGAACCACTTTTACTTTTCTGGTTGACTTGTACAATGTGATTCAGTATTTTTAGGATATTTTGACTAAAAAGGCTGTTCTCAGGTTCTGCATGGACCCTTTTTTGTTATTTCTTAGCTCCATTAAGAAAATGAGCTTAATTGAGGAAAACCCTAATTACAGATGGGTAAATAAGCCATTATGTGCCACGTTTTTCTTCCGGTCATTCACTGTTGATCTGTGGAAAGACAACCTCGGGGGTAACGTTTCCCTTCTTTCAGGTGTTGTTAACCCAACTAGCTAAAGCGCCCAGTGTGTGGACGAGGGAGAAACTCCAGCTATACAAATACAGCTGGAGGTGAGTCCAGGCCCCAAGGTTTATTTACACTCATTCACACGTGCTAATTATAGACCACCTGGCTGAGAATGAACCCCTTTAGTCCGTGTGGTGGTGAATTTGGTTAGTGTCTGCTTGTCTTAGTCTACCATAGGAAAAAAAAGTTATCTTTCATTGGATGTCCGCTTGTTCTACAATTGACCTGACATGATGTTGCATTGTGAGGTCGGCATTTGTTGACTGCCTGACAGGATGTTGACTAACAATCTTCTGATTTACATATTTATGTGTTTTATATCTCCCCCCAAATTTTCAAAATGATGAATTGAATTTTGCATGAATAAAGCCTAAAACCTGAATGTCTAAAAAAAAAATAAAAAATGGGACGTTACCAGGGGTTAGGTTTGGCCCAGTTCTGGTGATGGCAGGCCGCTCAGTCACTCCCGCCCACGTGGAGAGGAGAGGGAAGAGGACTCACTCCAAACACTCTACAGAGGCCGACCCGAGCCAGAGTCGTGACTGGTGGACCTATATTTGTTGCCATGCCCCTTGCTGTTTTGTCTGCTGAATCAGGCCCCCAGGGTCAATTCAAAAATGGACCACCGGGTGAGATTTCATTACTGGCGATTGGCCCCCCTCAGCAACTCATCTTCTACTGGGAATAGGCTGCTAGTAATTGCGGGGGTAAAGTGAGCTTGGTTAAAGTTAGATTTAATTTACATCGGTTTGTCCTCGACGGACTGTGTCTCAGCAACGGCAAAGACCGGTGATAGACGGCCGCTGCCCCCACCTCCCACCCTGGAAGTAAAGCCGACTCGGCCTTGGCCCCCGCAGTTTTCCGGGGGGCCAAGGGGAGCGCGGTGATGGTGCAAACTGATATCTCATCAGACTGACGCCCACAGCGGGCCTCTGCCAGATTGCAGAGAGGTTAGTGTGTCCCAGGGCTCCGATTGATTTTGTGCCTGTCCAAAACACGCCGGGGGAGCCATGCATTACAATGACCAATCATTTGAGCTTCAATGGCGTCTCGGACCATTAGGGGGCGGAGGGAGGGCTCGTGGACTCCGCTCGCATCTCTTCGCTGTCAGGTGGGCCCTGCCGCTTACGAGCTGCAGCGTTTCGCTTTTATCTCTTTATTGAGAGATCCCGTCTCTCCGTATAGACTGCGACGCGCTCGTTAGCTGCCATTGTTGGGCATGTTCATACATGCGCCCATGTGCTTTCATACGTGTGTGTGATGGGCGATGACTCTGAAGAATGTCAAACTCAAAGGAAGTAGTAGGAGCCGCCCCATTCCACTGATGTTACTTTTTGTTTGTGTGAAGCTTCTAACAAAAATACTGAGTCATGAAACCGTGGGAGACATGTTGTTTCAACAAGCTAATATTGACTCAGTGTTGACTCCTGAGCCCCGAGATGCGGGCCTGTTGTTGGTAATTAATGCCGTTGTCACAGCCCCAGTGCTGCACACGCGCGCACTCGCTCGCTGTAATTTATTTATTTTTTTGGCAGTTCGTTTGTTGCTTCGCTATATCATGCAAGCCTTCATTAATAGTGGCCCAGCCCCCACAGAAACTGGCGAGGCTGAGGAGTGACACACCAGCTCACTGGCAGCACAGTCACTGCTGTGAGCACAAGTCCATGACACACAGTCTGAAGAAGACTAAAGAGTACAACGTCTCTGACAGCTTCTCTACCGGGGCCCGACAGTTACTTACAGTCAGCACTGTCCTGTAAAAATGTGAGACATACTGTACGGAGGCAGATTTTTATTCTTTTTTTCACAGGCTCAACTGTTCCCTGTCTCTCTGTCATGTATCCCAGTTACCCTCCAACAACGTAGTTCTTGTCTTTTTTCCCTCTTATTTAGTTTTCGCTGCGGTTATGCCATCCCTGCTTTCAGCCAGGACTACAATGCTTTCCTCTCTAGGCCACCGTCTGCCATTCATTTTTGGCATTGTCTTTTTTTCATTCCTCCTTCTGCACACTCGCTTGCTCACGCTGGCTGCTCGACTGTGCCAGACCCGCGTCGTAAGACCCAAAACACCCATAATGCTTCGGGCCCGTCTCCCTGTATAGAACGTAATCCGATCCCCCTGGAGGAATGTGGCAAGCCTCGGGGACGGCCAAATCGAGGTACAAGCCTGCCGGTCAGCCGGCAGATAGTGTATCTCCGACTGATTCTTAAGCCAGCACTTCGGCAGCGATTGGCAAGAGTCAAATCAAGTTAGCATTCACCCCCCCTCAACCAGCCCAGATTCCTGTTTTTTTTTTTTATTAATCTCAATCATTGGCAGACAGTAGTTGAAAGCTGATTTAAACAGTTGTTGTGTGCCGTCTGTTTTGTAGACTGCAGTTAAGAAGGCAGGGACTTCTTTTCAGTCCAACAGATGGTATATAGTACGGAGCTATGCACTCGAGCGGTACCAGCCTGCAGCCCTGCATGGGATGTCTTTTATAAAGCCTATTTGCTTTTTTTTAAAGTAAATATAGTGTGCGTTTTTAGAATCCGCAAAGTGCCAGGATGTGTGGCAGCGTATGCTTTTCGTGTCCGTTTGTGTTTAGCGAAGAAAAATTGTTAAAAACACCAAACGCCAGGGATAGCTGCTGTTACAGGGGTCGTCAGTGGTAGTGATAATAATGTGAATCCCTGCATATTAAAGGTTCATCTGCAATTCTCTGGTCCCAGTAATATCTGGTCTTAGAGTGTACTGGCATATCACATGACATGGTGAAACTATGTTTGAGACTGAAAATATGGACCTCAAATACTGATATGCCACATATGGTAAAACAAAATATTTCCACAAAGGTAGATCTCTTCCTTGTTTTTAGGCATGTGTAAATGAGTTGTATGTGAAGTTATCCCCTCTGACATTCTTTTATAAGACAGCCTTCCTTTTTAATATTATTTAAAGTATCTCCTAATTTAAATGATTTGCTTTTATCAGTCGTATTTGTAGCAGCCATGTTCTAAAATGTATTGTGATGAACTAATATCCTGTTCTACGGATGTCTGTTTGAACTCTTGTACTCGAGGAAAAAATATTGTAATTCTACTACATTTCCTTCCTTTCTACCTGTCAGTGCAAGACGGCATCTCTATTGTGAATAGCTTTGCTTAATCAACACACCTGTACATACTCCAGCTTGTTACAGGCTTTATTATGCACCAACCAACGACTGGTGGTTTCTTCTATTTCTATTCAACTGTTGCTCAGTGGGATCTTTGTCTCTTTCAATTATCACTCTGGTTGAACGCTTGTACAGCATTTAGCTTTTTCTGCAAAACCCTGCATTATACAAAATAACACCTATTTGTAAAGAAGACTTTCTTCGACCTAAAAGCATGAAACTAATGTCTGACTGTAACGAATCAAGCTTTTGTGGCAGGGCGATGGTGTAATGGTGACTCTAATGTAACGTTAATAGATGAGAGGCACCAACTGAAGCTGAGCATAGCTCTGCGGAGGAACATAGTATGCAGGAATGTCTTTGAAAGTTTACAGAAGTGAAGAAATTGGAGAGAAAAAAATCAGCTCTGCTACAGTATCTGGTCTGGAAATGTAAAGAGATGTGCAGCGAAGGCAATGCAGCAGGCCTTTGACCACAGCAGAGAGGAAGGAGTCTGGGAGTCGAGACTCCCTTCAGGCAGTCAAGCTGTCAAGTGACCCTTTCTGAGTCCTGAACCTACTCGCTGACCGGATCCTCAAGGACACGTGGCCCTTGCAGCAGGCCCGGTTGCCCCGAAGGGATCGAGGGCCCGACCTAAGCAGCCCGCTACTGCTTGACCCCCACTACCCAGCGGCGCCTGGAGTTTCATAGAGGCCCCGGCCCTCACTTACACATCTCGCCCTTTTTGATTGGCCGCCGGCTGCAGGGGACTGCTTTTGAATGTGATGCTTTAACTGCCTTTTAATCTGGCGGCTCCTAGTAAAGCCTGCGCAGATGGTGCCTTCAGCGTAATACTCCTCTAGTGAATTTTGAAAGTGCTTTCCCTGCAGTTATAGAGGTCAGGCTGGCAGCAGAGAAGGATGATTTACTTTACAGTCACTTTAAGCCCAGAAGGATTGCATAATAGCAGCTACTTCAGGGGCTCCGTCACAGCTTCTCCTGATATATAGAGCTCCTCCAGGGGGCTGGGAATGGCGAGACAAGGTGTGTGTGTGTGTTGGTGTGGAATTATATCCCTTGCTGACTCAGAATTCCTTTGGTCTTTTAGGGCAGTAATTCCTTTGTTGCCCTCCCTCCTATGTCGTTTTTTGATTTTTCTTTCTTGGCAGTCAGGTGCCCACCACACCCGCACAGTCATGGCCTAGATTCAGAGATGGCCTTGAGAGGTGGGTGTGAGCATTGGTGTGGGGGGAGGGAGGGAGGGACGGAGGGAGAAGGAAGCGATTGCGAAGAAAGGGGGCTCTTAGGGGCCTTGTTGTCTTGGCAAGGGGTGGGAGGAGGTGGCTGGCTGCGCCATCCCATTGCCTCACCACCTGTTCATCAACAAAACCACAGTCGGTCTGCCAGAAATGGAAATTCAACCATGGATCTCTTGGACACAAGCATTTGATGCCACAAAGAGGCTTGTTACAACATTAGATGCGTCTTTATTATAATTGAATCCCAATCCCTGAGTACACTTTCAAATCTTGTATTTTATTTATGCTTTATTTATGTGTAGTTATTGGAGCTGTGCTTGCCTCTTCTGACCCTCCCTTGGACACATCATGGAGGAATGCCCTTTCACATATGTGACGGGGCTATTCTCGTACGGTTGGTAAGGGTTAGTCCCCGTTCACAGGTCGTTGTGATAGTCGCAGGGAGGTATTCCCTTCCAAGTCGAGCAGGTAACACACACACCCCCCCCCCCCCCCCCCCCCCAGCTGAGAGGAGTGCCCGAGGTGAGTTAATTAATGATGAGGAACGTTATCTACAGTTCAGGCCGTGTTTTTATTTGGGTCGGCCTCGAGCCTCGTATGCTCAGTTTACCAAGTGTGGCTGCAAATATAGACTGGCCTCATCCCCTCTGTATGCGTCTAGTAATTGCATTCTACAAATGCCAACATCTCGGCTGCCAACGAGCCCTCCTTGGGAGGTGCGATCGCGCCTGTTGAGGCATATTATCTCAGAGGCAAGCTGCGAATGAGTACAGAAAACACTGAAGTCGGTCAGAGTTTCTGCAACGTGGCCACATTTCTCTCTTCATTTGCATGCCACATTGTTTTATTCGGTAATATGGGATTGAATCCAATTGCGTCAGGAGTCCCGTCGTTATCGTCGGTCTAGATTTTGTTATTTGTGAGTTTTAGATGTGGTCGTACAACTCGGGGCAGTACCTGACCTCCCACAGGTGCCAGTCAGATATTGAAAATGTTCAAGGCATCGTATGCGGATGCCACCCCAGAG
This sequence comes from Melanostigma gelatinosum, assembly GCF_949748355.1. Classification (NCBI taxonomy): domain Eukaryota; kingdom Metazoa; phylum Chordata; class Actinopteri; order Perciformes; family Zoarcidae; genus Melanostigma; species Melanostigma gelatinosum. The sequence goes on from NC_136656.1 coordinate 9,872,679, forward strand.
TTTGTTTTTTTGTACTCTGCGAACGAGACATGAAACGTCTCGATGCTTGCGGCAAATGTGTTCTGCCAGATGAAATTCCTTTTCAGTGTTCTCTCCAGAGGGTGTACATGTGTGGCTTGAAATATTTAAAAGGGGCTGGAAAAGAAGAGGCTTCAATATAGCTCTTTACAGTTGACCGTAGCAGTTAAAAGGATGGGGGAAAAAACCGTATCCCCCGGTGCAAAATGTTTAATTAATTCACTTACTATGCTCACAATTTTATGATCAACCAATATTTTAAAGCACTTATGCAAAAGTTGCTCAAAAGCTGTCCAGCATACTGCAATATATTTTTACTGCTCTCTCTCATGGTGTCATTATGATATTGAGTTTCAGATGTTTAACTTAGCGGTGAAGCTTTTGAAGTCAAATTTTTTGGTTTTGGGATAACCGCCGCAAACCCTTAGCTGAGCTGCACACAAGCGGATCTGTATCGCGTCCAGCCACTTGTCTGCATGTCACTACACACTCCTAGAAACAAGCAACCAACAAGAGCGCTTTGTGAAGTGGCTGCCAGCTCTCTGGAGAAGCATGTTCTCGATAGACCCGTGTCATCGGTCCTTCCCGATGCAAGCGCCGGTTGGAGACGTGATGGAGAGCGGCGAAGGACTCGCGCAAAGGTGGTTCTGTGCATGTGTAGGGCCAGGTTTTTTTTTTGGTCCCGACTGGAATCCAAACACACCCACCAATCCCCCCCTTAGCTGCCTGACCTTTCTCTTTACCGCCTGAGGAAAAGCTTGAAATTGTAGCCTTGATGCCCCGCAGAAACCTGCCGTCATTTGAGACCAAGACCAGACACTTAATAGCGCGGACCTTATGGGAGGCCTGATTTACTTTCATTTGATCTATGAATGGCAATTTAGAGTTGTGATCGGTTGTCACATTTGCGATATGAGAATATTGGATTTTTGCCTCTGTGTTTTTTCATTGGCAGAGAGAAAATAAATCTTGATCTCACTCTGTGCAATTCAACAGGGAAAAAAACTAAAGCCGACAGCCATTTAACCCGGTGAGCATAAGTTCTGCACATTGCTTTGCATCGGTGTGAGCTCACCGTCTTTGCTTGTATAGGTGAAATCACTGGTCCGAACAGCCAGCCATCTATCTTTCTCTCGCAATGTCTGCCGTAAGATAATAATCATGCTAACACAGTGTGACTGCAAAAGCTATCGCGTGGCTTATAGTTGACTGTCTGCTTGTTGTGTCAGGGGCCCTAAGTGAGGCAATTAGCATGTTGCGCTTATGCCGTGTTTGTCGCGGTAACAGCCTTTTTAAGCGTAGTACATAACGCTGGGGACCATGCAGATAAGTGTGGCTGTGAAACTGTCTGGCCGTTATGTGCCACAGGTTCCGTTTGTGGGAATAGCTTGCACACCGCCGAACATGCACCCAAAGCACCCCGTCTTCCGGATCCTTTCAGCCTCCTCCATTGTTCCGTCTCCGCTATGCTCCAAAGCTGATTACAGCGCCTTCCTTAATGAAAGCTAATCCTGTGTCACGGCATTGTGGAGGAAGTGGAGGGGGGGGGGGGGGGGCAAAGCTAGCAGGGAATGTCTTCTTCAGGGCCTGTCGGAGTGGCTTTCAGAGGAAATGTCGGAGAGTGTTAACGTCTCCGAACATGGAAATCTACAGTGTTTTACATTGAGATTGAGGTTTCCTTTGTTTTTTGCCCTAGTCTGTTGGCCCTTAACACAGACCGAACTTCTAGGGGCCTGCAATATGTTAACGGCGTTCAGTCCAGCCGTTCATCATATCTTCTTGGATGGAATTGACACATCTGATACCTCAATGGTGGACTTATTCGCGTAGTTTGTCATCCTGAGCTAGAGTTTTGTGTGGAAGCTTAGCAGCTTTTAAGGATACATTAATCCAACTTTCTTTCCCAATATCCTTGCTGATACCCCAACTCAGGGCATCTGTCAATACCAGGTATACCTAGCTGATACCAGTACTCTCTTTTTTTTCCCCCAAACATGTAAGGTAAGAAGGCCGGTACCAACACATATCTGAACATGGCTTTTGGTTGTGTAAATTTAAAAAGCACGGCGGCAGAAAGAATCACTGAGGCGATATGATAACATGCTCCAAAATTTCCATCGTTGTTCATTTTCCCATACTTACCAGTTGAATCTTACAGGACCTTGATCGGTTAAAAAGTCGACTCAGTAGATTCCATCCAAGGAGTGTAAGAGCTGTTGTACCTTAATACTGCCCCATTTATTGTTTGGAGAAGAAGTGATTGCTCCTTACTGGTGTTGCTGTTTTAAAATGGCTTTCTAGACAGTGGACTGACTTGACTGCCCGTCGTCATGGCATGGGTAATACATTTCTGGAGCGTATAAGTTGTGTGTAAATGGTTAATCTGTCGGGGCATCCCATCAGTGGACTGTCAGTAGGAGGGTGGATCGTTTTTTGAGAGATTGACTGGTGCCCTTTCCCCAGCACACTTTAAAAAAAAAGAATGTTTTCATCTTGGCCCTTGATACATTTTTATTTCACTGACTGATCTTTTTCCCTCTCCCTGACTCATGCACCACCCCGCCTCCGAATCACTGTAGGCATTTGCCAGCCGCGATCCAGGTCCCTGCCGACCTTTCACTGTGTCATTGATCGGCTGCGACATCGATGGCTCGCCACATGCCCCACCACCCCCAGAAAACCAGTGCAGGGACATCCCTTAGAAAAAGGCCCATCCACCCCATACCACAGCATCCGCCGCCTACTCCCATCCATCCGTCCCTACATACATTTATCCATCCCTCCATTCACCCACGCCACGCCTCCCACGCTTCAGCCCCTAACCTCACTAATTAATCAGGGACTGAGTCAGAGTGCTGTCTGAGCAGCGGTGTATTTTGATCACCTGCTGCTGCTTACTGATTTCTACATCTCTCATCCAAAATCTGTTGAGCCAGCAACGAGATTAACGTTTGCTTGTCACTCACTCTCGCATCGCGGCCGCACCGGTGCAGAATCCAACACGCTGCCTGCTATTCGTTTTTTAAGCCAATATTTTGATGGATGAAAGATTACGACTGAGACTCTACAGCGCTGTTTCCCTGGCAACCTCCCTTTTTACTCACTTGTATTTAATATCTCTCCTGTTTGTTGATGCGATGTAAAAGCTGATACCGCTGCAGCGGATGATGGTCAGCAACTCTTTCAAGTACAGTAATGGTCCATCGGCAGCGTTAAATGAAAGCAATGCTCGTTAGAGCTGCAATTAGTTATACTGACCGCACGCAGGGCATGGCCTAAAGTCGTGACAATGAGCAATTAGCGAAATTTAACATAGTGTGTTTTCAAATCTTGCAATGTGTACATGCATCTAGGGGAATGTGATTTGAATATCAGAAGTTTCAGCGGTAAACAGTATGTGCACATGAGATTTATGGATCAGAAACAAACAATATGTTCCGTAAAATAAATAGTGGCATGACAAATGTCACCGTGTTGCACCAAAACCTCAAAAACATATTTCCCTAACAAAATCTTAATAATGCTATTTAACCCAGTTGGCCTATTGAGGTTGTTATCTATTCATCAGACAACGCGTACCGTTTATTTTTAACGCGGTACGCAGCGGCGGCATTTGTGCTCCATGTAACCAAAGCTGACCAGCAAACGGTGCTGAAACACCATCCAAATGAGCTCCACGGTCCTACAAGCAGGGTGCTCTATGAATTTGAGGGAATTAATTGAGTAATCTGAAGGCTCAATTTTGTAATTTTAGGCCATGAATTAATAATTACAGGAGGCAAATGAAATAGTGCAAGATTGAATTATTAATTCGAGGGAACGATTGATAATTTTGATAACATGATTAATACCTGCTGGTCTCTGTAGCATTACGTCTCTGATACGAGCCCCCTGAGTCTTTGTTGACTGTTCTGCTCAGTGCCCACCCCCCCTTTTCTTTCGTCTGACGCTGCCGTGGGTTCTCTTCCGTGCCTTTTCTTTATTCCTTTTTTCCTCTCTTTATGTCTCTCCGTCCCTGGGAGTGCTATTGTTCTCTGCTCTCTTTTCCTGCCTCAACCGCAGATGTAACAAGTCCAACCCCGCACCGCACACAGAGGTATTCGGCAGACTCCAAAGCACTGCGCTTCAAAGCTGCGCTCCGCTAAGCGTTCCGCTCAGGGCTGGCTTCTATCCCTACTAATGCATGGTAAAGAGGTCTGCGCCAATTCATAGGTGACCTTTTTCTCCGTTAGCCCTAATTCCTGCCGGCCTTTATAAATCTCTGCTCTGTCCTCTGTGGCCAGATGGGAGGCTTATGTGTTTTATAGGTTGACTTAAATTTCAATAAGTCTTCATATAACATAATGTATCTTTGCTGTACTGAGTCACATTGCAAATACTAGGTGTTTGGACCCTGCATCAGCGCGCTGATGGAATCCAGTGTGTTTTACTGCTCATCCAGTTGAGGATAAATATTAGAAGGGTACCTGAAAGATTGAATTTCATTGTCGTCTTAAAGTGCAATTCTCTTTCCATCCCTTAAGGCACACAATATTGCTTTTGTGAATCCTACTAAATGTGGAGAATAATGTCGTTTTGTTCACAGTAGCAGAAGCAGGTTGTTTTTGTTGGAATAAGCTACCAGTCGTTTCTGTTTTTATGATTTATTCGCTCCGCCATTTCAACTGTGGACTGTGGGTGTCATTCTGCAACTGGAATTTATGTTGCGATAATTGCATTGAAGGAATGCATTATTTCCAGGGACTTTTGAATTATTGATTGACCGTGCTTTTCTAGAGAGTTGTAGAAAAACCGAGGTGCCGTGTTGAGAAGCTGACATCTAGCCATCACGCTGGTCTAGCCGGTCTGTGAGGGAGACCATATTGCAAATAATTGATCACCTTGCGACTACAATGCGTTACATGGTTCAGCTACTGCAGGTTCTTTGTACCTCCATCTTTTGCATTATGCATGTCAGATAATCAGCTTCTGAATGGACTCTGTGGTGGTGTAATAATGAAGCAGTGCCACTGCTGCCAGACGACATTTGAAGTTGAGGTGCTTCCTGATGTACCGTACGTCATTTTTTGTTTCCTGCCGCCCACAGAAGCTCATGCGTTCTTTGCATCCTGGACTCCTAAACATATCTCGCTCTAATTAAATGCTGGGGCGTGATTTAATTAACGAACTCCCGGCTATCAGTGGAGAGTGACTTGCACTGCTCTCGCTGCCCCATTCAACACTTGGCAGTCGTATCTCTGTGCTTCTTCCACCACGTGCAGCGAAGGCTTCATCACTTAAAGGCTTCCAACTGGAAAAAAGTCTTGATCTGTGATTGATTTTTTTCTTTCATTTCTGCTCCGTCAATAGCAGATTCATCTCATGCATGCAGCGCAGCTCCATTATACTCTTGTTCCGAAAGCATAATCGAACGATTGTCGATGTGCTGGGTGTGTCTTACCTATGGACGGAATACTGAAAGGGCCCAATCAGACATAGGCTCAGGGGCCCCGAGTCTTCAGCTGCAAAGCGTCCCAGAAAGAGACACAAAACAACCACAAGGAGTCACAGAATGACCACAAAGGGACACAAAACATCTTCAAAGAGACTCAAAAGGACCACAAAGAGATACAAAAGGTCCTCAAAGAGACGCTAAATGACCACAAAGAGACACAGAACGACCACATGGAGACACCGAATGACCACAAACGGCACGCCTGTGTGTTGTTGTTGCTTTGTGACTCTTTCACTCCGGGTGTCTTATGTGAATTGTGGGGGGGCCTTTTACGTGAAAATCTGTTACATAGGTATTGATGTACCATTTGATCAGAGGATGAGTTTCCACTTGACTTATTACACAGAGATCTTGCATGAGGAGGAAGAGCACAGCACCGTCGTTCGAAAACGGGCAAATGGATCAGGTGAACAGTGACTTTGTGCAAGTAAGGAAGTTAAGTTCGACAGATCGGCATCGCGATTTCGATCAGACGCGCACTGGCTTTTGCATAATACCGTTTGGTCACACAGTGAAATTACTTCTGGTATTCTATGCTTTGTATGAAGTGACCTTTGTTGCACCCGCACATAGTTCTGGGGCCTTTGTTCTGCTCCCTGTTGGTCCTGCTGAGATTTCCACTGGTCATGCTGAGTCTTAGGGGGAGGAAAATTGCTGGTGCGGTGGCTTGTGTGGTGGAAGGGGGCGGCCGGTTTGACGTGGGCAGTGACAACCCCGGGGTCTCGCCCACGCTCTGCGAGGGCTCCCGCTGTATCACGCACCGTCAGCAATTACTTCGGGGTGGGGGGGGTCAATTCGGCATCTGATGGAACGATGCTGCGCATCGCAGCATTTAGGTTTCTGGCCCCTGGAATAACAATGTATCGTACGTTGTTAGTTTTCTCGCCAAGCAGTCTGCTCTATCTGTACGTTAGGACTTCATTTGTTCTATCAATGCCCATTCATTGGCAACAATCCCAACACAGCTTGGGCAATGCTGACTTAATACAGAGGCAGATAGTTGCTCTTCATGCCGTCTGGGGCACAGTCAATGTTTGCTATAGGTATTGCTGTGCAGTCCATGAAAATAAACTGGCACTGTGGCTGCCGGTAGTGGCACTAGTTAGATATTGATTGACTGACCATATTGTGCGAGAGGTGCTGTATTATATCAATAAAAACACTTCTTAAAACGATTTTCTAATGCACAAAGTACAGGCATTTTGTTGTTGTTCGGAATTCATTTTTTGCTCAGTAGCTGTCTTCTGAATTCTACGAAAATCTCCTGAAAACCACTGAAAGTGACTGTGCCGTTATGTTCTGTGCAGTTTATTCTGTGTTCGCAACGTAAAGGTGCGGCGCACTCACCTTTCAAACGGCTGACAAGTACCAGGAAGGAAGACGATATTCAGGAGTTGTAGACATCTGGGCTGCCAGCTCAGGCAAATCCCGGTTGCGCTCCATGTTCTTCACTAAAAGAACCCAGGCGCTGCTTGCTGAGCTCCGCAACAGTCTGTCTCACTTTCTCCAATTAAGCTGATCTGTCCGGCACCATATGACTGCTCACCTCCCGCTGTTTCATTCCTCTGAGTGAATCGCATTAGCTCTGAACTACACCAACGTGAACATTTCAAGCTGCCGTTTTCCCACTGCTTCACAGCGGTCTCGATGTGATTCAGATTGCTCAAGAATCACAATCGAATGTCTGCTGTACTCGGGGATAATTATTCGAGTCACGGATGTTGCATGAACAAGGTGACTGCTGTGGGTGACGATCTGAGGCTTTGTTAGTTCGAGGCCTCTGCCTCGGCCCTAATCCGCTGGAAAAAGGAAATCATTAAATCTTGCTACATACCTTGCTGACCAACACAAGATGGTATATACTTTTGTTCGATGAACTGAATGTCTTGAGAGTGCGCTAAATAAACTTCAGAGGTTTAGTGGTCTAGTAGTCTTCAAACCTAATGGCGGATGGATGGCAAATTACAATGCTAATCTGAGACAAATTACCAGAGAACGTTAAATCGTTTTCATCCCCTCTCTCTCTCTCTCGTGTGTGTCAGTCACTTCCACTCTCTTTTCGAGATTGGAGGCCGCGGTGTAATTTCGGCGGTTGCGTAACGGAAAGGAACAGGGAAATGGCAAAATGAATGAAGGCAAAAAGGGACCGGCTAATGGAGACCATTTTTGAGTCATACTCCAGCACTTCATACTGACTTCAGTCAGCTTCTGCTCTCACAGCTATAAACAACAATCGCTGTGTGGGGATGTTCAGACACTGTTGTTTTGACGTGTCGATATAGCTCATATTTGAATGGTTAATAACTGCCCATATTTTCAAGCCATCTTCGACATCACCATTTAGTTTGATGATTGAATGATTTATTAATCCACATCGTGGCTTTTCTTGAGCTCAGTGCTTTCGATTTTTGTCACGAGGGTAGTAACACCTTTCACTTTTGAGCGTAGAACCTACCATTACAATGTGTCATGTAATATTTTGGCAGAGGTGGTTGTTGCTTCTTGTAATAAGAGGGTTGTTAGAAATTCCACGGAGGAGGGGGAAAGTTCACAGTGGTTCCATTGTCACGAGTGTGGGAAATGGAAGGGGTGAAAGGACGACCGGTGCGCCAACAACCACAGCTTTCACATGGGTTATTTCTATTAAAGAATAATGTTATTCATCAGTGTTTTTAGGTCACTTCAGATGTGATCAACATCCACAGCTACTCCGATGGTTAAACCGTCTCGCATCACTTACAGATGTGCATTTTCAGTATCGCTGTGGAGATATTTTAATGACTGTTTGAGTGATGGAGATAGTTTATTTTTTACGGGAAGCAAAATCAAATATCCGCTGCAACCATTGGATGTGGTGTTTAGGTGCATCTTCCTCATAAAACTCGATGTCGTTACCAGCTACCTCTCCATCCAGGCACAATATGGTTGTTTTTTTGCAGAGATAGTTGGAAATAACTTGGTTTCATCTCATAAAGTTTAGGTCTCATGAAGTTCAGATTCAAGAACCGAGTGGTTGCGGTAGACCGCCTCGGGAGTTCAACGTTGCAGATTCTCGACCTTGCTTGTCATGTTGTTGTCTTCAGGAAAGAAAACTCCTCCAAACGGGTCCGTTACAGCTCTCGCGAATGTTCACGCTGTATGTCCCCGACATCTCAGGGACCGATCTGGTGTCGTCTTTTCGGTGTCGTCAAAAAGCCCCGAGGCCCCGGCCTTCGGGCTCGAGTTGCATGGCAGGTGCTCTCTGGAGGCCAACCTGGGGTTTTGGGTAATTCTATCTCTCTATTTCTGAGTGCTCCAGATAACTACCGGAGATGTTGGGCTGATATTGTTTTTAAGCGATTGTTTTTAAGCACATTGAGTATTTATTTGGCTGGAATAATGTGTGCGTTTAGAGCCTGTATCCGAACATGTTGGTCTTAAGTATGCAGATGGTGGTTGCTGGAAGGAAGAGAAATGGCATCTCCCCATCTCAAAGTAGACTCTCAGATTTCTGAAATTGATTCTCACTTCGTTTGGTGGCTTGAGGCGATGTTAAGATTTTTTTAAGTTGATCCAATTTTATATATGCAGAGAAATGTATCAGTAAGAGAGCCTGCTGTACTTTGGTGGTTTAGACTGTTTAAGGCATAGTAATGCTGAAAAAATTCACCTTACAAATATGCAAGTCCTGTAAATATGCAATTTCATCACCACACCTGTTAATCAACTTTAAATGCTGCAGTTGAGATCCCACATATGGTCTGTCACGAAGCACTGAGTGACACAGATACAATGCAGGTCTGATTACCACTGATGTCACTTTTGGGAAGGATGGATATTCACACAAACTCTCTCTCTCTCTCTCTCTCGCTCTCTCTCTCACTCTCTCACACACACACACACACACACAACCACCAACTCAACAGTATTTGCCACTGGCTTAGTGCATTAGTCACACCCGACTGCTGCGTGCAAAGTCGGCAAGTGGACGTTAATTAAGAGCAAGTCCTATTTTTTAGCGGCTTGAGTTTAAAGGTTCCTAGGATTCTTTCATTCTGTCCTTTTTGTACCCGTCAGTAAGTAATATGCTCCGCATCAGGGGGTTGTAATAAATTAAATATTAAGACTATGCTTTTGTGTTGGCCACTTAAACTGAAGGTAATAAAACCATTATTTAAACTTACCTTCTTTTTACCCGTTTGAAGTGAGAACATGAGGTCCATTTTAAAGAACTGGGGTTTTTTGTTGTTTTGTTAAAAGGCTGCGCTTTCCATTTACAGTCCGTCTAAAGACTCACCGGGCTATTTGCATAGAAATTGTGCTTCATGTATTTTTTTTTAGTGCTGTGATTTAGATTGGAAGGTTCACTGTTGAATTAAAATGCATGCAAAGAGGATTCAGGCTTTTGAATGCGTCTGTTATATGCCAAATTGCGAGAGCACATTGCGATGGTGTGAAAAGCCATCCTTCATGAGCCACTAATTAAAGGCAGGATGAGGAGGATTTGTCTCTTGTGGTTTTGTAAACGCAACATTCAAAGTGGGCCCCTCCTCCTCCGGCTCATCGCTCTAGCCAATGGGGATGCACCAATACTGATATCGGGCCGATACTGACTCAAATAGAGTATCGGGGAATATGGGGCGAATCTATTAAATTCAATCATATGCTCATAAACTATATTCTTAGTTTTAATAACACTGATGTCATATAATTAAACACTGATACTCTGTATTGACCAGGTATTGCTATCGGCATCGGGACCGAAAAGATGGGATCTGTGCATAGTTAGCAGCCGGTTTAGCGACATTCAGTCCAGCGAGCTAATGGGCGTAGTATTTGTGTTTTAGACGGGAGAATTAAGCGGAGCTTCGGACTCGGTTGACACCGGCTACGGTGTCGGCCAGGGCAGAGCAGAGCCCACTGGGGGGAGAAGAGGCAGAGGATTGACAGCTGGAAAGGAAGCGGAATAGAAAGAAAAGGGGAATAGAATAGAAATGTACTTTATTCATCCCCAAGGGGAAATTTGTCTGAAATCCAGGCAGAGGACAGGTTCTCTGCAGATACAGACACCGGCACTCACTTCTACTGGGTCATACGCGATGATTGAGGGATTTTTACGTGTGAATCTAGACATAGTTTGTTTTTTTCATCGAAATACTCCTCTTGCCTTTAGATTGACAGTAACGGCGATTTGTTGTGGATTTGGTTAGTCTAATTTTCATGATGTTTTCAAGACTCATGAATGAGCATCATTTTACCCTTTTTTAAATAATTGTGACTGACAAATAAAGCAATTGCATGTCAGACTGAAGATTATGTCTCTCTTCCAATCACACACATACTAGTGAGCATGTTTAAATATAGAAATGGTTCCATATTCAACACTCTCATGAAAGGCTAAAAAACATTTGTATTCTGTGCTTCATTTCCAAAATGTAATTTATTCTGCTATGAATATTGCCACGCAAACTAAAAACTGTGTAGGCCTGTTATAAATATTGGAAATTGAATGACTCACCGATCACAGCAGCAATCTGGTAAATTGTCTCAGAGGGTGGGCTGGAAGCATGGGAGTGAACACCGACTCCCTCTCCGGCAGGGACTAGATCCCCTGGAAGGTACAGAGTACCTGCTAATCAAACAGCGTAAACACCTTTTGTGCAGCGAAGTGGAATTAACAGCATATCCTCCATAAGCCTTTTGTCAATGACAGGTACCGGTATATTGAAGCACGGTATATATGCTGTGAAAGCAGCCGTAATGATGCTTTTTCTTTTTGGCAGCTGTCCCGTTCCCCCCCAGTCACCGGCTGACGGCTAAAGAGGTGTTTGACAGCGATGGGAAGCCCAAAGTGGACGTGCTGAAAGCCCACCTAACCAAGGAAGGCCGTGTGGAGGAAGCGGTGGCCCTGAGGCTCATCGGAGAGGGCGCCTCCATCTTGCGCGCAGAGAAGAACCTGCTGGACATCGAGGCCCCCGTGACAGGTCAGTGGTCCGATTTTTCAGTGGTCCCGCCTCAGCTCCTGCTGCCAGACTGTCTTTTACGTACACTAGCTAGCCTAGCTTGTGCAGCTAGCGTCAGCTAACAGCTAACTTCATTCATTTAGCAACATTCATGCAAATATGCAAAACTGGCTGAAAATCGGGGAAACTCAGGTGGGCCCTCTGACGCTATCAGTCATAAAAGAGGAGAGGGACAGAGAGAGAGGGGAATCGGAGGCGAGAGGAACGGCGAGGTGTGTTGGGGAGAGACCGGGAGAAGAAATCGAAGGGGAGTCAGAGGAAGATGAGACGGAGGAAGGAGGAAGGGATTGCACAGACAAATCGGGAGCACGTCGGCCCATCGCGGAGTCAAGGTAAAAAAGAGGAAACGAGAGAGCATCAGACTGGGAAAAAAAGAGGAAATATGATAAATGATCTGTGTCTGGGCTTCACTTGGATGGCCAATGCAGATTGCCCAAAGCCACAGTGCGTGGTGTGCAGTGAGGTTCTGGCTAACATCTGTATGAAACCCTCTTATTTACGTCGCCAAACAGCCAAAAACAACTGCAGTCTCATTCTATGTGTGGTTGATTGTAAATGAAATGTGATGCAATCTGCCTCTGAGCGTGTGTCCTCGCCATCCGTATTGCTCTTTAAAAGTGACGCCGTGTGAAACTGAAAGTTATTGAAACTTTGTTGCAGTGTTTCAGGGCGTTTTGTAGGGTTAGGGTTTGTATGCAGACGTGGCAGAAGAAGCACATTATTTTCCAACTCCCTGCTATCCAGCCTTGTTTGTCACTGACACGTGACTCCAAATCACATTCAAAATTGCCCTATATTTTAGACTTCATTTAATAGATTTACGATATTAAGCTAAAATCACTTGTGCAGGCCAGAACCGTTTTGTTTTATGTGAACTTGACACGTTTTAGGTTTGAAACGCACACTCTGGGTTATTTTAAGAGAGGACTGCATGCAATGAATGAAAGCTTCATTTGTTTTTTTTAAGTTAAGTGAGTCACTGTGTCTCCGGGCCACGTGTGGGCCATGTGGCCAGCCATAGCAGTGTGTTTTTACTTCAGTAAACACACAGGGTTTAGTTCATCCAATTTGCCAAAAAACGAACAAGCTCGGTGACACTCGCTCAGTTGACTGCTTCATGCATTAAAACTTTGACTTTGTAAACTCTTGCTAACCTTTTAAAAAAAAAGATAACTTGACTATTTCTCTGTTTTGAACAGAGTTGCTAACCAGTGTGGCACAAGTATAAAAACAGCATGACAAGCTGAACATTTTCTGTCATTTTTTTGGCTCCAAATTTTCCCCACAATATTTATTTATTTCACAGTTGAGCTCTTATTCGGTCTGAAAAGCACCCCGGAGCTGAAGTCCAAGTCATTGGTGCCTGCCTCGCTGAAAAGAACGTACCCGTAGAAGGACTGTCTCGCTGATGCATATGCACAGAAGCAGTGCGTCCATTGTTGTCTTTCTTCCTGGTCAAGTGCCCTGTTCCTCCATTAGACTTTCTGATGAGGCTTCTTTGATGTTGTTGTAATCAGAGGCACAGACCTACTCAAAGGATCTATGGCAACCCATCATCATTTCCAAATACGAGATTGTTCTCGAAATTCAGTCCGGAGTGGCCTGTGTGCTCGTCTTTTGGCAGGCATCGCACTTACTTAAATTCATGAATGCACAGCCCCTTTTGAACAAAAGTGTGGGTCTCGTATGTTTACTGAGGCCATTATAATAATAGAATATTTTGTCTGGGCTGTTCAAGAGAATGAAGCTTAACAAAGAGATGCAAACGGGTTTGGACAAAAGCCTTATTTGCTGCCTCGGTCTTCATATTTGCAGGCACACAAGCGAGGGATTAGGAGAAATCCTGTTAAACATAACTAGATTTCAGTTTTTCTTTTTTTTTTTTGCCATGTATAAGCGTAACTGGATTTTTGAGTAATTCATGTGCACGATAAAGTACCACCGTGGACCCAATGTAGAGGGGTGAAAGGAAGAAAAAAATCTGCATTTGTAGCCACACACAAGTGTACCTCAACAAATTCAATTCTAACTCGCACGGAACCAAAATGTGTTGACCTTCCAGTTTAAAGTAAACACGACTAAATATGTCCATTTCCACAGTGCAACTGTGTGCTATGTATCCAACTTAAACACATGCACAATAATGCAAAGATGTGATCTTTCTCAGAGCCTGTCCTCTCACTATGAGGCTCAGAGCAAATAGAGAAATCTCTTAAAGGGACAGTGTTTATTATATAAGACGTTCATTTAAATACACTTAAAAATGTGTTGGTACTGGATTCGGCAGTCGGCGTGACGTAAAAACGAGGGCGTTGATCTGACATGCAAGCTTGTGTTATGATCTTCTGCCTTAACCTGATGACAATCTGGTTTCTTATGTGTAAACAGAGCTCTGACTCTGACCTTTCGGCGAGGTTGTCATTTCAATTCTTACAAGCGCCGTCACACCCTAACACGTGTTGATTTCAGACCTGAGAACTGTTCAAAAAACGATGGTTTCGGCCAGCAAACCTCCTTCCTTTTGTTGTGTTACATAGAAACGGTGGACAGGTCCTGTTCTGTGTGCAAGCCGTGGATCTTGTGCGCGTGTGCGTGTGTGCGCGTGCACTTGTGTACACGAGCGCGGCAATGAAGCGCTTCTTTCCCTCCCACTCGACACCCCCGTCTCAACCCCTCTCCCACGCACGAGTCCTTTTCAACAAGGATTTCTCCGCTGCGCGTGCTCGCGATCCCACTGTGTTTCCCTCTCATGCGTGCTCCCGAAAACTCACACACTCGCTCTCTATAAACATTTCTTTTGTTTGTCTCCCGTTGCCTCTTGTCTGCCATGTTCTGTCCCTCCGTGTCATGCTCAGAGACCGCGTCCATCCCCTCTGTCTCTATCTCCCAACGTGACACGCGGTCAGCAAATTAGTGAGTAAATATTTATCGTCGACCATATCGGCCATCTCTTCCCTCGCTCCGACACTTCCTGGTCGGGCCAGATGGCAGGTGGGGTTTTCGTGGAGGGGGGGTGCGTGTGACGACTGAGCTGGCTTAGGCCAGAGTACAAGCTGCTCCCATGGCCTTCGCACGGCCATCGATCGACCCTTACAGCCACAGCGAGCTTTTACACTGTTCACACACCTGTTTGCAGTGCGGGTGCTCGACTAAAACACTGTGAAACATGTTTTACTCCAGCTACAAGTAGCTGTTTGCATTTCGTTGAGACATTTCTTATTAAATTGATCAGCACGATCATTTTATGAGCTGAATGTGAATTGCGCTTGCTCTGTGAAGCATTTCAAGGCCATTAAACCTTTCCTTTAGTTTAAGCAAACTTAGCGTATCTTTTTTTTCTTCTTTTTTTTCCACTCTCAAATATCGATTGGTATCAGCCTCACAAATCCAGTGTCGGTCGAGCTAAAATGTCCCACCATGGTTTACACCTCCGGTTCCAAACCTGATGAAACGACGGATGAGAATAAACATATCTTTTGTCTTTTCTCAAATTCTGTTTTTTTTTTAAAAGTGAAATACGGGAAAGTGTTGCCTCTTCACGCCTCTCAAAAAAATGAAATAACCAGTGGTTCACACCAACACAGTAATTTGAAGTGCGCTGAGCTCGTCAATGTCCAACTCTAAATCAGACGTTGTATTGTTGCTGCTGTGCTGGAGACTGCAGCTTGTTAAGAATCGCATACAGTACGATGTTCATAACGGATCTGCGAGCGCCACCTCCCCCCCGCCCTTTGCATAAATGCATACTCTGACGCATGTACGCTCTCACAGAGTGCCATCATACAAACCGGGGGATGGGGGGTGGTATTGTTATCATCCAGTCTTAATCAAAACACGATCTGGCACAGTCTGCCTCGCCGTGGATTTCGCTCGCTCAATGAGCCCGGCCCTGTGGAGTGGCCCGTGTAGGTTCTGATGCCAGGTTGTGTAATGCCTGCCACCCACTCGGTATCTGCCTGCTACTCAGGGAGATCACTCCAGTGCACAAGCAGGAGATGGCCAGAACGAATTGTTTCTCACTCCAGATAATGTACTCCCACCTGCTCTTCTTATGTGGGCTCTGGTTCCCACCTCGTTTTTTGTTTTTTTTTGTGCGCGCTGTGTGACAAGCGGGAGGGAAGGCAGGCAAAGCGTGTCTGTAGGTGTACTGGAGCGGAGAGCGATTGGATGGATTGTTCGCTGTGATAAAGCAGGGCCCCCGAGCTGGAGGAGTGAGCTATTGTGGCGGGTTTTTATCTCGTCGAACAGCCTCGTCCACGCTCGCACAGATGAGGCGACTGCAGTTCACATTTGGTCTTTTTTGGCCAGCGATTTAAACTCTCCCCCGTCGCCGTGTCGCCCCGCTGTTCTCTTCGCCTGGCAAGCGACGACTTTCCAAAAGGTCAGCTGGAGGTATAGTCCTCCCACACACGGTGTGCTTCAGGTGAAATTGCAGCCTCTCTACTCCCTCACCGACGGACTCCCTCCTGCAGAGCTGCCTTCTGAAAAACATGACTATATTGTTCATTTCCCTGTGAGCACTACATTTTCACAGTAATTGCTCTCTTGGTGGTCATTCCTTGAGACAGAATTGTACTCATGGCACAGTGAAATGATTGTGTTTCAGAACCAGGCCTTTACAGAGGGGATGGCTGCCTGTTGCATCCATCGCTGTGTTTCTACACAGTGGATGCATTGCATTGTTTCCGTTGATGGTACTCGTGGTGGTCCTTTATCTGGTCGGCAGCAGCTTAGATTTGTTTGAGGAGTCGTTTCCATAGCAATAGCCAGCCATAGCATCACACCGTCTCTGGGTGAAACCAGATGAATCAAGTTGATCGCCGAGTTTTATTTCATCTCGACGTTAAGTAGTACGTTAGCCCTTAAAGTGAAGCCTTAATGGTGGCCAGGATGCAAAAAAAACAAACAAGATATGACAAAAAATATCTGCAAAGGGTGCCTTTTAATTTCAAAGAAAATGGCTCGCTCGCTTTAATTGCCGTTTGTTTAATATATTTATTTGTATTGACCCGATGCAGGTTTTAAAACTTAATTTAAAGTCTGCATGGTCATATTACACTTATTTGAATCCTAAATTAAATAAAGGCAAGCTCATTTTGAAGCATAGATGAGCTGATGTAACACGTGTTTCTCTACACAGAGTTAAATCTTACTGATTATAATTAAAGAATATGAACATGAAGGATATGAACTGCATGTACAATCCGCTCACTGTCACCTACTGTATTGTTGAGTGGGGGGATATGTTACATAAACACTGAAATGGTAGCCTATGGGAGGAATGGAAAAATAGAAAGCAGGTGAGCAAACCTCCAACACATGAAGGTATGTTGTACATTTTGTTGTGCGTAGTCCACACGTACATCTGTATTTTTATTTCCCTTTTTCCTTCTCAGAAGAAATCCTGTCAACACGAGCATGGTTTTATAAAAAAAAATCTCCGTCCAGAGCCGTTTGTGCGTGAACATGAAGCCCAAGACGCTAGAAAAAGCCACGCTGACAAAAACACCTGAAGATAATGAATGCAAATAATTAGAAACATTAATAAAATAGCTGCAATTTAAGTTCCCTTCATTCAAGCATTGTTTTTTGCCATTATTGTTCCAATTAATCAATCTAAAACCAACCTGCGCTACATGTTCGCACTTTGGTAGCGTTGGCTTGATTGCAAGAGGGACTACGGGCATCTTCAGAAACTGGACACGAATAACGAGGCTCCTTTTTTTAGAGTTGGTGCGCCACTGTGGATTTAAACCGTTACTGACTGTGGGTTTAATAAAAGACCACTGGTTAAGCAGAGGTTTACGATACCGTCAAGGAGAGCTGATTCTCCGAGCCGTCTCACGAGGCTCGTACCTTTTAGATAATTGCTCTCAAACGTTGTCCTCCGGCTCCCAGTAATTGGGTGTCTCTCTGAAAGACTTTTGCACCGACTCCGATTGTAATTCGTCCTGCGAGATGCAGTTCGTAGAGCGATAAAAAGAAAGCCCGATGTCCTTTTCAAATTAGATCTCAGCCTATTCTCCCTTTTTGTTAATTGCTCAACTAGCTTGAAGAAAAGATGAATTGCGGCACTTTGGCATCAGCCGTGCGGATGCCGTGCGTATCGTTGCTGTCGCTGCCATACTGTTCGCATTCGATACCACTGATTGCTGCCTTTGTGCGGTTTGTTTATCACCGCTCTCAGGTGAAGAAGGTGACTTTTTCCAACTCGTTCACTGAAGCGGAAAGGCTTTAAGTCAGTGTTAATTGCTGTTTTGATCACACCAGCCGGTATAGATTTGCATCTGTGATTCTTGGCATTTTTATATGACATCACCAGAGGTCACGGGTGAACCCACACTGGACGCCACTTGACAGCCTTTTAAATGAAATGCGAAGCGCCGCATCGAGGAAATAGCGAAGCAGTAAAAGCATTGCAATAGTAACAACTAATTCAGCAAATTGGCTCGATAAACAGAACGGGAGACAGGGTAACACAAGAGCTGCAGAGCGGAGAAATGATTGAAGAGAATAAAAGTTGTTTTCAAGCCCAGTTTTAACCCAGTACTTCACTGAATGATACGTTTTTTTCCTTCTTCTTTTGTGTTCAGTGTCAATAAAAACGATTTTGACTATATTCTGTGTCAATTGTGTCTCCTGAGAGAAAGACCTCGCCAGAACGGTTGAATGCCACAAATGTACCTAAAATCCGCTGCCACTTCCTGGAAAAAATACCTGCGGGTATATAACACCCGTGTGTTCTCGTGTACCTGTGTGTACTGAAGACTGTGTACTGAAACAAAGACACCTTCTACAAGCCTCATTAAAGCCGCCGCGTATTCATGGTGATTTAACTGGATTTAATTTCCAGCTGCAGGTTTCAGCTGGCAGCTTACAGACCTGCTGTGCGGTTAAATACTGCTCGGGATCTGCGGTTGAGCTTTTCAGGTGGCGTTTCGAGTTTCCCAAACAAAGGCTAATGCCAAATAAGAGACAAGCCACTTGATGAAAATGACTGCAGCTTTTTATATGCAAGGCTTGAGCTCCGTCAAAGCTGTCAGCCTTTCTTTTACAGGAAAATGTAATTGTAATGCTCATTTTATATTTTCTTTTTGTTACATCCTGTGGTTATATACTCAAATTGTATTTTTAATTTATTACCCACGGTCCGAAAACAGGACTGTGGACCATGTGAAGCCCACCGATGAAATGTATCAACAATGAATACTAATTTCCGGTGTAACGACCCGTTGAACCAACCTTTAGAGTAGCTCGAAAATCGACCCACGGCCCTTAAATCAGACGACCGCACATGCACCCCCCCCCCCCAATCCGTTGGTATACCAGTGCTGTTGGTGCATAAAGGATGCGACGCTGGCGACGTCGGGGAGTCACCCGTGGTGCTGAATATACCATATCATATCCCGGTTAACAATACATGTTGAGGAATGGAGACAACTGCGAGCTTTCCAGTCATTTCAGCCAATTAAGTTTCAGTGTGTTTGGCGAGGATGCGTTCACAATCACGAGCCAGTTGGAAACACCTCCAGGTTACGGAGAGGCCGAAAGAGGATGTGGTGGAAAAGCGAGCTGCAGCCAGTTCTTGTGATTCCTTTCCAAACTGGACCGCTACTTTTTAATAATGAAAATAGTGTGCGCTGAAGTATTGACTTCTTTTGTGAGAGTGGAGCTTTGTAGGAAAGATTGCAATAACACACTTGTTTGTGATGTGGTTCATGGCCATCTAACGACACTAACGCATGTCTGCCATTGACAGTCAAATTAAATGCTCTCGTACAGACTGTGATTTGCAATTATGCTCATGTTTTTTTTTTTCTGAATGGATTCAGATTACAAGCCTCTTTTTTATTTTTTAGTGAACATTGAGTTTGGAAAGAGCTCCTTTTTATAATAGCCGGTATTTACGTCGTTTTCGGTTTTATTCTTTGCATAATTCCCTGCAGTCAGCGTGGGCTGCAGAGCTGGTCCACGCTGGTCCACGATGCCTTTTTTCAGTTACAAGGGAGCAGTTTATGTTCATAACAAAATTTCACATTGTTTGACAAAGCAAACTGATTTAAATAAACGTTATAGTGGAATGTTTGTCGCTATAATTATGAAAAGCCACCGAAGTTTAAGCTTTATCCAGGATTCTACACGTATAGGACGTCTTCTGCGGTATAGCGTACATTAGTCTGAGCTCCTCACATCTGACAGCAAATATGGAAATAAGCAAATCGCCTCGCACGACGTTATAGAGGCTTTCATCTGTACCTCAGCTGTAAAAATAGCAGTTATCCTGATGTGCCTTTGTTCCTCTTTCTGCCTTATTCCAGTGTGCGGAGACATCCATGGGCAGTTCTTTGACCTGATGAAGCTGTTTGAAGTCGGAGGATCACCAGCATTCACGCGCTACCTTTTCCTGGGGGACTACGTTGACCGAGGGTATTTCAGTATTGAAGTAAGTCTGTATTTTGTTTAATCAAGTGTGACACGCTGTGTTTATTAATAGCTTTCTTTTGAGCGTGGATCAAATCGGGCTGCAGATATTGGAGCGGTGATGGGCCTTTTGTAATAACTTCAAACATAGCCCGGATAGCGAATGTCTCTGTGTATGTTCTATGTGGCGAGAGATTTTTTTAATATGAAGCAAAATGCACGTATTTGATCTGCGACTGCAGATTGGAATTAACTTAGCTCTGTATTTCCTGCCATCTCATCGCCTGAAACATTCCACTTTTATGAATAAAATATATTGTAATGGAGCGTGCCGTGCCTGTCCTCTGATGGCTCCTCTGAAGGATTGTCATCTCCTCCCCGCAAGCCTGAACTATGCCACGAAAATGTACCGCATGAATGTTTCATTATAAGCAGAATTGCTTGTATTATGCCACTCCGTGATATTGACAGAGTCTGACTTGACTGTTCATGTTTCCAGTGTTATTTAAAGATGACAAGCTCACTGTCCCCCCCCCCCCAACCCTTTTCTTTTGTGCTTCTTTGTTTCAGTGTGTGCTGTACTTGTGGGCCTTAAAGATCCTTTACCCAAAAACACTGTTTTTGCTGCGTGGGAATCATGAATGTAGACATTTAACAGAGTATTTCACATTTAAGCAGGAATGTAAGTACTGCTTTGACACTTCTATTTCTTTATTTTCTACGTTTTTGATCTAGATTGAGTCCAAACAGGTCTGGTCTGTGACTCTCTGTACAGACTGAGTTATTCTTTCTAATAAGCTGTTTATCATGCATCCATCGACTTCAAACGCTCACTTAAAAGTGCCCTCTAGGGGGGGGGGGGGAGAAGAAGTAAAATACAAAAGAGCTGTGAAATTGTGCTGTTTTTAAAAATGTCTTTGAGAAGTTTTATGGCACTGTGGAGAGCCTTCCCGCCCCATTCTAGCACACTGTGAGCCCCACTGTATGAGAGCTGTGTTGTTTGACTTGGCACGCTTACCTTTCCCTGCCCTGTCTCCCCCTCCCCTCCCCCCCATGACAGGTAGAATTAAGTATTCAGAGAGGGTGTATGACGCATGTATGGA
This sequence comes from Melanostigma gelatinosum, assembly GCF_949748355.1. Classification (NCBI taxonomy): domain Eukaryota; kingdom Metazoa; phylum Chordata; class Actinopteri; order Perciformes; family Zoarcidae; genus Melanostigma; species Melanostigma gelatinosum. The sequence goes on from NC_136656.1 coordinate 9,893,717, forward strand.
CGCCTTCGACTGCCTTCCCCTGGCTGCCCTTATGAACCAGCAGTTCCTGTGTGTACACGGAGGACTGTCTCCAGAAATCACAAATCTTGACGACATCAGGAAAGTATGTGTCTGATTCGAGGCCATTTTCTCGATCATTTCATAAAGCTACAGTTTGTGCGTGTGTGTTTTTAACAGCAGGTGGCTGTTAATGGCTTTGAAAATACAATTGAAGCTTCCTGTACGCCTCATGTGCTTTCTGCATTCATTCAAAGTTAATGAGGAGATATAATTGTATTTGTTTTAGCATGATGGGCTGTGAAAATAACAACCGTACTTGCAATGCATGAAGTGATTCACCCAGATGTGTCTACTGCTCAGGACTTGGACATTAGGGAATGTAAAGTCTGATTTAAAAAAGACTCGGATCCTGCTTTCAAACTAATTCAATAATTCCAAATGGATTTTATGGCTGCAATCAGAGGGCATGCATAATAGAATTTGCTCTATTGAAGTGTCCATCATGCTACCCATCCAGTAATCCACAAGATTTTTGTTTGAGAAAGAGCTATCCTTGGCCGAAAGCAAAGTAATTTATGTTCACTGCACCAAAAGAATGGCTGCCATCGAGTTTTTTTTCACGTCTTTCAAAAAAAATAAAAAGAAGCCTTCTAGGTACTGAGAGGCGAGCGCTGTCTTTGAATACGTCATCCGCACTGTCTATTGAAATATGAAATATTCCACTCCTTTCTACGCTGAATAATTTGAAAATCACTTCAGCAAACGTGTCAGTCAGAGTCAAGCTTTCATGATGATCACGGCAGCAGCCGCTCTCCCAGAGACGGCCAACGTATTTTTTCTCTGCAGCAAGAACGCGCTCTCCATGTGCATCTTTCCAGTCGAGCACGGCTGACACGAGTCCCAATTTTTTCTTCCACAGTTAGACAGATTCAAAGAGCCCCCAGCATACGGACCAATGTGCGATCTGCTGTGGTCCGACCCCCTGGAGGACTTTGGGAATGAGAAGAGCCAAGAGCATTTCACACACAACACAGTGCGAGGCTGTTCCTACTTCTACAGGTGAGTGTAAAGGAAAAAGGATTCCAGCCAACAGTCGGAAAGATGGCAGCTTTGATTCTCTGCTAGCATTAAATAGCGTCCGCAATGTTCAGTCTACAGGACTCGTATTAAGCAAACACTTTGTTTTATATTGGACGGTGGAATTAAAAACATGATCTTAGTAACCGTAATCAAAAAGCTTTTTCTTTTCTTTTTTTTGTGTTCTGACTTATTTTAGGAAAAATAAATCGACTAGTTTTGGCTGTGCTTATCTGTAAATACCGTATTACCAAAGACAATACAATAAAAATGTTCCAATACTTGAACTTAAAGACGGGTACGGAAGTTGCAGAAGTACTCAAGTAGTGTAAAACAAAAATGGGGGAAAAAAGGTTGACAAATCAAGACACCCGGCTTCCAAATTTCTATTTCTCATCCGTGAGTGGGAGACCGACATTCGTCAGAACATGGCGTGCATCAGAGAAGTCCCAAAGTCTCCTCCGCAATGCTTGCTTGCTTGGCCCTGGCGTGCCTGGGGGGCAAGCTGGCAGAAGAAGTACTCCGACATGTCCTGAGGCTCCTGATTTGCATTTTTCTCTTTCTTAAGAACAGGTGTTTCATAACCATTGACTTAATAGTATTTTAATGTCCACGCCTGGAAATGAACTCGCAGTGCTGCTCTTGTTGTGGATTCATGAGGACCCATTTTGGCTGATGGTCCTAACATCTTTATGTGAGCCATTACACTGCAGATCCACAACAGGTCCTTTGCCCGCTACTGTCCTCCCTTTACTGAAGAGAGACCCAACAGAAACGTTATGTAATGTTCGGTGTATGGCCTTTTTTATTTATTTTTTTATTTATTTTTTGCTCAAATCACTAATTTGACTGTTTGTGTTGTACCAGCACCCTTGTCAGCCCCGCTGCTTTTTGGTCAAAAATTCCTCTGCAGTCTTGTTTTCATCAGTGTCCCTCACGTCATCTGCCCACGGCACGCTCGCTAATTGGCATCACGCTGGCATTCAGGATTTATGAGACAGTTTCAGCCAGACTGAGAGGGAGCCATTCCTCAGCACCCCTCCACAGAAAAACATTGAGCTTCTTTGTTGCTTCTGTCTTGCAGCGACCAATAATTCCCCCGCCCCCCAGCGCCGTAGGCACGCTCGTAACTCTTTTTACAAACGCAATTCAGGCAAGAAATTTAGTTTTAGCCGCCACTCTGCAACACAAATGTATAACCCTGATGTGTTTTTTTTTTTTTCATTGGTGTTGATCCAAGCTATTGCTATTAAAACCAAATTTAAAAGCTTTAATTTGAACGTGGCGAACATGCAAAGCGATACTAATATTGCACGCGTGGAAGTTCTTGCACAGCTCCTCGTGTTGTCCAAGGAGCTCATGAACATCTGCGCTCTGTTGTTGGACAGATGGGAGACGCTCGGAACTCAAAAGGCAAAAAAAAAAAAAACACTAGGCCAAAATGTATATTGTCTGAACGCCTCCATATGGCATGTATCTGTTGCAGGAAATCAAGTGAGAAATAAAACATTTATTCCTAATTCCCCCCAACCCGCAAAACTCACCATTTTTAATTCCATCTCGGCAACTGCTCCCTCCTTTTCACATCCCTCCCAGCAGATGTTTGTTATGACTGTCAGGAATGCATCTGTTCTCACATCTACGTGAACCAGGATTATTAATGAACCTTTCCCAGCTCCTTCAGTTTCAGTCTCCCATAACGGGGTTTTCACACAGTTTCAATTTAGAATATTTTACCTCTGCACCAATGGTATCTGAGCATGCAATAAAAAAAAATAAAAAAAACCAAGCCGTTCAAATTAAAGTGAATTTACTTATATAACCCTTTTTACAACCCTGCCTCAAAGGACTTTACATTAAGAGATGCAATAAAGCTGCCACAATAGTATTAGTCTGTCGGTCAAACTGCATTTGTTGTGCAGCATTTGCTAAAAAAGATTGGTACTTTTCTCGAGAGGTCGGAAGCCAAAATGTATCGTTTGGTTTTGATGACTTTATGTGGGCGTTGTTCATTGCTGTGCTCTGATTCTGCAGGGGCGTTGAGCTAGGATTACAGAACTTAATACAAAGTCATGACACAATCTACTTCTTCACTCAACAACAAAGGTTTCGGGATTTTGAGATTGTTTTATGAACTATGTTTATTTCCAGGTTTTCTTTTTGCATTAGAATTACTACTGATCCAAGTAATCACAATGATAAAAGTTTCACATTGCACATTGTAAGAGATGCTCTAAAATTCCACCCAGATTGCCAGAAATTCTAGCGATAAAACTACAAAAAAATACTTTATTATAGCCCCTATTATTGTATGGTGGTTCTGATGTAATGCAAAGTGTCACTCATTCACTGTGAGCTGTCACGCACTCTCATTACACAGCATCCCACGATTCACACATCCCGGCGTCCACTGTTTCAATCATGTTTGTTAGAAGCAAAGCACAAAAAGTATTGTGGGAGTGCAGTTTTACTGAACTTAACATAAATTCTTAACCTATTTTCAGGTCAGGAGACATTACATAACAAATGCTGTCTGCCAGTGACTTGTCTTCTGCCTTTCCCATTGCGAGCGTAGGAAACTTCCAGTGGAAGCTGGCGCTGAGAAACGAAAGGTTGTAGCATGGAAAACCCTGAAACCGCACTGTAGTCTGATAGTTGGCAGTCAGGTTTTTCGGTCTCCCTCCACACAGACTGAATCGATCAGCGTGAGCATAAAACATGCTTTAATAACACTCTCCCAAGCGATCAACTCTTTTTCTTGAAGAAACCGAAGTCTGCTACGAATCATGTGTCATACTCTGCGTTATTTTGAGTTTCATTCGAAAATAACAATCCGCCGTTTCCAAAAAAGATCACACCTACTCCGCTTACAGTATGAACGCTTGTTTAAAAGCATATTACGGGTTATTATATAGATTATGATACCTTTTTGTTTTAGACACATTAAAGGGCCTGTTTTGAATTCAAGGCTAATTTTAAAAATGGATATGAAAGCCGTCGCTTACAGGCAACCTTTCAAGGCAAGATAGCGCTTTATAAGCCACGTGGCTTTCGAACAAATCGAGCTTGAACTCAGAGTTGTACATCCACAGTTTCTCTGAGCACGATCAATAATACCTCCGACTTATTTCATTATTTCTATTGATTGTTCTTGATCTTACTGGGAATTTTTCTTGATGTACGACGAAACCAAATGTTCTGTCTCTTTATTCAACAGCTACCCTGCAGTCTGTGACTTTCTACAACACAATAACTTATTATCTGTCATCCGGGCCCATGAAGCGCAGGATGCTGGGTGAGTGTTGTGGCATTTCGTCGTCGTCTTCCCTCACACTGTCACACAGCGGGGGGGGGGGGGGGGGGGGGGGGGGTTACTCGAGCCCGTCTGGAGAGCCGGTTTCGGTGCAGTCTGAACTTTGAGAGAAGTCGTGTTCATCCACGAAATGCAAATGAATCCAGCAGCAGGAGGAGTAAGTCGGCCAGATGTGATGGGATGAGTGTGATTCATGCAGACCTAGTCAAGAGCCGTGGTTTGAAGAAGTCGAGTGTGATTGTGGCGTTTTGCCACTACATGTTGTTTGCTTCGCATTCAGACACATTTCTAACAACGCACTGGAAAGCCTGGGAGGATTTTCAAACGGGCAGGGCAGGTGTGTGTGTGTCAAGCTGATCTCTCTTTTAAGCGAGGTTAAGGCGGTGGGATTCACAGTTGTTTACCGTTCCCTCCCGCAGCGCGGTCACATGGGACGCCTGGACACGTCCCAGATGAGGCTGCGGCCCCAAGCCAATTCAAACCACACATGTGGTAATGTTATTGAGTTCCAGATATGTTTTGTTTGCCCCTTCTTATTTTTCGATCTCCGTAAATAGTTGCTGCGAGGTGTGGCGCAGCAAACATATCCTCTTGAGTTCGTGCTCTGTTTACCTAAAGCTTGATTCCAAGTATCCAAACCACCAAACGCAGCACAGACGTTCCTGGGAGATCTGAGTGGGTTTGAATGCTGAGTTGGTTGAAGCGTGATGATGACTACTTGAGGGCATGTTTAACCTGTAACGCGGGGGATTTCCTCTCGTAAGGCTACGCCGATGTTCCCCCCCCCCCCCCCCCCTCATTGTACAAGACAAACACACAGCCGCGGTGAAAACAAGAGGCCATGAAAACTGCCGCCGCTAATCATATCCCGAGGGTTGAACACCAATGATTAATCCAGGAGCACAAGGTTGTAATGTCTACTAATACTTACCTCTCCTTTTGGATGTTTCACCAGATACCGCATGTACAGAAAGAGTCAGACCACTGGCTTCCCATCCCTTATCACCATCTTCTCTGCACCCAACTACCTAGATGTCTACAACAACAAAGGTACGGCTTATATCTTTGGCAATCTTCAGTGGCTAATTAAGAACAAGCCAGCTGACACTGCTTACTGAGGCTCACAAGCCCCCCCCCCGCCTCTGTTTTATCTCTGGTTTAGTCGTCTTACTCCTGAGAAAAGTGTCTGGCTCCCTTTTTTTGCTCGGTTTACACTGTCTTCACTCGTATGCTTTGGCTCCTCACCATTTTGCAATGGGCAAGCAGCGCACAAATGAGTATTTTGGAATCGTTTACCAGGCTTTCATATTCAGGGCATTCTGGACTCGACCACAAGCTGCACAGAGCTGCAGACTGTTGCTTCCGAGTGGGATTGGTAGTTCTAACAACCTTCTTAGATTGTAGGAGAATTCTGTTTTATTGTCGGTACAAACTGTTGAAAACACTGGCACTTTTACAGTAATGTTGATGAATGCATTCCACCGTAGAAAATAAATGACATTGTCTTTTGCTATCCTGTGAGAAACTTAAAATAACGCCATATTTCCAATTACCCTGATACGGTATCAAAAAGGTCTTCGTGGATCTTAAGTTCCACTTCTACAGTGCATGCAGTTCTTGGACAACTATTTTACCCCTGTCGTACACAACGTTTTGGTGACAATATTGCACTTGTTCAATGATAATAATCTCTGCGCCGCTGATTTTGATCAGGTCAGTTCAGGGACAAAGCTGGCCAGAAATGAAATGGCCTGGTGCCGGTTGACTTGGCACCTGGTGGCGCCCTGTGCTGTGCTACGGTGCCTACGCAGCAAGACAGGCTTGCCTCTGTGCTGTGAGTCAGCACTTTTCCCCCGGAGAACAGACAGTATATTGCTTTGGCCGTGGGGGCATGTTTGGATGGGGGCGGTGATGGGCGAACCACAGGAAATGGAAATGGGAAGGAAAGAGTGATGGTGCTGGTGCACGCTGTTTCTGCAATGCCTCTCGTGATGAAATGCCATAACGGGGCTTTATAATGCAGCGCCTTTGGTTAGAATACATCACAGACTGGGGGAGTGAGGGCTGGCCTTTTCTATTTTCTTTTGCCCCATTTGCAGGTGTATTTGGTTGATCTAAGATTAGGTTACATTTGTTTGCTTCCCCCAAAGATTACTCTCCGATTGATTTTAGGACTGACTTCAATCAGGCACACGGATGCATCCTCCGTGGCAGCACTACGTGTTCTTTATTTCTCTCGTCATCCGCCGTCTGCGTGAATACGAGACGCTCTTTTTGTCTTCGGCTGAATCCGCTGTCATAAAGTGGCAAGATCTTTGGCTTAAAAAGGCAAACACAGGAGCCAAGAGCAAATAAACACCCCATAAGCTAAATGTCTCGTCAGAGATTTCATGTCAAAGCTCTTAAAACTTCGACAAGTTGCGGCTCTGTAGTTACTTGGTTCCCAATCCACTTTAATAACAGTCTGCTTGATGTATTCCCCCCCCCCCCCCCACACACACAATACCACGGAACAGGCACAGCTAGCCAATATAGTCCTATCAGTCCTGTTGATGCTCTTCTAATCAGTCATGTAGAACCAAAGCCTCTGCAATGAATTGGTCTACTCTTAGCAGAGCTGGAAGCCCACTGAGCATGTACCGTGATTGATGACCAATCGAGTGGGCACATAAATCTTAAAAGGTGGAGGGAGGAAGCATCAGCGGGTCCCATCAATACAGTGCAGGGAGTTGGCCAGATTAACCAATGAGACGTCGCCACGAAGTGCGGTGGCTCCTCCTCCTCCTCGGCGGAGGATATCTATGAGGCACCACAGACGGACAACTCTTCCACAAGAAGTAAAGCGGACTGGTGGCTGAGTCAGGTCGATCAACGCGTGAATGATGCTCAGGATGTGATTCTGTAAGGATATGAAGTCCTGCTTCAGGGATGCCACCCATCAATCCTTTGTCATTTGAGTCAAACTGTTGGCTTTGCAGTAAGTGTCAGGCGCTGACCAGCTGTCCATCGCAGCGCTGACCCCCGCACACCGCACCCCTGCACTCCAGCGCTGGCAGGGGAGCTGTGTTAAATGAAAACACAGCAGCAGTGATTTAGCAGTTTTCACTGTTTGAGCTTCGAGTTCTGAAGGGACTGCAGTGGAGGGAGAGGAGGAGGAGGAGGAGGAGGAAGGGGGTGGTGGGTGGGGTGTAGTTGGCAGTTGCACACTTTGGAGATTGCGTGCGGTTTTGTATTAATGGAATGTTTTCTGCTGCATCATTATTGACTGGCACCCGAAAGCCAACAACTGAGTCCAAATGGATATGGTGCTTTGATGGAATAAAAGCTAAATGACCGAGATGTTGGCAACGCTGTTGACGCTAATTTGTATTAAATCTCACTCCTGAGACACTGAAGGATTGGTTGGGCTGGATTCATCCCACACCTGTTAAACCATATCGGACCAGATAAATGTCTGGTATCGTTTTTTTGATGAGGAGGTCAGGTGCTGATTGGCAGGTTGACGGGACGGGTGATTTGAAGAGGAAGGAAACGGAGTGGCATGATTGGGTCCCGGCCCTGCCACTGGAATGAACGGCAGGATGGAATCTATGGCAGTGATGATGCCAGCGCAGCAGGGAATTCACTCCCCCCCCCCCTTGTCACGGGGGCCAGCGAGAAGAGTATCCCTGGCACAGATGAACCGGCCATCTGTTATCACTCTGGTCATTACTGGGCTTCCCTTCAGTTTCCTGTAACCATGCGGCATCGACCAAGAAATAATAACAACGTAATGCCGGACAGGTGCTTCTCGGTCCACGCAAAGCGGGATCTTAAAGTCATTACAGTGTAATGTTTGCCCAGTTATGGGTCATTGGTGAGTGTAGTGTGTAGGACTGGGAATTGTTAAAGTTTCATCAATTCTGATTCAAATTGTGCTTATTTGATCGACTCATTGTTCCCATTATCTTCATATTTTTGAGTAAGAAGACTTGAGCTTTGGTAAATCCACGACAACTGAGCAAACTCTGTCCACTGGAGAAGACCATGAGATGCAATTAAATGGACCCTTGAGTTCAGATCCTCATTTTGAAATCATCATCCACCTGTTGTCATTTGTCAAACATGACGAGGTGTTTTGTCCCAACCCTATACTACTCTCTACTCCTCTGTGCTGCTACAACTTATTTCATTGATTTATGAACTGAAAATTAATTAGAAGCCATTGTTCATCTGTACACAGACTACATTCAGTCCCTGCAATCCATGTGTCTGATGTGAAATGGAGGAGAGCCGCCGAATGTAATGGACCAAGAAGGTCTAAAGTGGCTGGCCTGCGATACTAATCCAGTGGAACTTGATACAAGAGGCCTTAGAGACAGATATGCAGTCAGCATTAAAGCATCGGGAGGCAGGGCGGCGGGAATCTCCCCCTCTTCCCAAAGCAGACTTAACAGCCCTCGTTACCCGGGGAAACCGACTCGAGGCGCTCCCTTTTGAATAAATAATGAGCGGGGCGCCGACTCGCAATATCTGTGTTACCGTGGCAGCAGGCTTGGCCTCGGCTCCCCTGCTTTAGCCCACCACCGGAGCAGCAGAGACATCTAGTGGCTGACGGTGTTAAACACGGAGCTCCCGGCTGCTTCACCACAAAGGCAGTGTGCCCTCCTGCTGCATGAGAACTAACTTCTCAGCATTTGTTGTCAAGCATGTGTGGATAATGGGGGCCCCGCAACGCGTTGTTCCTGTCACCATTTATATCTGCATGTTATTAAATGGAATATCAAAAGAAAAGAAAGAAACGTGGGCCTTGACCTGCTCTCACCCAGAGCTCGACCAAGATGTTTGTTTTGCACGGGGGAGGTTGTCGGGTGTGTCTTGTTGCTTTTTTAAAGGGAATCCGATTCGAAGGAGGGACGGCGGGGGAGCTGACCTTCTCCCCCGCTCTGCTTTATTTCAATTTTTTATTTTTTTTCTCTCCCTCCGGGCTTCCGTGGCTGCATTCAATCAAGTGCTTCGACCATGTTCAGGGAGTATGTGATGTTTATGCAAGGCCTGCCCACGCGCGCAACTGCTGTCATGCCGAAGCACACGCATAAATACCCACTGCCCCGTCTGAGTGGTGTGTGTGTGTGTGTGTGTGTCACGGTAATGCAATGCTTTTCTGATTTGGACTGAGTTGTCGTGTTTTCCCGCTATCGATAATAACGTAGAATAATTATACAGTACATGGATGGTGTGTGTGTGTGTGTGTGTGTGTGTGTGTGTGTGTGTGTGTGTGTGTGTGTGTGTGTGTGTGTGTGTGTGTGTGTGTGTGTGTGTGTGTGTGTGTGTGTGTGTGTGTGTGTGTGTGTGTGTGTGTGTGTGTGTGTGTGTGTGTGTGTGTGTGTGTGCGCGCGCGCGCTCTCTTCTGGATAAAGAGGTGACTGCAGTGGAATGTAAATGCTTTGCAATACTTAAGGGACCACTTTGATTGCATAGTTACTGCACTGTATGCATTACCATGCCTCAATGATTCCTCACACACACACACACACACTGGGGCGAACTCCAGCCTAGCAGGATGTTTTCTGACCCCATTTGTGTTACGACCGAGGTTCTAGCTGCTCGGGATGCCAGGTCTGATGAGCTATTCCCGACCAGAGGGAGAGACCGAGGCAGGAAAGTCCCCCACGGTGACCCAGCCATGGTGTCAGCTTTCCCCAGATCTGGGCCAACCAGACTGGCCTCGCGCGCGCGCGTGTGTGTGTGTGTGAGAGAGAGATGGTATGCGTATTGAACCGTTCGGTACGAGGCTCACGGTTCGGTACGTATGACGAACCGAATAAGTTTGAAAAAAAAAAAAAACTAAAAATTTTTTTATTACACACACACACACACACACACACGTTCACACCGGGCCTTAATCATGGGTGAGGTCACACGGGGCGTTGTGTGGTCAGTGTTTGGGAGGTGGTTTCTATGTCAGCGGGGCACAGAGACCATGTGATTATGATAAGGCTTTCTGTAAATATTCACTGAATACTCAATATGCATCTCGTCTCATTTAAAGTCAGCAGGCAAATTTAAGTTTTTGCTGCTTTTATTCTGATAACCCCAACAACCTAACCACACCCACCGGATCCTCCACTGAGACATGATTAATAGAACTGCTTGAATAATTTATAGCCACTATGTGTGTGTATATTGTTTTTGTTTTTATGATTGTGGTGTTGTAATTGTTCTGATGGGATCCATTTTAGCTTGTAGAAAAGAAAAAAAGAATTCTCCACAATAAAGCAAATAAGCACATTTTCCAGCTGTTGGACGAATTCCTGAAAGCACACTTAGTCATATCAATTCTGTAAATGATGCAACGCACCGATTTTGATATAATTTAGCATTTGAAGCAGCGTACAAAGGAACACTTTCATGGCAGAAGCAGGTGGGTGGAAGTAAGCAGTTCAGCATGTCTATGTCGGATTGCCTGGAACATTACCTTACAGTGACCATAACTATTATCCCTGCCGCCTCTGGCTATTCCCCCCCCCCCCCCCCCCCTCCTCCTCTTCCTCGCCAGGAATTGATGGTCTTCTGTTCACTAATGAAAAGTGCTCAGCCTACAGAGCCTAAATGCTGAGCCGTGTGTTTCTGTGATGTTATTCACGCATTCCAATCCTGGGAATGACGGACGCGCTTCACCAACTGGGGGCGGTAATCAATACACAGAGGAAATGTTCCACCCCCCCCCCCCCCTCCCTCTTCTTCCTCGCCAGGAATTGATGGTTATCTTCATTTTGATGCTTGCGCAGTTTTCGAGCCTCAATTTACACATCTCAGTTTGCAATTATGCAGATGTATTAGTTCTTCTGTCGGAGAGAGAGGTTGACCAACGCTAGCGTTAAGAAATCACCTGAAAGTGTCTTTGTGTGCGTAGGTAGCTTCATACCGGATCCTTTTATTCACGGTCATCACCCAGAGGTTTGACTGACAGCATCTGACAACATGTTGAGTTGCATCCAAGCTTAGGTGTTGTGGTGTTGATGACAGCGTTTTGGCCACTTTACACGATTTCTCCATTGTTTTTTTTTGCCAAATGGAGCTCTGTAGCGAGATTGTCTTGAGTCACAAGTCTGCACAGAACCTGCAGCTAATGACAGCAGCCAAGAACCTTTCACATTAAAACTCAAAGTATTCGTAAAGTAAAGTTTTTCTGGCATTGTTTGTTTTTCAATGACTAAAGAAGAAATGATTGAGTCCCCTCGGGGAATGGCATAATAGATACATAAATAAACAAAATGACAGATATTCTTTACAAGTAGAGAATATTTTGGTCTTTTTGTTCAAATTTGATGTCCACAACAATCCATGGAACCATGCTTTGGATATGTTTTCATGTCCGTACGGTTAGCTCCTCAGATACATGTCGGGCGGTCCGTCGGAGGGATATACGTACCTCGATATGTGAAGCTGCCGAGACCACACAGTGTTTCTAAGTGGTGGTTGGGAACAGGATGGCGGCCGGTAATGGACCTAAATCGATCTGATGCTTTCTCTTGGTTTTGTTGAAGTATGGAGTCAAGTATGGATTTCAGACCGCTGTGTACTATCTGCGACTATAGAAGAAGAAAAGGGAGATGGCGTAAGCTTCAACACGTTACAATAATCAGGCCGTGGGACATGTGGCTGTTGACGGACACATCATAGGTTTCGTGATTATTAGCAGGATTTGTTATATCTGCCCTGAGGCATTTCGACGTATGTTAACAACCACCTTTCCCCGTCTTTTCTCCCCCTCCCCCAGCGGCAGTGCTGAAGTACGAGAACAACGTGATGAACATCCGACAGTTCAACTGCTCACCTCACCCTTACTGGCTGCCCAACTTCATGGACGTTTTCACCTGGTCCCTGCCCTTCGTCGGGGAGAAAGGTGAGCACGCACACATTCTAAGTACACTTTGTCATATACCGGTAGCTTAGCAATGGCTATAAACATGAGCAGAGGGGTTGAGTTCTCTCACGGCCTTGAAGATTGTTCCAGGCATTTGGTTTGTAGAGCGCCCCACTCTCAGATGTGTGACACGTCTGTGTCAGCGGATCACACATAACTATGACTGACTCACTCGCCCCACGAAGCCTATTTTGGGTGTGACCCTTCCGCACAGGGCCATTCCTAGCAATGTGTGCAAGGTCACCGATGGACACTGCTCGCCGTGTGTGTGAATCTTTGTCCGTGTAACAAGTGCCACGTGTTTTAAAATTTTTTATAAAAAATAGGATTCATGTTGTAAAATGTCAGTTTTTCTGATTTCTTCACAGTGACTGAGATGCTTGTGAACGTATTGAGCATCTGCTCCAATGATGAGCTGACGACTGAAGAGGAGCTGGACGGTAAGCACGGCAGACCCCCCCCCCCCCTCTTCAGTTTGCCTTAGCTCCACTAGAGGGAGATCTCTGCCAACAGGAGCACCAGACGCACACTCATTCTACACCTCATACGAATGCACGGCCCTTGTGTTGTTTCCCATACCGTGGCTGCACTGACCTATTTTCAGAGCATTCAGTTTAAATACATCGAATTTTCACAACGTTCTTCCACAATATCACCAACAGAGGGACCGTTCGACACGTGACGCAGTCGAATCAATAAACCATCTCTGCTCTTGCTTTCGGCGGCTTGAACATACTTCATTTAAATACCCAGCGAATCCTTAGAAAGTCTGAATAGAAGAAAAATCCAAATTGAAGGCCTTGAAAGTGTGGATGTGCCTTCAATACAGTTGTTGGAGATGTTTTGTTCTGCTCGATAACTGTGGCGCAAGTCCTCTTGGGACAAACAGCACAGTTAGTCATACAGTAATCGTGCCTTTTATAATCACATAATCGTGGCAAGTTCGGGAAATCTGTTTGGTCACCGCTTATCTACAGTGAGCTTCCCTCTGCCTGCCCCACCCCTTACTGCCAAACAGGAAATGATCTCACCAGTCCTTCCACCTCCCTCCCTCCCTCTCTCTCTCTGTGTTTACTGATGCACACAGTATGACTCTGTAAACAGCACCCAGGGGTGCAGCCGATTAGACTTTTTGAAAGCGCTAATGCTGCCGGTTCCTTCAGCTGATTTGAAGTGAAGCTCATATGATCAAAGCTCACAAATAGTCACGGACTATAAATGGGTGGCGTAATGAAAAAAAGTTAAGCTAAAATTGATCTTAATATTTGCACACAGCGCCAGAAGAAGATCAGCATCACGTTGGAACATGAAAACTTTGTTTCTCACGTGATTACGGCGTAACTCTTCACATTATAAGGTGATGCTGATCTCTTTTTCTGGCATGGCAGCAATACGCTGAGTGGATTTGGACTGCGGCACAGCTGGCACTACACGGCCCCTTAAATAATTAGCCGTCCCTGAACGTGTGATCATATTCCACTCGGAGCGTTCGGTTGATCCACTTTGTTTTCGTGTTTCCTTGCCCTCGCTTTCACCTTTCTGTTTCGTCTTCTGTTTATTTCGTTTTTCAGATCTCTTGTATATTTTCACTCGTTCTTTCCTTTTTGTCTTTTCACTCGTGATCTCGTTTTCCGTGCCAGCGCTGCTCTTTACCTACTATTGTTTCCATGGTTTCCAGTTGCCTTCATGTTGATGATTTCCAACCTCACTACTTCTTCACACATTTTCTTTGCATTCTCCTCTTTTCTCTGTCGCATGCTGTGATGTTGTCACTACCTTTGGTTTACCTCATCTAATCTCTCTTTTCTATGTTTTCCAGAGTTTTTTTTATGTTCAAGGCACCGCTTTACTTTACACTTGTTGTGCTTTCTTGCCCTCTCCACCACCTCATCTTTCATTCTACGGCCATCCACTGATCTCTCTGTCCCTTTCTCTTGTCTTCTCTTCTGGGGGTGTTTCATGAGAAGGACAGCTAATATATCCCCCCAAAAAAGGTACAACCATTAGCCGTAGCGGTGTGTGCAGAGGTAGATCGATAGACTTTTGTCCAGTGCTTGCTCTCTGCGTTTAAGTCTGTCGACTAACAGCACTGTTTAAAACAACGACTAACTCTACTACAGAGTCTTTCTCTTGATCTCTCTTTAAACCTTTACCACAAAGACGTGTCAGTGATGTTACAGTAAAGCCAAATCTCTCACACGAACAAAGAAAAAAACATTTACAGGAAGCTAATTCGCATTAGCTGAAGTAAGATGTTTGCTTTACACATTGAAGTAAGCGGTGTTACTACAGGGGATCAATCCTGTGGAGGAACATATTTCAAAGTAACAGTTTATCCAACAGTGGATGAGATTCATTAAGAGTCTGAAACGAGACATCAGACGGGCAGCTCTTTCCTTTACCCAGCCTTTCACCACACATCAGCTTCATTTCCATCCTTCATACTTCATGCATTTTCCAAAAAAGAGGTCTCTTTAAAACAAAGCTTTGTTTTCCAGTCCAGGAAAATTCCTGTTTGAGTCTCCGCAACCAAAACACAAAGCACAGGGAAATTAATTTGGAGTGTGCTCATCTAAAGTGCTGATCAGACGTGTTTGGACAAGGACCAGGCCATGTACAGATGATTTAACAATGTTCAGTGGTACCAAGTACCTACCTGGCCAAAATAGTGTGCAGGAGTGAAAGGGACTTCAACTGAACACCACTGATGGTGGAGCACAGACGGGCAGCGTGAGTGCACTGAATGCTGAGAATCACTCAGTAGTTGTGACGTGTGGGTGGATCTAAACACATTTTGTATTTAAGCTGAACTTCAGTAACCTCACCATGTTTGCATCTTGTCCGTCTGATGCACTTCTGGATCAAATTAATAGTCCAAAATACTCGCTCCGTCCTCCCACATTTACTAACCGTTATGGGACTCACAGAACGGCAGACAAGGAAGTCTGTGTCACACTTCCACAGGACACTGTTTTAGTATGCACGAGTCACAGCTTGTAGGACTGTGTCTGACCTCTGACCCCCTCCAGGTGCCACAGCTTCTGCCCGGAAGGAGGTCATCCGCAACAAGATTCGTGCCATTGGCAAGATGGCCAGGGTATTTTCTGTGCTCAGGTATGCAAACATTAAAAAGAACTCCCTTGTGTCCTGTATGTTCTACCTTTGTAGTTGCAGTTCCCCCCTCAGCTGTACGGATGGTTTTTAGTGTCTTTCAGCTCATTGTTTTTACTGAACGGGTTCAGTCACAATGCTCTCAGGCACAAAACAACAGAGAGACCAACGAACGGGTGAACATAGTGGAGCCTTTAGCGGCTAAAGAGCCACTTAGTTCCCTCAGTGAATATTGGACATTCCTTCAGTGGCTGGAAACCCGACTTTAAATGAATGTCAATGCAACACGTCGGCTGTAACTTTTGTTATTTTGTATATGAAAAAAAAATATCCTACCGGAGTAAATATTGTGTGTATTTCTGTGTTGATGTTTCAGAGAGGAGAGTGAGAGTGTGCTGACGCTGAAGGGACTGACCCCAACAGGCATGCTACCAAGCGGAGTTTTGTCCGGTGGCAAAGAAAAGCTGCAGAATGGTAAGACTGTCACCAAGTACCCCGAGACCCCCCACAACGGATTCTCTCTCGCACATAAATTCCCCTTACGCAGCAATACCCTGAATAAAGTGCTAGCTCAGTGTTTAGGGAATACTCTATATATAGACTCCCCCCCCCCCCCCCCCCCCCCCCCCCTCAGTGAAGGTCCAGGATTTAAAAATTGCTGCCTCGAAGTAAAATAAGTAAAATGTTTCTGGCAGCTTCACTCGGTAGTGTCATTTCTATACTGCATGTTTTAGTTAAACACTTCGGCTGCTCTATGAAGCTTTGATGTAGTTCAGTGAAGTATTTTTTTTCCTGGATAAATGACGGCAGCATATCAAGTTACGTTTCCTGTCGATTGTCTCCTCTTCAGTGCCACAAACTTTGTCCCTTTTGTCTTCTCTAGTGTGTCTCCCCGTCCCCGTCTCTTTCTATATTCCACTGGTTTTATCTCAAATATTACCTGTATCTTTTTCTTTCTCCTTTCTTTCTAGAAACCGCAGGTATAATCGGTTGTGCAAGTATTCTGTTGTGTTGTTTTTTTTGTTTTTTTTATTATTTCTTTTGTGAGACAAGTTTAGAGTTCAGTCCACCCTCTTATGTTGAATTCCAAACACTCCCTAAATGAGTTTGACAAGCCGCTGCAGCAAAAGGAAGTAACGGCTTTCTGGAAACGCCTTTACAAACACTTCAAATTTACTTGGAACTCCTGACAAAGAAATGGTCACTTTATTGTCCGAATTTGAGCGCTAGTTGTGGATCTCAGCAGGGCTCCGTCGGGATAGACGCGGGACTCTCTGTGATCCAAAGGATGAATTGGAATTGACACAAGCGACTGTGAATGAAAGGGGGATAACCGCTGTCTGCCTTTCGTTTTACAACAAACGAAGCAGAAATCCAGAACTTCCCTCTCCTCTCACAGGTTCTCACACATCAGCTCGCACTAAAGCAGGCTGTACACTAAAGAACATTAGCACTCCGATTAAGCTTTTAACAGCTTGGAAGATGCACGTAGCAGATCGAATGATGGGGAATTCTTGGCTGCAAACAGCAGAAGAAGTTCTTGCTGTTTCCACAAATCATGGAACACAAGGTACACACGGAGCATAGCTTCTGAGCTGGGCTCGCTTCGAATTGCATTGTGACCTCCTGTGGGAGGAGAAGTGATCAAATTGAAATAACATCCGGACAAAATTGGCAATCGTATCTCAATGAGGGAGGCTGGGATGCTCTCCTCTACGGATGTCGATTTAAGTCACAAACAAAGCTCTAAATTCATAGTAATGGAACATATCCTCTGCAAATGTGTACACAAACAGCGTCTCGAAGAGATGGCTTTTAACCCAATATTGACTGTTTCATCAGAACTTTGAAACCACTCTCATCTCTAGCGATTGTGTTGCTGCCGATGACCTGTTCAGTGGCGTTCCTAAGGATTTAACGTACGATTATAGAAGTTTGAGAGTATTTGTATTTAAGCCAATTGCGAAGCAGCTGACGCTAAAGAGAACTCCGGTGAAGGTAGAGTGATGTTCAGAGATTCCTGTTGCAACATTGGTAGAATCACATTGCTCCCCTCCTCTTTAAGCAGACGCCAGTGTGCTTCTACTGTAATGTTGACTCCATCAGCCATTCCTTTGACACTCTGTGGCCTCTCGCGCCTTTTTGTAGTCTCATCCTCATTGGTCGTGTGTCCCGTAGTCGTCAGTACTGTACAGCCGTTACGTTACTTTCACCTTCTGCCTTCACATCCCTGTCTCTGTGTAAAGCTGATTTACAACGTTGTGCTGTATGTCAATTTATGATCTTGAGGACGACCGTAAGAAATTGGTAAGTGGTTAAAACGCCAAAAGGTTTTCTCTCCTCCCGCCCCCCCCCCCGCCCCCCTCGCACCTCACAACAGTAAGCCAGCATTTTTGATATTTCATATCAAAAGATGCTAATCCTGCAGTTTCCAGATGCTGCTTCAT
This sequence comes from Melanostigma gelatinosum, assembly GCF_949748355.1. Taxonomy (NCBI): domain Eukaryota; kingdom Metazoa; phylum Chordata; class Actinopteri; order Perciformes; family Zoarcidae; genus Melanostigma; species Melanostigma gelatinosum. The sequence goes on from NC_136656.1 coordinate 9,911,574, forward strand.
GTGTCTACAGCGCTTCGATTTCACATTGACGACACCCCCACAGTCACACATGCACTGAAAACCTTGTTCTTGTTTTCCATTCGTCCTATTTCAACACTCCTTTCACGATGTATGGCCTGATCTGCGTCATGGTTAAGAACTAATCTATTTCCTGCTTTAACCCGTTGTAGTTGCTGTCAGTGTTCGTCCCTGCCGTATTCATTTTTCTTTTTCTATCACCGCATCGATTCGTTTTGTCAGACCTTGTCAGACTTTTCAAAAGTACCTCAAATCCTCTCCACGGGGTCACATGTCACCTTCCCTTTTACAGATCTGGAACTCATCTTAAAGCTAAGGCTCATCCCTCTCTCCTCTCTCCTCTGCTAACATCCATGTGTCCTTTTTGTCATCAAAAAAAAAAAGAAAAAATGTGGAGATGACTTTAACCTTCTGTTGTCGGCATTGGCTGTCTTTGCTGCTCATTGACTTGTACCTCGGACGAAATGACCTCCTCTGCTCACTTCTCTCATTCGTTTTTGCAACCCCCCTCTTCTTCTCTTCAGCTACTATTGAAGCTATTGAGGCTGACGAAGGTAAATGGGTCTGGCTGCCCTCTTCTGTTGCTTTTCCCACGGCAATAGACGGGGGGAGGGGGGGGGGCTCCGCCGGGTTTTCATTCATCTCGCTGGTGCTTGAATAGAGTGTGTTGGGTGTTTGGGCTAACAATAAATGTGGCATAGTATTAACAGAGAAAAAAAAGTCATTTAGGGAATCCTGCGGTCACACGATGTTTTAAAGGGGGAATGGATTTCATAGCTTTCAAAGTCACACTGATTTTGAGTGAGTGCAAAGCAAGTACTAAGTTCTAAATCTTTGCTAGTCCAGGCAACAACGTGCTGTAATACCGTTATAGCAATACTTTGCTTTTCATTTCAGAAGTTAAAATATCACCGTTTATGTAATCTTTCATTGAAGAGTATCGGACCATCCAGGTTCAGGATAGAGGTTGCATTTGTTCATGAAATGCACATTCACACTCTCATAATGTGGGAGGTGTGAATATACGGGCATCATCAGGTCCTCTGGCATCTCAAAGGAGCTTTTACCAGATACCAGCGGCACCGGCTGGCTACCATACTGTATCCAGTAGAGCTCGAGCACTAGCACCATAACCCATACAGTGCTTTGTAGATCTTTCTCAACATGTTTGATCCTGCGTAGAATGCATACACAGACAGAATTGGCAGATTTGTGTATGTAATGTTGTTAAAGTCTCGTTCTTATCGAAAGCTGTTAAAGTTCTGGAGACCCTGAAACAAACACTTCACTTAAATCACTCAACATGGTGATAGCACCGTGCTAGACAGCGTGCCACCTGCTCTGCCCTCACGCAATACAGATACATCTTGCTATGAAAGCTTCTAACATTACTTCCCCTTTGAAACGACTGAAGCAGTTGTGCATTGTTGTTGCTGCTGTATTAATATCATAATACCTCAGTTTTCTTTCGAGCTCAATCTAATTTAATGGCGTTAAAACGCTCCACGGGAGGCTTTTTTTGAAATCCAAATTGGATTCTCCCGAAAATCTTTTTTTGTATTCCCATCGCCTCTGGCGCAAGAACAACCTCAACTGCGGGCTAAATAGTAGTTTGCCAGCTGCTATTTAGGTTGGCGTTGTCCAGTACTTCCTCTTTAGCCCCACAGAGGACCGTCCACTGTGGGGTGGAGACTCTCCTCTGCTTCTCTCTCTCCATGTGGACCCTCTGTGGCCCTGCTGTGTCGTGTTCTTCCCTGTGAGCTGCTAATAACCTGTGTCTGACCTGTGCTATGCAGCAACACAACTACGCTACCCATCATGCCCCGCTCCCCAATTTGTTGTCTCTAAAATGATGTCCCCGTCCCTCATTCTGATAAAGGGTCTTTGCAATTATACCCAATATTACTATTAAGACCCCCCCCCCCCCCCCGACCTTTATGAGAGGTGGAAGTAACACAATTTCAACTTTTTGGCATTAATATGGGCTGAAATGAAACTTGATCGAGATGAATCGTGGAGTAATAAGGCCATACTTACAATTGAATCAAACTATTTTGAGTTGACAAATGTTACGCCGTTGTGTCTTTCTGCATCAGACTGGGTTTATTCAACGCAGTGGTACTTCTATAAACCAGCTGTTTGTTCTCCATTGTTCAGTTCAATTGGATCTTGTTTTTGCTTTACCTCCAGTCTAGATGCTCTTGTGACCTCCTCCACCCCTCATAACCTGCAGTCGACCCTTAGATTGCTGCATGCGCCAAGCAGACTTAACAAGTCGTTAGCACCCCGAGTCCCTCTGTAGTGTCTTTGTCCGTGAGCTCAGTCTCAACGTGGTTCTAGTTTGTGGACGTGAATGTCTCAGTGGGCTCCACTCTAGTGTTTTTTTTTTTTATTATTATTATTTTTCCTCCCCTCGTTTCATCGTTCTCCTTCGTCCCTTTTTTGTTGTTTTTAATCTGTGACGTGACGGGGCAGTCTGGATGTGTGGGGTCCTCAGGTGTTCTGGAATGTGCCCAATTATATATATATATGCCATATTTTAGCAATGTTTTAAGATTTACAAAATGGCATGTACAAGATGGTCATTCGATGGTCCGGTACTGTCGGGAGTCTCTTCACAGATACTGATCATAACAGCATGGATTGATGGCACAGTGAAAACCTGTTGACCCTGATTCCAGGAGGGCCCTCTATAGATTTAGAAGGATTCTTTAATCCTTTTGTCTGTGCAGTTCTATCATTTTTCAAACTCTGATCAATGTTGGTGTAGTCATTTCATGAAAATGAGTTCTACCCTTTTTTATATGAATTGTTCTTCTGTTATTAAACTACTAAACACTCTAAAATGATGAATAAGTAAAGATGCTGTACAATATGGGGTGTGGTTCATAAACCGCATAATGCAACGACTATATCACCGGTTGGAGGTTTACTTCAGCCTTATGAATAGATTTGTGTTGCATCACACATATAGGACTATATACAACATATAGGAATAGGTGTACATTTTGGGAAAATGTGCTTATTCACTTCTTTGCATAGATGAGAGGATCAAACCTCTCTCATATTTGTGCGTTTAATATTCAGCAGCCGGTTAGCTTAGCGCCACTAACTTCCAGCAAAGTGCTATCATTTACTTTTACTGCATCCTGCCATATTTAATTCCTCATAATGTCACAATTGTTTTGTGCTACTTGGTTTTTCTCAGGTATTAGAGCTTTACAGGTGCTGTAAGGCCCTCTGCGTTACCTTCAGACGGAGCCAGGTTAGCTGTGTTCCCGTTTTAAGATATGCAGAAAGAAAGAAGGCAAATAAGCACGTTTTCCCGAATGACGGACTATTCCTTTGAAGTAGGGTCTTTAAGGATCAACATGATGCAGGTACCATTAGTGTTAACAAGCCCTTCAGGTACTTCTTTTTCATGGTTGACTGGCACTTATGAGCCAACAGCTCCTCAGATGCCGTCTGTATGTTGTCGTTTTCTCAGTTCAACAAGTTTTTTTCCAAAGTGGTCCAAGACCAAACCAAAGATAAGCCAAATCTGGTGATGTGTGGGTGAATGTGAGCAAGTGAGACCCCCATTCTCTTCATCATTTAAACCCTCCCCTCTAAAATGGCTCCTGATCTCCCCCACCTCTTTTCCTTTGTCTTGCCTCCCCAACAGCCATCAAGGGCTTCTCGCCCCAGCACAAGATCAACAGCTTCGCGGAGGCGAAGGGTCTGGATCGCATCAACGAGAGGATGCCGCCGCGGCGAGACGGCTTGCCCTCCGACGCCAGCCTCAACTCCCTCAACAAGGCCCTGTCCTCGGAGACCAACGGCACGGACGCCAAAGGGAGCACCAGCAGCGGAGACAACATCCAGTGAAGGCCGGCTGCAGGCGCCACCGTGGCCGACGGGGCTGCCCTGTCATCACGGCCCGCCCCCGCAGAAAAGGGGCAACGGGTGAAGGTGGAGAAAGGATGGGGGGGGAGGCATCTATGGCTCAAGCTGGGGGTGGGGCAGGGGGGGGGGGGGGACATCTCACTTTCTAGTCTTTGGATATGCCTTCAAAATATTAGTTCATAGTCAAATCTGCTAAGTTATTGCCGAATCACATTTCTGAAGGGTCGGGCCTCTGTTGTATGTCAGAGAGAAGGAGAACGGGAGGGATGGAGGGATCTTAAAGGTGATTTTGTTTTATTTCTTGAAAGACCCTCGCTCATTTCCACCGAAAATGGAAAGTCGTGTAACTTCTTACTAACTATTGTACGTTTACAAAAATACAGCACTAAAAAGGACAGGACATGGGATAATGTTTTTAACATATAAAGGGTGTACAAACTAAATAAGGACTATTTATTGATAACTTTTTTTTTTTTTGCTACTCTTATAAAATAGCTCTGAAATTAATTAGGCAGTCTTAAAAAGAATGTTGCAATGTTGTCGAAATGCCAAATAATGGAACGTTTTATGGTTTTGTACATATTATGCTTACCTCAGGTTCTTTTGGTGTGTGCTCTGACCTGATTTTTCTGTATAATGGCTAAATAACTCTGTGATGAATACCTATTTTCTTGAGTTTCATAACTGGAATTTACATTTACCTATCTTATCATTTGCAAATATGTTTATTTTTTGTCTCTTTTGGAAGGGGTTGGGGGGCAGATTTATTGTGGCTTGCTGGAATTGAGTGTTCATTTTTCTCTTTAAGTATTGCGAACAAAGTGAAAATAGAGAACCTATATTGTGTAAAAAAAAAAGAATACAATGAACTTAAAAGTGTCTGCCTATGCATGTTTTATAAAAATCAAACAAAGGAAATAGGAAATCTGAATACCGTGGCTGCGGAGGCCTGTTTTGAAATATACTGCGCTTTAGTGAACATATACTGGGAACGTATATATACCTGCATACTTTCAATTAACACCATGATGCTCTATGCCTTCAACTTCTTTTGTAATTGAAGCATTTAATATCTAAGATGAATGAGAAATCATATTTTTAACCTGCGCTTGTAAGTGCACACAGTCCAATTAAGCATGTTTGACAGTTCTTGTGAGGTGTGTAGTTACATGTGTAACTCAAAAATGCATGATTAGCCGTTTGTGTCATAACTGGTAAATCGGTTCTGTTCTGTTTTGTAAATGTGCCACAGAAAGTGTAATTTTATTATTATTATTATTTGGAACTCTGCTTTGTGTATCAGTTACAGGTTTGATACTGCTCAATACTTTAAGATGAAACAAAAAAAATGACTTTGATCTTTTTTAAGAACTGCTTAAGTGCCCAAGTAATTCACTACACGACATGAAGCCTTGCTTTTGTAATTTAACTTCAAAACTGTTGGCAGATGAGGCATGCACTTGCAACTATGAAAAGTATTTTATATAACTGTTCAATAAAAATGTGCATGAATTTCAACTTGAAACCAACCCGCTTCGCGTGTGTGTGTGTGTGTGTGTGTGTGAGTGAGTGTGTCTGTCTGTCTGACTCCGGCCGTCAGTTCTCCGCCAATGAATATGCAACCGTGTAAAATAAAAATACAGAAGACAGTCTTTTTTGCATCACGAGTGAATGACGCTGGATGCTAGATTACGGGAAACACGAACGCCATCACCCGTAATTCAAACCTGCAAGGAAAACGCACACGCTACACATGCTCTATTCCACATGGAGCCATCCTCTTAACACTGCTGTAAGTTGAGTGTCTGTAAAATAGTGTTTGAGGTTTTTTGCTCTGCTGCTTCCGGTGATTTTGAAGATGTTGGCATTGCCTGGCCTGTAGATCCGCGTTTCCTCCTCGTCAACCTTCGTGACTTCTTTGATTAAGCTACGAAGACGAAGCCAAGATTGCTCGAGCGTACCTGTGTACACAGGAAACAGAGATCTGCAGGCTTCCTCCTTCGTACAAAGATAAAATGTGGCAACATTTAAATGTTATTGGTTCTACTCGGCCATATTCATTTTTATGAGGCATCTCTGCCTCATAGAAATGGTATGTTAGAAATGAAACCTCCAATCTTCAGGCACATGAGAAAGATCTTAAAGATCAATCAAGCTACCAGAATAATCCAATCTATTTTTCTTACGCAGTTGTCTAAATATATATCAAATACTCCCAACATAAACTAACACACAAGTTAGCCAAACAGCCTTCGTATTGTTTGTCCTTGGTTTTTCCGAAGAGTCTCTCTTTGGTCTCTTCAGCTGAAATCAAACACAATGCTCAATTGAAAGGAAGTAAACTCTGGCATCCTGTGTTTTTGGGAGGGCCGAAACACAGGAGCTAGAGTTTGTGGCCTTCAGGGGGGACAATCTCAAAACCAACAAGACGAAGAAGTTGCCAAAGGGGAAATGATGGTAACGTAAGATTGGTAGTGGACGGCTAATGTCTGGCAGTCTTAACTATCCACTCATCTCACTATAAACCAGACTTTCCTTATGATCAGAGCAACAATGACCCATCTGAGGTCATCGCCATGATTCTGGAGGCACTGTTCCATAAACAATGAAGAATAGTAACGACGTCACAGCTGCCTCTTTGTCATGCGTTTCAATCGTTATTCATCAAAAACAAATTGCCATTTTACAATAGTTTTATTTGTTTGTATCTGAAATGTTCGACCGTGTGTGTACAAGTGCTCACAAAGTCCTTTGTTTTTCTTCTCATATATATATATATATAATTATATCACGTACAGTTCTTGGATGCCACGTTGTTTATTTCACACTTGGTCGACATCCTTCACCTGAGTGATCGCAAATGTAATTGTTTTTGCACCAGTAAGTCCCAGTTTCCTCCCAACTGGTCAAGTGGTATCAGAGCAGGGGAAATAAATACAAAAAAACAAGTGATGGGAGTTGGCGATGCATTCAAAACACATTACTCAAAACCGAGACTCCTGCTGAACGGACATACTGTAAGTCTGCACCCACTGACCGCCTTGTTTTGGTCTCCACAACCACCCACTGTTACGTCAGGAAGGGAAGCCAGTGTATTTCCTCCCCTTCTGTATCTAAAGGAAGTGCCAAAATAAGCATCGGAGAGCGGAGCGCTCCGAGCACCTTTCCCACTGTCCACTGAGTTGGTGTCCGAGGTAGAAGTCGGAGGAGTTTACGGCTGCAGAATCACCATGAAGACCACCAGTGTTCTTGTCCTCTTCCTGCTGGGATCCGTCCATGTCTTCACACCAGGTAAGGGAGCCAATCAAACTGCTTTCTGCTGATATTAGATTGGATTCTCTCAGAATCAGGGGTTGAGAGGCCCTTAATACAAATCTGCAGCTCTCTTTAACCAAGAGGAGTTAGTTTCAGGCTCCTTTCATTGTGGGGATGATAAAGAAAATAGCCTTCTTTGCTTGATGTCCAAACATTTCCACAGTCAGGGTTTCCTATCAAGTTGATTGGCCCCATTGTGAGAACTGAAGCACATGTATTTTGTTGCGTTGTGCAGCAGTAGTTGTTCTGATGGATAATGTTCTGCTCGTGTTTTATCCTGATGTCATTTTGTTTTGGTACGTGCAAAGATAAAGATCACAGAGTTGTTCAAAGGACCCTCGCACTTTGAAATGTACCTCAGAGACATCCCCTCAAAGAGCGCATTTCCGTTAATTGAGGCAGAGATAAGCTGTGTGTGTGTGTGTGTGTGTGTGTGTGTGTCCTTGGTAATAACAAGAAACAAAAAAGTAGTTTGTTATTTGGCATATTTAGTCAAAGTGAAGGTAGAATATATTTTTATATGAGCTTATTAAAACAACAAGCACAAATCAGAACGCCAGGAATGAAAAACAAAGTTCTAAATGAGTGGCTCTTGGTTGAAAGAAAGAAAGAAAAAAAGAGGGGGGGGGTGGCTCTCGATTAGTTTGTTTTCCTTGTGCGGAGCCCAAAGGACTTGTATCTGTTCTGCGCTGTGCAGATAGGTGATCTCACAGCAGATAGCCAGTGGGAACCACACTGCCCCCGTCTCTCACAGATGCCACAGATCTTTGTCCTGAGACCAAAATGTCCCAACTGGCCACCAATCTACTTCCAGCGTTTCAGAGTAAACATCTGGAGGGAACACCCTCGGCCTGGCTACTGCTCACCCGGCAGAGGCCTTACTCAACCTTGTGAGCTTTTCTTTCCACGGCACGTCGAGAAAATGAACAAAGATTTCTGACCTTTCAACGCTGAAATCTAAATCGACTTGCTGATAAAAACATACGACTTAACGTTGACTTGCCCCAACGGACAGCAGACATGACTTTACTTAAAGAACGTAAGACTTTTATTAACACATGTACTTCATAGACTTGAGTTGACTTGAACTTTTCTCAAATGACTCATAGGACCTGTTACTGACTTGAGATTTGTTTTTTGACTTGTGACTGCGACTTTGGCTTGAAGACTTGTCTCGAATGATTTGTGGTACTTGTGACTTCACTCACCAAAGTACCAAAGTACCAGAGACCTGACTTGGACTTGGTGTCGAATGACTTCAAGGAATTGTGACTTGATCTGACATATTAAAGGACTTTGTCTTAACTTGTCTGCAATGACTTCGGACTCCAGACTTGAAAATTGAGACTTTATTTAACACACAATCCAAAATAGGCCTACTTGCGGTTTGATGTGGATTTGTCTCAAAGTGTATAAAAGTACTTGAGACCTGACTTGAGGCTTCTCTACGTGAAACCAGCCTTGATTTGGATGACTCAAAGGACGTCAAATTAACTTGGACAAAACACTGGAATAACAGCGAGGTTTAAGGACTTTCGACTTGACTTTCGACCCGCTCCAAAATACTCGAGACTTGACTCGGACTTGCGCACAAAGTCTGAGAAAAAACAGCTTTGGCAAGAAGAGCATGCTTTTCCCGATGAGACTGGTGAACCCAGACAGAGCAGCATGCCGCCAGGTGCTTCAGCGACCGGTCTGCTGAGGAATATGTTGAATGAAATCCCAACTGAAGGCGATGAAGACAGGACGCTTGGGCTGCTAAGGTCAGGGGACAACAATAGTGTGTCTGTGACAGGATGCAGCTTCACACTGCTGATGCGCTTCACGCAGAGGATATCCACCTCAACAACGACTTCTCATCCCTAAGTCTGACACTTTGAGCCGGGGGCACTCCTTTGTCTCGGATGCTGGGCTTTAAAGCCGTGCCAAACAGGAACGATGCAAATATGCACGCGAGAAACCTAAAATAGAGAATCTGTCTGAGAAAATGTTTTACAAAGACAAACTGCGTCTGGTGTTTTTGTAATGGAGGCATTCTGCATTCCTTGACAGCACATTATAATATTGCGCTCTGACCTCAGACAGTGATGGTAAAGCAGAAGAGCCAGCATGGTGGTTTACTGATTACTGGACAATAACTTCTGGGTCGTGATTGTGGTTGTGTTTCTGCTTTACAGTTTCATCAGAAGACATGAAGCAAGAAAAAGTGATACCAACTGGTAAGTACAGCATTAATGCAATAGTTACATTTGGGAAATACATTTATTTGCTCTCTGGTGGAGAGCAAGATGAGAAGATCAATACCACTCTCATATGCAAGTGTAAGGCTACAGTCAGTAGCCACTTAGCTTAGCACAACGACAATGGCGACAGCTGGCTTGGCTACAGATCTTAAGAAACCATTTATATGTCAAGTTCTCGTGTTTTTGTATTTCTACAGCTAAAGCAAATGCCCCAACTGCAGTCACATCAACAGCAGCAACAAAAGCAACCCCAAATGCAGCAGCGCCAACAACAACCGCAAAGGCAGCGCCAGCAACAGCAGCGCCAACAGCAACCACAAAGGCAGCGCCACCAACAGCAGCGCCAACAGCAACCACAAAGGCAGCGCCAGCAACAGCAGCGCCAACAGCAACCACAAAGGCAGCGCCAGCAACACTACCCCATACAGCTCCCACTGCTCCTCCTGTTACCACCAGCAAAGCTCCTGAGAACAGTGAGACTGGAGATCGATAGAGACGATGCTCCTTGTAGACCTGTTTGGCCATGTTCCTAAAAATAACGTCTTTGATTTCCCTTTTATTTCTAGGAAGCACTGAGGCGGCAACCCAAGAACCTAAGAAGACTGCGACTTCACCATCTGTGGACCGCAAGACTGTGACGGCCACAGCTCACGTTGTTGTCCAGACAGACAATAAAAGTTCGACTTTCCTTTGAATTTATTGGTTTGGAGATGATACACAGCCTTCACCTACACAATGTCACTCAAAAAGATAATAACAACCAGGAAGAGACTGAAAAAGACTACAAAGACACACAAAAAGACTACAAAAAACGCAAAACAGCTGCAAAGAGACTCAACGACTATGAAAAGGGGCCGAACAATGAAATGAACTCAACTTTAAGTTGGCCTGGTCCACGTCCAATATCTGTTGCATATAAGAATTGCGACTTATACTCAGAGAAGAGATTGAATAATAAATATTATAAGAAGTCATAAAATACTCTCCAAAATTACAACAAAAAAATCAGAAACGAATGAGATTTGTTGTGTTTACTTGTGATTTATTTTCCTTTTGTCTTAGCTTCGATAAATGGCAGTTTGCAACCGAGCTCTCCGAACCCAGGAAACCACTCTGAGGTCGGGACAACTGAGACTCGAGGTAAGAAGAGATTTGGCACAAGTAGTGCATCATCAGTTTCTTTTCATCATGCAGATGATTACAGTTTGTAAAACTGAATACATGATGTGTTTTTTCTGGAGTTTGAGCAAGGCGTGACCGTGCTGGATGTAATCTTCATAAAGTGTCACCTGTATTTAAAGCCATATTTAAACCAATTAGAATTTTGTTACCAAACGATGACGGCACGAATAAAAATGAACCCAGGCCAACATATGTTTGTCGCAAAAAACATGTCGAGTCATTCAAAAAGTTTTTGAGAAATTAAATGTAAATAGTACTCAAGGTTTTACTGAAAATATCTTTATTTTCTGCAGGTACAACTACCTCTGCCCCAGGTACTGTATATTTCTACATGCTTTATAGAACAAGCACTTTCTTCTTCTTATATTCTTTATATTTCTTTATTTACATTCATGAATAAAATTGTAATGCCAACATAATATGACATTCATATTCTCTTTAGCTAATACACTGTCTGTGAGGTGGATACTTTCAGTCAAGCAGCTTCACACCTCCATGAAAATGTACATTTAAAGTTTAAATATGGTTTAAATATCTGTGTGGATGGTTGTTGGACAGTAAAGATCTAAAAACGTCAGATTTACAATCGTTGTAGATGTTTTCATGGCTTTATTCCAGCAAGTAATTCATTAACTTCAATATCGTAGCATCACACCAAACCAATGCACCTCCAGGGACGACACCACGTCCGAAAAATGATACAGAGAATGATCCAAGTGAGTCATACTGCGCTACCATAATTCATTTGGTTAGTCCGCATATGAAGTCATGATTAAATGAAATCATAACCATTTTTAATCATAAAACACTTTTGTTTTGAAAGATTCTCATACTGGCAATGGAAAAGTACCGTCCAAATCAGGTAAACGTTGCTCTGCTTAACTCGTGAGTCGAGCCCCACAAACACTTCTTGGTGATTTAAAGACAGACCAGGCTAACAAAGCCATTGACAACATTTCACATAAGGATGGTTTTGGCACTACAATGTGGAGGTTTTCAAAGTCATTTGACTTGATTGTGCAATGGTTACCTTTGAGGCGCTGTAGCTGCTACATCAACAGTCTGCCGTCATTTGGTTGGACGTTAATCTGTCAGAGGCCAGTCAGAGTAGATCCACGGAGATGACCGTCTGTCAAAATGTCCCCCCTCAGACAAAAGGCTGTGGTGGACCGTGTTGCCCGTCGTCCTGGTTGGAGCTGCCGCCGCCATTGTCCTCAGATTCAAATGCAAGAAGATGCACGACCACTCGGGTATGTTTAAAAGTAGGCTGCACCATGTACTCACACATGTACCATAACAGGGCATCTGTCAACTCTGAGGTGGAGCATAGTTCGATATTTGAAACGAGAAGATGTGTATTTTTGTCATTGAATGTTGTCTCTTGTCCTCCCTTCAACAGAAACCATTAACGCTGGAACTGAGAAGTAAGTTTGAGCTTTTGTCGTCATGGACGGTATTTGAAAAGCGTGCAAACCACTTAATCATCCGTCCCTTTGTCTCTCTCTCTCTCTCTCTCTCTCGCTCTCAAACTCCCTGCAGCGCATCTTTCCAGAGCAGACCCGAGAGCACCAAAGATGGTGTCATGCTCCTCGGGGTGAAGTCATCGGGCGGAGAAGAAAACGGTGGGCTTCCTTCTGTCTGTTTCCTGCCAGAGTTGCTCCCAAGTTCGTTCTGTTTGTTCATTCTTCCATCACTCGCTCGAGCTGTTTCTCCAGACACAGACTCGCAGTGATTCCAGGGAAGTTGCAGGCTTTTAATATCTCATTGTACTGTACGGGCTTTTGGGGCTTTGCTGGGCAACAGAAGGTGTTTCCTGTGATTTTGCGACCCCCCCCCCCTACCCTATCCTCGAACAAGCAGCAGGGCTAGAAAGATAGGGACTTCCTAACATAAACACAGATTATTTTGGACAGGAGCTATTGTGCACTCAGTAAATGTCAGTGCGGCCCAGATGCTGACAGGCGTGTGCATGTTTTGTTGGTGGGGGTGAATGCACGTGCACATACACGTACACGTGTGTCATATGTACACAGACTCAGTACCCCTACACCCCACCCATGAACAACAAAAAAAAAGAATTATGGGCACTGAATGTCCTACCTTCCTTCCCTAACACAATCCGCCCTACATGACTCGGCCACGCGCTTCAGAGGGGAAACGAAGTCATGCTTTAGGAATTTTCGCTGAGGAAGAACGTGTTTACGTTGTCACGTCTTTGGATTGTGGCGTTATAAATTCTTATCTGACTGCAACATCTGTTGCATTTAGGGGGATTTGTTGGCAGAGCTGGAATATGATATTAGTACGTTTATTTCGTGTATAATCACCTGGAAATAAGAATTAGTGAGTTTTCATGAACTTAGAAAGAGTTTTGTGTGTCTACATACGGAGCGGGTCCTCACAGCCCAGACTGGACAAAGCAAACACTTGCTCTCGACGGGGCCATTCCTGTTTTTCCCATTTTCGCGTCAGCCTCCGTAGTTCTCCTACACTTAACTGGTTTGAATCCTACTTGAAGGACCGAGAATACTTTGTGTCTGTAGCTGATTACACATCAGAGCTGACTAAAATGACATGTGGTGTTCCCCAAGGTTCAATACTGGGGCCTCTTCTGTTCAACATCTACATGCTTCCACGAGCTCAGATTATGGAAAACAACAAAGTGTGTTATCATAATTATGCAGACGACACACAAATCTACATAACTATGTCACCAGGGGACTATAATCCCATACAAGGGCTGGGTAACTGCATTGAACAAATCAACAACTGGATGTGCCAGAATTTTCTTCAATTAAACAAAGATAAAACAGAAGTAATTGTTTTTGGTACCAAGGATGAACAATTGAAAATCACCGCTCAGCTTCAATCACTGATGTTAAAACCCACAAACCAAACCAGAAATCTAGGTGTAGTTATGGATTCAGACCTCAACCTGAACAGCCATATCAAGACAATTACAAAATCAGCCTACTATCACCTGAAGAATATATCAAGGATTAGAGGACTTATGTCTCAACAGGATTTGGAAAAACTTGTCCACGCATTTATCTTCAGCAGACTGGACTACTGTAACGGTGTGTTTACAGGTCTCTGTAACAAGTCCGTCAGAAAGCTGCAGCTGATTCAGAACGCTGCAGCTCGAGTCCTCACTAAGACCAGTAGGGTGGATCATATCACTCCAGTTCTGATGTCTTTGCACTGGCTTCCTGTCCAACAAAGAATTGACTTTAAAATCCTGCTGTTGGTTTACAAAGCACTGAATGGTTTCGGGCCAAAATACATCTCCGATCTGCTGCTACCTTATGAACCATCCCGACCCCTTAGGTCGTCTGGGACCGGTCTACTTTCTGTTCCCAGAGTCAGAACTAAACATGGAGAAGCAGCGTTCAGTTTTTCTGCTCCACATATCTGGAACAAAGTCCCAGAAAGCTGCAGGTCTGCTGAGACCCTCAGCTCATTTAAATCAAGACTGAATACTTTTCTGTTTGCTGCTGCCTTTAATTGAACCACATTCAATTAATATATTAATCAATTTCCTGCATTTCTGCATTTTACTACTGCATTTTATTTCTTGCACAGTTTTTTAATGTTTTAATGAATGTTCTTAATTGTTTTTAAATCTCCTTTTCTTTTGCCTTATGTTTTGATGCTTTTAATGGTTTTATGTGAAGCACTTTGAATTACCTTGTTGTTGAAATGTGCTATACAAATAAACTTGCCTTGCCTTGCTTTGCCTTACACGCTTGGCACACAGGAGAAGTTTCAGTTGGTTGCAATCTGCAACCTCACCGCTAGAGGTCGCCAAATCCCACACATTAAACAGGATCCCCTCTTCATCACAATACCAATGAAGCATAATGCTTGCTGCCATTTGTCCTCCTAAATGCTGTTGAAAGTCTTTGTATTCTTCTTGGAAACCTTATCACCGAAATACTTTTTAAAACACATATAATTATAATTTATTGTAAATTATTTCCTGGACCCCCTGACGGAGTGCCTCGGACCCTTACTTTGAGAATCACTTCTTAAATTAACTTTTTTCAGTCCTAGATTTAATGTAACATCATGAGTTCATGAATGTACAGGCAGTGAGTCTTCAGGAAAAAAATGTACAACTGCTTCCAGATCAACTTTTGGAAAATGTAGGCACCACTTCCTAACCCTGGTGACATAATGTCACTGCACTGTAGTCAGTGCAGCACTGCCGTCTTGTGTTGCCTTTGACTAAAAGGCACAAATGATCTTCTCAAAACACAATTAAGAGCTTCATTTGTTGTCGTTTTTTCGGGTTGGATGAAGCTCTCACTTTTTGATCACACAGATGTGGGGTTTTATTCCTGTGTGATTTTATCACTCTCCTCTGTTGTTATGTATGTTTCAGCTTCTGCAAGATAAAAAAAGAAGAACAAAAAAGAAGGGCAGCAACATCGAGATCGGCCAGTTGATGAGTCACACCTGTCGCCCACGCACCGATGGTCTGGAGGAACCGTTTAGATGTTTGATTTTGTGAAACGTTTTGTGAAGCAGAAAAGTATGCATGATGCTGTGTGTTGAGAGCAGTTCTGTTTGTGACTGTGATGATAAATCTCAGAGCAAGTGAATTTAATTTCAACCACACTATGTTCCCACGGAATCTTAGAATTGAAAGTATAGGCTAAAGACTTTAAGCAGATTAATCATTGCCTGTGGAATTGAGTGAATGAACTTAATCTGCACCCTTTATATCAGTATTCTGCTGACAAAGACAAAAATACAACGTATCTCTGTCTACATGATGGACCACAAAACACGTATTCTGCACAGTGCACTGACCTCAGATCTACCACATGTTTGATGTAATGAATCATAGTTTTATAATTGTCTTTTGCTTGTGTTGTTTCTTTCTGCATGTGCCTTGAACTGTTGTGCAGATTGTGATGTTTTTGGGGTTGTTGGGGTGTTTTTTTTATATGTCATTTAATTTCCCCAAAGGAATGGGCATTGGAACTGGCTCTTTTGCAAATTTTTACTTTTCAGGTGTCTCAGTGAAGTATTTCTTAATAAGTTGTTAAATATTCTACCATGCTTCTCCACTGCAAACCTGTTTTAAGCCAATAACCTTTCTTTGCAGGTCAGTGCTGTACATTCACCGTTTGTTTTCCCCCAGTAAATGTTCAAGCACAAGAAATAAGTGAAGCAGATGCACTGGATTGTATTTAAAGACCCTGTAACTGCTTTACGGCTGGATTTTGTTGCGCTTAACCTCAATTTTTCTCAATAAATCACACAGGAAACAGTTGGGTTGTGCAGATTCAGTTCTTTAAATCAGCTCTTGAACTTACTTTAGGTTATTTGGTTTAATATCACATATTGCTAAATGACTCGAAATAGTTTGAATTTATTTCTCAAATAATTAGTAGCTTTTCTTATGGGAATTTATTGAATTCAGTAATTCTGCCAGATTAGACTGAGAAATATCTGACATGATGTTATCTGTTCTGCTTGTAAATGAGGTTTAATGTACTATGACAGTACGATGACAGTGGACTTCAGGAGGAGCCCCCCCCCCCCCATACTCAACAACACTGTGTCTGCTGTGTAGACCTTCAAGTTTCTGGGATCCACAATCTCCCAGGACCAGAAGTGGGCCCCCAACATCAACACCATCAGGAAAAAGGCCCCAGCAGAGGTTGTACTTCCTGCGACAGCTCAGGAAGTTCAGATCACTGCAGACCCAAATTCCATGTATGCGTACACACACATGGCCAAAAAAGCTGATTCTGATTCTATACTTTCTATATGACCACCAACAGTGTCAGTTCAGTTGCCACTAGAGGGAGCAGACGGTCAACACAACACAAAGACAGCAACTGCGGTTCTGCCCCAGTTTATAAACTGGTGTTTATTGCGGAGAGATTTCATGAGGCTGTTGACAGAGAAGTGAGATTTAGGCAACCGGTGTCAAAATCACACTCTGCTTGATCTTCATAACACGCTCATACGCTCATAACCAAGCTCCGTACGTTGTGATTTTCATGGAACTAATTAAATATCATAGTAGCCTATCAATGCAAACGACTTTTGTAGTCACGACCTCCATTTTTAATTGGATTCACACCAGGGTTATAAGCGCCGGCTCTATCCGTGGCCTTTGTAAAATGAGACTGGGCAACGGCTTCCACTGTGGGCACATTTCCCTCAAAGAGACAGTGAGCAGATGGGCAGAAGGCCCACCACGCGCACACACACACACACACACACACACACACACACACACACACACACACACACACACACACACACACACACACACACACACACACACACACACACACACACACCACACACACACTACACACCACACACAACCATAATGCCAGCTGTGGCATGGACTGAGTTACATTCAGGACTGCCAGGCCAGTCTTTAGGCCCGATAACATCTTCATTTTCTCTTTCAATCTTAAAGTGGATCTCTAAAGTGTCTGACAATGAAAAAGCAATGTTTGAAATCATTCCAATGGAGTGCCTTCATTGCTGGGTATTGTCTTTGTGAGGCAGCAATCTTATTGATATGCTCTGGAGAACTAATTTCCACAGATTCAATCTCTTGACCTGTAATACTTGCAGCACGGCGAACATTACAGATGAAAACACTTTATATTCAGAAGTGACACAACAACAGGAGCAAATAAAGGCTTAAACTGTATCGTTTGGTGTTGCTGATGCATATTCCTTGTTTGTTTTTTAAGTGTCTAATGCCCTAAATTAGACAAACACGTAAAAATCTGAGAAAATATCTTTTTTTCTTTTCTTTTCTTTTTTTTAATAATTTTTTTATTGAAAGACACGAGACAATATTAAGACAATACATCGACATAACAACAAGAGGATGACAAGAACAGTGGTATAAAAGTCAGCAAATATCATACAGTCAGTGTGTGTGTGTGCGTGTGTGTGTGTGTGAGAATGTCCTTGAGCCTTTTGAGATGGAGGGGAAAAAAATATAAAAATAATAATAATTTAAAAAAAACAACAAACCAAAAAAAATGAAAAAATGAAAAACAGGTCAGTATGTGTGCATATGGATGTTCATGTATGCATGTACGTGGGTTTCAAGAGAAAATATCTATTGGCTTCAGGTGTGCCAAAACTAAACAGCTTTCTCAGCTAGCAGTGACATGTAGGAATGTCTCAGTCAAATTATTCCAAGATATCATCACACAACACGCCATTAAAACCAGCTGTTTACATTTTGTTGAAACAAATGAATTGTTCAAGCAAACTGTTAACACCAGCGGGGTTTTGTTGGGGTTTTGATGACATCTACAGTAGATGCTCCTTTCCACAATTAAACTTGCATCATGAAAAATGAGGAAGAAAAACACATCATGTTACATGTTCTCATCTTGAGACATGTCAGCTCTGATACGCACAGAGAATACTCCTGCCCATGCAACCAGCTATCTCCTGTGGTCGAGAAGTGCAACTCAGCAAAAAGGCCCCCTTGTTGTTCAATGTCATGGGGGCAGGGAGGAGGCTCGCAGCAAGGAGCACGTTCCAGTGAGCAGGGAGTGGTGTCTGCTTGGCATGGTTTGTCATCTTGATGGGGGATGACAGAAGGTTCGTGGATGGATTCGTCACCTGAAACACAACACCTCTCATCTTCTGCCTCAACAGAGGAAACAAGAGTTGGCACGCGGAGGAAATTGGCCTTAACAATGCGAGAGTGAAGGTGCTTCACGTTACCTCGTCTGGCCCGGTCTTTGCTCTTTTACGCGATATTTTATCGCCATGTTAACGATTTATTGCACTTTTATTAACAACTGAAATCAAACTGAGACCACACGTTCTTCGCCAGTGCGGCTGGAGCACATGAAACACAGGCAGATGGGGCTGCAACGTGGAAAAAGCAAAGTTAGAATGGAGGCAGAATGTAATACAGAGGAATGGGAAACATCTTAATAAAGCACTGGCAGCAACATATGGATTGATCTCCCAGAGAGCTGACAGTTGCTGTCAACGCCGCAGGTCTCCTGAGCTTTTTAGGTGCACAGTTCAGAGATCATCGAGGCTTTTCTTTCAGGCGCAAATTTGTGACCTCAGACTCCACTGAGCTGCGCTCTGTCTCTTTCTCGTTCTGCACACTTGTGGTTTTTGTTTGCTGCGGACATTGCTGTCATTAATGCAGGACTATATTTGCAGCCAGTTAATCCACATTGTTGCAAGTTATTGGCGCATCTTCAGATAAGTGCTGGACACTATAGAGACAGGTCGGAAGTATTTTCCTCTTCTTATTAAATGTTTCAGTGATGCTCCCTCTCAAGATTCTGGATTTTACAGGATATGGAAAATATTTAATCCGACATTATTTTTAGTTCACTGACCTGAATCCATGTTATCTTAAACAGTTACCAAGTCTGTTGCTTGTTATGGTACAGTGCAAAATGTGGGCTACCGGGTGCGAAAGAGAGCGCTCTCAGCAACTGCAGTGACCTTGTGTACATTCAACATGAATTTAGGGCCAAACCTCTTTAAAACCACGTGATACTGAGAGCTGCTGCTCTGCACTTTTGAACTTTGGTCTCAACGCCTGATTCAGAAGCGTGTCCTTTCTTGCAGCTGATGGATAATCAAGTATAGCCAATATTGTTTTATTGATTCTTTCAGTGTTTCACTATTTTAGTGTTAACACAGTTTTAACAACAACATTTTCCAGTATACCTCAACAAACTCTTTCACATTTCATATTTTAAAACCTTTGTCCCAAATAAACTGTGAAGATAAAGCAATACATTGCTCAGATTCCCACTCCAATATAAAACGTGTCAAACTAATATCAAAGCCTTTTGCACATAACTTAAAGAAAAGCCTTGCTCAACCAGCCCTTTACACAGTATATGCCTGCATCCACAAAGGCAGTAACACTAGCTAAAGCATGTGACTTTTTTTTCTGAAGCATATCTAGTTCTCCAGCATGTGACTAAAGCACTCTCGCTTTCTCTCTCTCTCGCTCCCTCGTCCACTGGATTCCATTACCCTTTGGCCAGCAGAGCTGGGGGGGGGGGGGGGGGGGTAATCCAGTTACTGGGAGAAAAACTTCTGTGAAGACGGCGTGTGATGAGGGATAATCTGCTGACGAGGCGAACAACTGTGCTCAGTGTTTACCTGCCAAATGTACCGACGCATACACATACAAATACAGTAAGATGTGAGCGAAGCTGGTCAAGCAGCTGCTTCCTCCTTCCTTATGTAAAAACAGGCTACATATCTGTCCTGATTTGTTTTCAGACATTCATTTGGGAAACTTTTTTTTTTGTTGCTTATTTTGCACATAATTACATGCCTGTCTGATGTGAAAGCAAAGTATAGATTTCAGTCTCTGGGCTTCTCTACTTTTGGGGTCGTTTTTCACATGGCAACCAGTAATAACGCTTCAGCTTGCTGCCGGCCCCTTTTGGATTGGAGTGTGAGGGTTTCTAAGCTGGAGGTCAAACTCCGTGTTTATGCTTCGGCCTCTTATTTCAACACCAGATATTTGAACGTGTTACTGAAAATGCCGTCATGCTGAAAAAGTCTGTCAATTTTTTGTTCTGTCTATGATAAAACCCAATAAGTATCTACTACAATACTTGGTAGTAAGAAATAACTCATCTTTTTAACAAAGATTAAAAAGAACAACACCACTATTTTGCATTATCTGTATTATTATGACTGCATGGCTGTACTTCTAAACGTTACTAAAACCAACACCACAGGATTCAAATGTTTGATTAATTATTTAATATTAGATATTTAGGTTAATTGTGGCTGAAATAAAGTCAAAGGTGATGTCACTTGTGTCTAAATACACCATGTTGAATATTGACAAGGAATACTGACACAAAGACTTTTCATAAAAAAAAGCCTTTGATACAATCATAAAGAGGTTGGTTGTCATTCTGTATTTCAGTGTGAAAGTTTCGGTCACTTTTCATCGTGTCAGTATTAAAAATCCTTCACAACAGCTGTTTGGAAATAAAAAGCAGGGCTGAGGCAGATGAATCCCAGAAAAATCCGGATTTCAAAGCAAATACAAAACTTCATCGACACCGATACCTCGTCCAAGTAGCAACACAAATATTCCCCCCAAGTATTGGTCAATTATTTATTTCAAGAGCTCTTTCGCGGCCAATCAGGGAAGGGCTAGGTTTCACCTCGAGAGGCGTGCTCTGATTGGTCAAACCCTCGGGTCAGCTGAGTTGAGCAAGGTATAAATATTCCTCAGAACTTTTGTCAGATGCAGTGTTTGTGTGTCTGTGTGGGAGAAAAACAGTGTATGCATATGAGGAAACGTCTAAACTAAATTATCTTTGCACTAAATAATATTTAAGGTAAGTCATTTAGTATGTCGGAACAAATGGCTGCTAGCTTGAAATGAACAGCTAAAGTAGTTATGTTTGTTTAGTGGGGGGGGGGGCGGTTACGTTGTCTTCTTAGTGGCTGTGTTCACATCATAACGAAGTAAAAAAAAAAACCTGCTTCGACTGTCGCACTGACGCTGCTCCTTCACGTCGCTTTGCAGGCTGCTTTTGCTCAAACCACAGGACAACAGCCCGCTCCTGGAGACGACGAGCCTGTCAGCATGGTCGCCACAAGCACAGTAAAGACCAAAAGCAGCGAATGCATTTCCGAACTGGTCGACCGAAGATATGACCAGGCTTGCATTGAGAAAGGTAGGCGCGCGAGCTTTTTCCCTGTTTGTTTTTGTCTGTATAGATAGCCTGCTAGCTGCTGGATACTTGTTGTTTATCCCTGTGTGGTGCATGGCTGCAGCAGGGGAGGGAGGGGAGAGGGAGGGGAGTAAACAGGATGAAGTCATCCCTTCAGCTCCTCTTCACAGCAGCAACCTGTGTGTAATAGCCAGTCCAAACGCATTTCTTTCTGTCCAAAGCTGCATTATTGTTGTAAAACTCACAATGAGATTGGTTTGGTTCATATCTTCAGGTTTTAGACTGTTTAGCACTCCCTCTGGGATGTATATCCTTCTTTTTGCTCATGTGTTGACTCATAATCCACCCACTGCAGCCAGAGGGGATGTAAAAGCAGATCAAATCCCTCATCCCCCATTGTATTTTAGGATTTTAAATAAAAACCGTATGTGATTTATGCATGTTGGCATTGTGAAAGGGCCCTGTATTGACCGGCTCTTAGTATGTTTAAATGATTCATTGGTCCCCAATTGTTAAGCTTGCGTTGTTTTCCCAGAGCTGGATTTCTGGGACCACTGCTTGGCGGAACCCCAGAGGAATGCAGATGTCACTGAAGACCAGAGCTGTCAGCAGCTGGCCAAGATGTTTGAAAACTGCCTGTCTCGGGCCAAGAAGACGACGCTCCACTGCTCCGCTGTGCTGGTACCGGAGAAGCTCACGCGGAGGATAGCCCGCGAGGTCCTGCGGCTGGCGTCCTGCGAGCCCTGCGGCCTGCGCGGCTGTGTCCTCTACGTGGACCTAGAGCTGGACAAGGGCTGCAAGCGGCTGGAGCGCATCGTGTACGATGCCACCGTGGTGCCCACGTTTGAGCTGACTCTTGTGTTCAAGCAGGACGGCACCGCCTGGCCCAGCCTACGGGACTTCCTGTTTATGGGGACCTGCTTTGCCCCGACTTTCAGGCACGCACTTAAACTGAGTTCGGGTTTCCGGCTGGTCAAGAAAAAGCTGTACTCCGCCTCGGCTGGTACCGTGGTAGAGGAGTGCTGAACTAAGGGAGGGGTGGGGAGGAGAGAGAGAGTGGGGGGGGATCAGGTTTCCTGTGGGTAAACGCACCTCTGCCCAAATGTAAATGACACTCTGGTGGTGTCATATTTTCTACAGTGTTTTTTGTACAATACATATTTGTCAGATTAACCACAAGTAGCCAGTCAGTCCAGTTGGGAACTTGGGATGTAAAGTTAAAAAAAACCGTATATGCATACTGCCTGCTAGTTCTGGGTCTGGCTTCAGTGTTTCGAAGTCCATTTTTATTTCATTTTTTATCGGCACAATTGTAATATTCTGGCTGGCTTTTGGTTTTCTAACCAGAGCGTTTGTTGCTCGCACACAACTTTAAATTGTACATTTTGTAGCTGAATGTGAAACCGTGTGCACGTCGCCGTGTTTGAGAGGGACACGCTGCAGGTGCACTTCAGTTAACGACACTAGCCACTTTGTTGATGAGTCTGTGCGTTTCCAGATACATTGACTGTGTTCAGCAGCAGGAAACGCACCTGGGCTTGAATACGAGATGTAAATCTAGTCTTTTGGGGGTGGGGGGGGCCATATGTAGCATGTTGTGTAATGCTGTATTTGCTGCTGTCATGGTGTATGCTCCTCACTATAGGGGAATGCGGATGCCTTAAATGTCATAGAAATGTTCTTTTCTTTTCACTTGGAGCGGTGTGTACGACTGTAAACGTTTTATTGTATTTTTATACCCCCTCCCCCCCCCCCCCGAGACTTCCTTTCAATGGAGAGCCTTTATAGAATATTAAAAAGATGGTTCACACAAATGTAAAGGCTTGTTTGATTTTATGGAACTTGTTGACTCGGATGTGCAAAGAAATTACCGGAGGTCCGGCTTGTAATTTGAGGTTTTTTTTAAATACCGTTTAAACTTCCTGTTGAAGGAAACTGTCTCGTCTATTAGACAATAAAAAACCATAACCATATTTTACATTTGAAGACTCTAGTGCGATTTGTTCAAAGGCAGACTGGTTTAGTTCAGTCACACAGTTGCTGTGTGTATTCTGGAGCCGTGAACAAACCAGGAGTGGGCCGGCAACAGTGGTACAATGCGGGCTTTCTAAACGGGGACAAATGGATCTGTAAAAGAGTGCGTTTGTCATGCGTCCTCGTGGCTAGCGTGACAAAAGAATATTCAGCATGACATCGTGGAAGCCACAAACAGTCAGTGCAGAACAACTTTACAGCCATCATGTTAGTTTCTATGACTTAGTTAAGCAAACAAACACACTTTGGCAATCACTTCAACTTTTCCAGCTGAGTCTGTTCAATTTCTGCTCCTGGCATTATTTTTTGTATAATTTGAGTGTTCATTTATTGATCCCGTCTGTTGCTCCAGGGCTGTTGAGAAACAGTCAGGTGAGATTGCACATAAGAAGCCGTTTGTGCACAGCCTCTGCTGTGGCTGTTTATGTAAGCACTTAATCTGCTGGTGGTGCGAACCTGCAGAGTTTGTGTGGCATTTCTCTCGCTGTCTTCAACGGCGGCGTCTCCATAGTGGTTTTGTGAGAGCCTCTCGTTTGTCCAGCTGTACAAATGAGATTCTGAGGAACTGGAGATTGTGGCACTTGTGTGGGACATTTGTGCTCCTAATGCATGATCACAGGATGACAGAAGCACATGATCTTGTGCAAGATGCATCGCCATCACTGTGAAGGGACAAAGCACCAGTCATCGTTTACTCGGCGTCACATGTACCCAACATCGCTTGACCCCTTCTTTCTGCTGTGCAAATGTGGGTCAGCAACACGAGTTGGCATTGGGGGGCCCGTGAGTATAAGGTCTGTCTATATGGAGAATCAATGGTAAATATACTACACTGGATATCATAAACTAAGCGATGCAGAATGTGTGTATGTGTGTGTGTGTATATATATATATATATATATATATATATATATATATATCTCATATATCTCATCTATATATATATGTATTTGTCAGACCATACCTTTTAAAAGTACTTCATAGCCTGTATATCTGCAGCCAGATTAGAAACATTGGTATAGATTCCTTGACACCCACGCTTGGCCTTCTGTCAACTGTTGAATTTGGCAGAAGGATCTTTAATTAGACCATTATTCAAATGTGACATTTACAGTATATTACATTTTTGGCTTTTGCTGCGTGTACAAAGAATGGCAGCATATGCTCCTACCGAGACACACAGCAACATGAATAATCTACCCTCTCTCTCGCCCACCCCCATGGAAAAGTACTGAAGGCCTTTGCAGGCTGCTGCAACCAGAAGAATCTGAGCCACTGCGCCGGCTGGGCAGCTCATTCACTGAAGCTCGTGAATCCATAGGCGGCACTTGAGATTCTGGGTGTCGACGTGATTCATCTCAAGTCGCACAGCGTAGGTTTCAGCTGTTGTGAAAGGGTCGCTTGCCTGCCACAGCTGCAGAGTCAATCACACTAATCAGAATGATCGTACCTGCCCACTGCCTACACGGCACATTGTGGAGCCTTGACAACCTGCAGACGTTTGCCAGCTTTATGTCCCTCTCCATCCCCGGGGGGGGGGGGTCCACGTCCACTGGATAGGCCTGTTTTGTTCCCCCCGACCTTCTGGGTGTGATTCCATGTTTCCTTCTGACCCGCCAATGTGATCCAGATATGTTTATCCTTCTTCTTAATGTTTGTATACGATCTGTAAACAATGCTTTTTGGCTTTGCATTAGCATGTTTTCTTTCTGTTGATTTACAGGATATTCCCCACCAATCTCATCAGACCTGGCTGTTTTTGCACATGTACCATTATGTACCTTTTCATATAGTGTAGTGTAGAAATATATCCTTGTTTACTCATTCACTATTACCATTTGGCATCAGGTGGCGAATAGGGTCTGATTTTGGACAGTTTATTGCTGCCCTGTGAGACCGCAGGCCAAATGTCCCCAAATTACACCAGGAAAACAAAAAGGAGGCCAACATTTTTATGTAATTACAGTCAAAATTCAAATGTAATTTTCCTGTCGGGTATGGTCACTATCCAGTGGTCTCGAGCCACTCTGACAAACACACATCCAGAGAATGCTGAACTCCTAAGAAGGTGGGGCCGGCCGGTAAACACGACCTTGCTCTTTGCTCTTTACTGACGATTTCTTTCTTGGAATTGAAATTCAAATCTTTGTTATTCTAACACTGCTGCAGTGTGACTTGGCACCATGCGATGTTGGTGAGTGGTATTTGAAATCCATTTTGCATTGCCAAGTTGCGAGCAGAGCTGGCCTTAGCACTCAGGGTCTGATACTAGTTCATTCTTCACCGTGATAGGCATCAAGGATTTCATTTAATCCAACAGGAACACAGGCAAACATTGTAGTATTTCATTCAGCTTTAGATATCTTTTTGGTCATTTTGTTAATGTTAACACGCTTCAGATTGCTATCATAGTATATACACTTATTAAATACCATGGAAGAATAGCATAGCATGTTAGCACGCTTACATTAGCATGGTGGCTAAGGCAGCTAGCATGATGCAATTCCATGAGCCTTGGTCCATGCTATTTTGTTATTGAAGAAATGTCTGACAGGGTATGTTCCTACTCTGCTCGCATACTCTCCTAGCAAAGCACAATACTGTAGCCATGAATATCCAGAACAATAAAAACACACGTGTGGTGTAATGCAGTACAAAGAAATAGGCAATAGAATCTGAACAGTTATTTACATTTTTGTTTTTGAGATGAATACAGTCTGTGAGTTGACAACATGAATGAAATTAATTCAATATTCATGCAATGGTTTGCATTTAAATGCACAGATAATTCATCTGGTCATTCAGTGTGTTTTCCTCATAGCCTCTTGGCCTTCGCAGTTATTTCAGCGTTTTATGCTTGGAAGGACTGTTGATCAACTTGATATTTGAAAGAAGTCCGACTCCCCATCATATACCCCATCATATATATCCAGCATTGAAATGTCTGCGAGCACATGATTCAGAATTGATAGCTCAATTGGTCATAGACACCTTGAGGTCCTGGGAGTTGCATCGTGTAAAGTACGGGCAGTGCCTTCAGAAAATTTGGTATCTAATTTTTCTCCTGTCCTATCTTACAATAACATGAATAAGACACATTATTTAGAGTAACTAAGTAGAAAGGGGATGGAGTTCTTCAATAAACGACAGAAATGAAACAGAATAGCCACAACAGACACATGATAACAGCAGTGTATTCCTAAAATAAATGAAGGATATTTTGAGATGTTGCTATGCTATTTGCAGCAGTGTGCACGGAGTGTTATTTAAGTGTCACTACAGTTTTTTATCTGGCTTATAGTTTGACCTTTGTAGAGCGCTGCCTCTGGAAGGGTTGCAGCTGACAACAACCAAGTAACGTGGATCGCTCTGGCATCTTGCAAGTGGGCGTTGTCTCACTTTTGACCTTTGATGAAATCACTGTCATGACAATGGCCCCTTGTATTGATATAACGACTCCAATGGGATCGATTGGAAATCAAATCATGACATGCAGAGATGCTGTGCATGACATTCTTTATGATACGCTCTGATGAATAGAGCAAAAGGCATTCCACGAATTCAGTGCCAGTGAGTCTTTGCCAACAGAGGCCCAGTGTATTTATTGTATTGAGTCATAAATATTTAATTGGAGCGTTTTTCCTTGCTCAAATAGACCTCATTGAGACAGCTCTGCACAGTCCAGAAAAGCTTCTATCAAACAAGTGGAATATATGACGTAGCTACTTTAGTAAATGTATGTGCCAAGACGAACCCCTCAGGAGAACATAAAATGAGCAGCCAGTTTGACGATTGATGTTAGAGTGCATCTCTGGTGTCAATCTCTCAGCTGGGTTGCAAAGAGACTCTGAAAGTAAAACAGGAAATGCTTTCGGGTGACTTACCAGGTTTTCTTTTTCCAGTAAAATGTAAAATTAAAGTCCTTCCCAAGCACAGTTTTCTTTTACATTTCAACAACTAAATTATAATTGCAAACCTAATAAATGAAAATACAAATTATGATGAGTAAGATATGTTGTCACTCATTTAATTGTTGCCGGAGTGGTGAGAGTGTGTGGGAGTGGTGAAGTGGCCACGACCCCTTTCACACTTCTCTCTCCATTATCATTAATTTAATGCAGTCGCTCTTTATATTCATTCCACTTTAGTATTCACCTAATTAGCATTCAAAATGTTCCTCTCTTTGAATAAAACCTGGTCAAGGTTAAATCTAGTGTCATAATGCATGCATCATTGCGGCTCAAAATTGATTTATATTCTACTTAAGATTAACACAGTATATCAAAGTAGAATTAGAGGCGCTTCTTGACCTTTGTAGAGCGCTGCTCTACTTGGTGTTGCTATGATTTAACCTCCTTCTTCTTGTTTGGCTCATCTTGTGGATCAACACTTTTATCATTCATTATGCAGATGAAATGGCACTGAAGTGTAGGCCTGTGTGCTCCAAAATGCCATTCTTAGGATGTTTTCTGTCTTTTCTTTTTTCACTGATTCTGGCACCGAAATCAGACCAACTGTCTTTCACAATGTCATTCAAAGTTTTGTGTCTCAAGTGCTTCATTCAATGACTGGAACAAGTAGAAAAGGTTCATTTTTGGATTCCAAATGGTTGCAATGTATTGATTATTCCCTTATGGAATGGAAGCACAGTGTACTATGATATGGATAGACAATATTTACAATTTATATGAAATAGTGAAATGGTGAAATGATGTGCAAACTGTTATTATTTGGGGATAAATATTTCGGCCCATGAGAATTTCAGTCTCACACAGACCGGAGATCACACTGCCATCTAGTGGAGAAAGATAAATACTTAATATATTGCCTACAAAATGTAGGTCATTGTTGATGAGGGATATTCCGTATCCCAAAAAAAAAAAAAGTGAAATATTTTTACAATATATCATTTAAATGTGTTTTACTTTTTTTGACGATTTAATGCGAAATGCTTTTGTTTTGAAAGTTTACAGGAAGTCACTTTGGGAAACTTGATGCTGGTGTCGATGCGGTTGCCAGGGGCAACACAAGCACCAGACGATTCACTTGTAGTTTTAACTTCCTTCATTTGGTGTTTGCTCGAGTAATTTCGCTGTTCTGTGTTTTATTTTTAATGCCGGATATCGTCACTGAGTGTTAATGCCACCAAAAGCAGCGAGAAGGGGCTCAGCCAAGAAGCCCACTGTTTTCAACAAGAACTGGGAGGCTGGTCTCACCAGAGCTCAGTTTGAGGAGGTTTGGTATCGAACTGACTGACTTCTTTCTTCGGTGTAACTTGATGTTTACTCTTCATTTCAGTTAACGTTAGCGAGAATAAAGTATTTAAAATGGGTAGCATATCCTCCAAACTGCTTTTTAAGACAATGTTAGTACCGTCTACAATGTCACACTACCATAATTAGAAGTGTAAAAATTGCATTGGAAACGGTATTGAGCTTTTATTGTGAAGGTAAGAAGTCCCAACCGGAAGTGTTAGTTATTAGGTGGAAATCGATGCCACCTGTGTTTATTGACTTGAATGGTGAACGTGTGTTCGTGTATTTCATCATTATCCTGGTTTTTAACGCCCTTTAGGAGTCATGGCGGGCCTGTGTGTCTTTGGTGGTTGGGGGACGTCCAGAGGATGAGGAACTGACCCAGGGTCTGTCTTTGGCTGTACACAAACCAACACGCAAACTCTTCAACCTTTTGACCTATGACAGCACCCTTACAAAGGTATTCTGAGTTTGGTTCAAGTTTTTTTTATGAACAGTGTCTCCTGTAGCTCTACATGCTGTCACTGCAGTACTTGACTTGTTACTAAACAGAAAACTAATGTAGTTGGTTACTAATTCATGTGAAATAAACTGAACTTGGCACTGTCATTATGTTGTTATCGCTCTAACCCCTTGTGTGTCTATGCAGCTTTCACATCTTTGAGCTCTTGTTTAAACGGAAAATAAATAAAAATTCTCATTTTCTTCTACAATCATGAGTTCCAAATTCCACTCTACACATCTCCATGCTTTATATTCAGTATTCCACAATGATCTGCTTCAATTAGATCTTAGATTTGATTAAATGAGAATCATATTTGGTCACCCTTCTCACTGTATTGACGATATAATGAATGGTTAATGCAATGAATACTCAATACATCATTTATCTGATCGACTGAATGAGGTACCAAAAATGCTGTGAGTGCAACTCTAACACCTTGTATTTTTTTCTCAAATGAAAATGTTCTCCTGTCCGACCTCGTTACAGATCAATGAACTGGGGAATCCCAAAGCAAAAAGACCCGATGACGTCCCCACGTTCTATGAGGTGGGCTTGTCAATGAGGGTTTCTGATACGTTGTGTGTCAGTGTGCTCTGATTGTCTCTACGAAACCCTTTGTCCTTCGTGTGCATTGTGTGTCTTCGTGTAGGTCACAGAGTCTGCTAAGGTGCTGCTGGATGCAGGAGAGGAAATAGCTTGTGACTTGATGGCAAAAATACTGAAGTTCCAGCTGCTCCACATCAAAGCCAATGATCAGCAGAGGAGGAGAGCCGAGCAGGTCAGTGATTCTTCATTAAATGTGATTCTTTGTGTTCGTTTCGTGACGGCGTTGAACTGGAGCGGATTCCCCCCCCCAGAGCTAAATAGAGGAGAGGTTCATCTGATTTTATCGGGGTTTGCTTTTGTGCAATTTGATTCCTTTTTGTCCACACCTGTTTAAGGCTGAGGAGGAGAAGTCAAAGAGCGGTCGTCAATCTGCCAGCAAGAAGAAAGGAGGGGCCAAGGTCTCTGACAAAAAGGGAAAGACTCCGCATTCACCTGTGCCACCTTCTAAGGAGAAGACCAAGCTCAAACGCAGGGACGATTTTGACCCACCGAAGTGCATTGGTAAAAAAAAAAAACTCAAATTGTGTGTTCATGTGTGAGAGAGAGCAATAACCCACCCTGTGTGTTGCGTTGTGTACGTCTGGGCCACAGATGACGAACCACAGGATGGTCCTCAACACTACATCTTGCTGCTGGGCTTCTACCAGCCCCAGCTGATCGGGGCACTTGATGCCATCGGTGTACATGTAGCCAATGTCATTAAACTGTGTTCTGAGCACACGCACACGTCTGAGCGACAGCAGCAGGAACAACACCCCTGTGAGGCCGATGAGCAGAGTCGGAGGCCCTCTCCGGCTCTGGATGCAGGTAAAGGGGCCTCAGTATGCGGTGCATCAAAACAATGTCATAGCTTTTACATGTACTCAAACTCCCCGGCATAGACTTTATTCATATGTTGCTATCAACATTACAGTATCTTCTCCTTTGTGTGTGTCAGAAGCAGCGGTTCATGGCAGTGTAGAGCAGGCTGTGCAGGCCAGGAAGTTGGATCTATTCTGGTCAGGTCTGAGAGCAGTTTTGGACAGCGGGCCACCAAACTCCAAGCTCCATGATGCGGTTCAGCTCAGCTACACCGTCCCAGATCTCGGGCCTCCCCTCCACACACAGGACCCCGAGGCTGAGGTGAGTTGACGGATGTTTTGTCTCGTGGATCTATTCTCATGAAGCCTGCTATTCCCTTTTTTCGATCATTCTCGAGGTCCGTCTCTGTCCGTCTTTCTCACGATCTCTGCCCTCTTTGTGTTTGCTTATCAGTCAGTTTCACATTTTGTTTTTTTTGTGATTTGATTTTGAATATGAATCCTAATCTGTGTGTCCAGCTGGAGATGGGGAGCCGAATCTTTGAGGGTGTTGCCAAGGTCATCTATGACTGTCTGGACTGGCGCAGGCAGCATCAGCACTACCTGAACAACATAAATCTCATCAGTGTACCTACTGTTGTTGGGTTGGATCCACAGCCTGCAGAGGTACACATATACACTCATGCATGCAGTACAACTTTACAACAGGGCTGCAAATAAGGTGTATTTTCATTGTCGATTAATCTGCTGGTTATTTTCAGTGTGTTCAAAAGGTCAGCATTACAGAGTCCTTGAACGCCCCCTTGTGGATAAAAGAAAAGTAGTCGACTGAGAGATCCTGTGCATCCGAGAGACCACACACACACACACACACACTGACACAAATAAACCAATTAAACAGCATGCCCTCTCTGGAGCCTTACTCTTTAACTTGAATCATTCCTTTATTGGCCGCCTCAACCAGAGGAATTTAAAGTGGACCTCCACGGTACCCATTGAACAGTAATTACGTGGCTGGATATCGATGGAAAAAGTATTACTTTGTGGTGTGTTTGTGCCAGGTTGTGCCCCTGACGCCACGCTCCAAAATGAAACCAGTGTTTGAACAAAGGCCAACAGACCAAGGTATAGCCTTCTTTTTTCATGTATCTTTGGCACATGCTTGTGTCTGTTTTTTTTTATTTTTTGTGTTAGATATTCACGACTCTGATGACAAACCTCCCTTCTCTCCTTTGTGGACAGAGGCCCAGCAGCCTCCTCTCTCTGCAGATGTGGACATGCGTTTCTATTGCAGCCTCCTGGACCTGGTTCCCCCCGAAGCCTGCTCTGTGCCTCTGATCATGCACTGTATGCTGGAGCAGGTCAGTGTGTGGTCAGACCTTGATTTAATGGTCCCTCATTATCTGTGTGTGACATCAGCAATCTTTTGACATATTACCAGCAGGTAAGTATTTTTGTGATCGACAATGTCTAACGCTGAACCGTCGCTGAAACGAGACATTTGTTTGTGCTTTGAAATTAAACAGCCAGATGTCATTTCATGTGTTCAGTGTTGCCGCCTACTTTTGATGGCGATTATGGCATTGCATTGAATGCTTTTTCTTTTTACCCCCCCCCCCCCCGTCCGTCCGTCCGTCCGTCTGTGGATTTGTGTGTTCAGGTGGTGATTTCAACAGAGCCGTCTGTGTCCACCCTGCCCTGCGTGGCTGAGGCCCAACCTCACAACGGCCTCGGGTTAGACTATCAGCTGGTCAGCTTCATGCTCCAAAGCTTCCTGCCTCTCGTACACACCAACGCGGAGAGACGCCACATGTTAAATCGTCTGCTGACAACAACACAGAATGAAGAACACAAGAAGGTACAGTGGACCTATGCAGGTCGACGACCCAAAAAAATACGTGTACAAAAAATGAAGTTCAGTTCAGTGGTCAAAGTTTCGCCTTGGGAGGGGGGGGGGGGTTGTAATACTCTCCTTCATGCGCTTGGAGCGAGCATGTGAGAGGAAGTGGGTCGGCTCTGTCTTTTCTATTTTTATGTTTTATTATACAGCACTAGAGGGCAGCAGTAGTCCTTGGAGACTTGGCTTGGTCAGCAGAGGGTCGTAGGTTCAGGTCCCCACAGAGACCAAGTGTTGAGCATGGACTGGTAGCTGGAGAGGTGTTAAGTTCGCCTCCTGGGCGCTGCATATGTGCCCTTGAGCAAGGCTCCCCCTCTGCTCCGAATACTGGGATGGGATGAATGCAGAGGCTACATTTCACTGTGAGACAATAGAAGTTGATTTACATTTTACAAATGCTTTAGTTGGTTAGTTCGCAACTTTACCAAGAAAAGTTAAATTTGACAGTCCAGTATGAGTGCTGAATACATCAGCACCAACATTATAAGGACATAAAAGTGTCCCTTTGCGTTTAATAAAAAGTGATCTGACACCACAGATGTGACAGGAGAGATGAAAAGAATCTTACAATGTTGAATTATGACAGAAACTGAAACCTTCTGACTGAGACAACTGTTGTTGCTCGGACAAGTTACATTGTATGATATATTTTCCTTTCTTTCACTCGTCTGTCTCCAAAAAGGAGGTGTGGTGTGTGTAATGTGTGTGTGCACCTTAATTTGTCTCTGATCTATTCTCTTTTTTTTGTTAGATGCTAGAGGAGAAGTTTGGAGTAGAGGAGATGCAGATGAAGTCTGAGCACCCTCTGGTCATCAGACACCATGATGAGATGGCAATGCGCTTAAGGAATATCAATGCAAGTCGATTTTCTGTGTATAAATTATTAATTTTTATTGTCCATGTGGAATTTGCTATTGTGGTTCCAAATAGTCTGTATAGTTTATGTAGTCTCGGTCCCATTCTGACCTTATTGTTATTAGAAGTGTGTGTGTGTGTGTGTGTGTGTACATGTGTCCCTCATAGGCGGTCCAGGGTTTTGATCCAGCCGAGGTGGAGCTGTCCATGATGAGGAGGTCTCCAGTGTGGGAGCTGATCCAGTCTGTAGCTCGGCCGAGAGACAGCAACTCCTGCCGGATGGCAATCAAACAGCAGCTGCAGCACTACTGCACCGATGGTCAGAGAGCAGCTGCTCAGCATTTTCATGGCTGATGTCATTGGACTCGTTGCTCCGTCTCTGAGAGATTTATATTCTCATGATGTTATGAAATCCCACAGATATTGTGTCATGGCTGGAGGTGGAGCGTTTGATTCATCAGAGTGTGTTTGAGAGTATGCCCCTGACCAGGCTGGACCCAAACGGTGTACTGCAGAATGCTCCTGGACCACTGGGACCACTGGGACCACTGTACCCAGCACAGCAACAGACACCCACAATAATCCCCTGGGACAACCCACTGTCCTACGCCAAACAGCAGCGTGATAACCTACGGACTAAAGGTCTGTTTCTACCATGATTAATTCAATTACTGTCTTTGGCTCGCACATAGTATATTACACAATGCAACTGACTGAAGAAACGTGATTGCTTTCTCTCAACTGTAGGGCCGATGTTGCTCACTGAAGATCTCACAGAGGTATTGTTTGTTCATACTACTGCAGCTGAACATTTGTTCAGATTCTTCTCCTAATAAGGTTGCATGTCTCCAGCAGATCAGAGGGAGGGCGTGTTGCCAGCTGGACTTGCGTGACATTCAGAGCAGTCGGCTGAGATCTCTGTTTGACTGGCACTACACTGAACACCACAGTGCCTCCATCTTCCCACAGGTGACCTGTCTAATCTTGTCTTTCAAGGTTCATTAAAACACCATGGCAATGTTATTCCACCCAAAAAACGCAATTTGTTGAATTGAAAACCCCCTCGCGTATTTCATGTTCTTTCAATTTTGCACGTACAAATTCCATTTTATTTTATTTGCAGGTACTCCAGTTAGCCTCGGGAGAATACCGCTGCTTGGACACTTTCAGAGGAAGTCATAACAACATCCTGTACATCTTTTGTCACAATCCAATGAGCCCTTATCGCCAGTGCAAGGAGCTCTGGGATGTAGCCCGGCTTCACACTGATGTCAAGTTCAGGTCAGAGTGCAAGTCCACATTTTTCTTCTCACAGGACATGAATAGTAATCTGCTTATTTGATATGTGAGAAAGCAAAATAAGCCATTTTTTTCATCAGTCCGTAGCATATATAATCTGACTAGTGGAAGTATGTGTAGAATGTTACATAGACTTCAAATGTCATCGTTATCTTCGGGTAGGAATTACCTGGAGCACGTGGCAGATACCATTTCAGATTGGACTAAAGAGGAAGAATTGAAGAGAGAGGCAATGCAACTCAGAGATCTCAGCCCTGCTGAGGCTCCAAAAGGTAGCTTGTCAACAGAAATCTCTTATCGATGTCACGATACACCATACAGTTACAATGTTTGTTTTGTTCCTGGACTAGAAGAAAAGGTGACGGATTCTGCAGAGGAGGAGGACATTCTGGAGCCAGTCATCAAAAAAGGCTCCCTTAAAGTCAGTAGAACACATCAACATTTGCCTTCACGGTTTGCTTTGTTCTGGCCTTTCAGCAGTAATGCAGTAACTCTTTAGACCCTTTACAGAAATCTGCTGAGATGGCTAAATTAAACCTGACCCCCTCTTACGTGGTGATTTAGTTTCCTCAAAGAGCTGTGGGGATTTTCCTCGTCAGTAGTTGTGGAATCTCGGACCTAAGCAGGATTTAAAGAGCTAACCAGTAAATGCATCCAACCATCATCTATAACTACTTATCCTTCGGTGGTGGCGCGGGGCCGTAGCTTGTCTTAGCTGACCTCGTGCACGAGGCACACCCAGCGATGGTTCAGTGTGTATATTAACGTGCGCATGATGTTACAGGCCTGGAAGTTGGAGCAAGAGCACCTAAAGGAGGAGATTGCCAAGAAATCAAAGAAGGAGAATGGACCGGAAAGCAAGCAGCAAAAGGGGGAGTCCAGTTTGTCTCGTGGCAGAACAGAGACGGCCGCGAGCTCAGCACTCCCTGTGGAGGAAAACAAAGACTTGCATCCGACAGAGGAGCCCTTCAATGTGAGGGCATACACACAAAACCATTAATACATTTTATTCTTGCTTTAGTTCTGTCTGACGGTATTTAGTTTCCAATACCACCAATTAGCCCGTGTAGGAGTTAATACCTGCACATCCAATCAAAGAGGGATGCTGAAAAGTGATTGTAGTAACACTTTGTGTGTCTGTGTGCGACGTGAAGGGTTTCACAGGCTACAGCATGGGTGGAAAGTTGATCCATGTGTCGGGTCGTTGCCAGTACCTTTTCCCTTCAGACGGAGGACACATCACTGTGGAGACTGTCAGCTATGTTGAAGGTAATTCAGACACAGATACGGTTGTAGAAAATGATCAAAATCTGCATGTGTCTGCTGTGCTGCGTAATTGGGAAAGTCGGTCACCGTAAGTGAGACTGTGCATGAAAAGCAAAGTGCGCCTCAGTTGTTCCTCACTGATACCGAGTGGGGTTTTTTCCCCACATAAGCCCAATGCGTTCTGTACTGTTGTCACTCCAGGTTCCAGCCTCGTGAAAGTGGCGGTGAAGAAGGATGGCCACCATTTCTACACCCACATCAATCACGTTGCAAATCCTCTCCCTCAGCCCCAAGACAAAGACACCAATGGTAGAAGAGAAGATTTGAATGGTAAAGATGCTACAGATATTAAGCAACAGGCCAATATATTAATATAATGTCAATATTGAGATGTAAGACTAGATATCATCTGTTGTTGTTTGCTGGTGTCAAAGGTTGCATTACAGTAAAGTGATGTAACTGTTCTAGCTGCTCTGTTATTTGCCTCTACCCACTTATTCATTATATCCACATTACAGATGATTGTCTAAAATCTCATTGTGGAATGTTCTGTGAAAGCACCAACAGTCAAACCTACGGTGTTGTTGGAATATCGATATCGAGATGTTTGGTCAAAAATGTTGTGATATTTGATTTCCTCCATATTGCCCAGCCCAAACACCCTGTGCCCAGAGGGCCTGTTTTGTAATTTTATCATTCTTTTTATCCATTCTTGCAAATTTGTACGTCATTAAATAGATAATACTTAAAACGAATGAAGAAACAAAGATACCGTGAGATTTCCCTCACGGTTCCGTCTCAGGAAAAAAACAAAAAAACCTGAGACATGAACCGAACCGTGGATCCTGAGAATCGTCACACCCATACCTGAGAGTGTGCGTGTGTGTGTCCTTTTCAGTGTCGGAGCCTGTGGAGATGAAAAGAGTGAAGCAGGGCTCCCTCTCAGCAGTTTTGGACAATGGAATCCACCTTTCATACAGTTTCTATGGTCCCGCGGGAGAATACAGAGGTTTTGCATTCATACCACATAAGATTTTAGCCTTTGTGAATTTGAATTTGTTTTTAAATCTTTCAATCTTTGCTTATATTTGGAAAACAGGTTGAATATGCTGATACACTGTTCCATCTCAGTTCTCTGAATATGTGTGGATCAAACAATATTTACATTTCGTCACAGTGCAGGCATCTTTACTTTGGTTCTGTTTTGGGATGTTCTAGTGGGTCCCCAGGAAACGGCGCTGGTGGCCCCAGAGGCCTCTGCATTCGTCCCCACCCCTCGCTCCTCCTCCACCAACCGCTCCAAGAGGACACACCGGGATTCAATTCCCTCCAAGACTCACAGCCCAGCCAGCCTCACCAGACCTCCAGAGTCCCAGGTTCCACATACGGACATGGATGCACAAAAGAATACTCAAGCAAAGGTTTCTCCACCAAGTATTAGACAAATTTCAGGAATAATAAATACATTTTTCCTGTCTTATTCCACTTTTTTTTTTTTTTTCCATTTGCTGTATGGATTGGGATGTAGTTTTATCTTACACTTGATGTGATGATTGTATTACTGTTATTAGAGCATTGCTCATACAGTATGTACGTGTGTATTTCTCTGTGTAGGAGTGTGTGCAGTCTAAGGTGTGTGAAGGCCAGCCAGCATTGACATCAAGGCCATTCAACAGTCTCAACCTGTCTGTTCCTAATGGCCTGCTGCTGCAATTTCTGAGAGAAGATGCACACGGTCAGTGATCCACTTTCTCAGGAATGTATGTACACACTCATCCACAGGTGTGTGTGTGTGTGTGTGTGTCTTCCAGAGTGTAGTTTTACAAAGCTTCATGTGTTGCTGTGAGAGGAGAATAACATCTCCCACACTCACAGATTCACCTGCTCACACACTTTTGGCAGAAGAGGACTTTGAATGTGCCCTCTTTGATATTTGAGCATGGTATTCCATAACTGCTATATTCCCATGTATGACTCATTCTCAAACATTTATGACGTACGTTTGTGTGTCCAGGAGTGTCCTCAGAAGAGCAGGGTATGCTGGTGAAACAGGGCTTTCCTCTTCATGGTCGGGGAGCTGTAGGGCAGCTTCAGGACCCTTCGCTCTCCAAGGAACTGTCCCGCATTGTCACATGCCGGGGAGCTGTGGTCCGACACATGAGAGACGGGTCCACAGAGGTAAACCTTCTGTCCACACATTTTCATACATAAAGGCTCAGATTCCAGCCAGTTAACGACTTCTTACTCACTCTTATGGCACACAAATCACACGTGTACTGCAGGTTCTGTTTGCAGATGGCTCGGTCAGTTTCAGCCAGGACTCTGGTCCGGTGTGGGTCCCTGACTCTGAGGTTGAGGAGGAAAACACCTCTCAAGGAACTGAGGACAACAGCAAAGGTTAGAGTGCAGCACCAGTGAATACAAAACACCATCGAATGAACACGACGAGCCCCCTGCTGTGAGGACAAGTAAGCAGCGCTGTCTTTGTATGTTGTGTCTAAACAGAGCAGAGCTTCCAGAAGGAGCCTGATAATCAGAGCGGGTGTTGGTTAACTACTACTCCATCTGGAGCTCGCATCCACACCGTGGGGACCACACACAAACACGTACCCACCGCGCCTCTTCTCGTCTTCAAGACGACAGACCCCATCACCCACCAGGTAAGAGTGCAGTGTTACTCCTGACAGTCAACGGGTTACCAGTTGACTCCAGTGTCGTGTTATTCAAGTTGTTTTTCGGTGTTTCACAATGAATTTGACAATGTTATTCTGATGTCAACGTTTCAATAGGTTTGTGATAGAGTCTCAAAAATGGTGCGCGTTATCGCTGGGAGTTTTATCTCGGCATGTGTCGCTGTGTCAGGTGATGCTGAGCCGAGAGGATCTGGTGGTTTCTGTCCAGAACACAGACGGATCTCTGAGTGTAGAACATGCAGACGGAACCAGGATCACCAGTCTCTGCAAAGACAGACCACCAAGCACACCGCAACACACGGGTGACCAGCATACAGTGCATACACATTAAATACTTGGCTCCCATGCACATACAGCAACCAGACAGTCCCATCTGAACATGTGGTAATGTAGCGCATCTTCATTTTTAAATGAAGATGGATTCTTTGATCTGACCTGTGCGTCTGTTAACTTTCCAGGGGAGCAGCCTGAGAGTGTGACCCTTCAATCAACTTCTGAATGTGCGTGTGAATCTGAGTGTGTGTGTGTCAAGCGCTGTGCGGACAGCAAGAATGAGGCCGTGCACTTCCGGCATACTTGTGGAGAGGAGATTAGCGGGGACAGCGCAGGGAAAGCGCCTGACAACGAGGGTGCTGGACACGCTGGTGCAGAGTTCCGCGAGTGTGAGCATGTGTGCGATGAAAGAGAAAGCGGTGAGAATGGTGAGGAGAGCGTGTTTGCAGAAGGAACTGTGGCGGAGAATGCTGAGAGGAGTGCATGTGCAAGCGCGTCTACCAAGGAGCGAGTGGTGTTGGTGGAGCGGGACGGCTTCCCCACAGTGGTGATGTACCCAGAGCGACACACGGCTCACGTCTCTTTAGCTGATGGAACTATCGTCAGTGGGAACAACCAAGGAGCCTATCAGGTGGGTGGTTCACAGCAAAAGTCAGTTTTTTAAGTAATGTGTAGATTAATACAAATGTGTGTGTGTCCCTGTGCATCCAAGGTGTTCCCATCCAGTGCGGGGCTCCTACACATCCAAAGTGATGGCAAGTGCGTGTACTCGTCTGACCCACTTGTAACCCCAAGTCCGAAAGGTTGCACTCCCACAAACCGACCAGGAAGCTACACCATGAGTCATGCAGACATAGTGGCCTGTGACGTTACAGACCCCGATGGCAACCACTTCCAGGTTTGAATTATTGGAAGGGCTGGTGTGGTGCGTGTTTGTGGCGAGCACTGAGAAACCTCGAGAATTTAAAGAGACAGTCCTTCATAGTCTCAGAGAAGCAAGGCCTCATGGAGACTCTGTGTGTGTGTGTGTGTGTGTGTGTGTCACAGGTGATGGAAGATGGACAGTTATCCGTGTTGAACTGTAGCCCTGCTC
The DNA here is from genome assembly GCF_949748355.1 of Melanostigma gelatinosum. Lineage (NCBI taxonomy): Eukaryota > Metazoa > Chordata > Actinopteri > Perciformes > Zoarcidae > Melanostigma > Melanostigma gelatinosum. The sequence goes on from NC_136656.1 coordinate 9,951,484, forward strand.
CGAGCACTCTTAAACAGGATGAGGAGCAGCCAGAGGAGGAGGAGGAGGACAGAGAAATGGCCAAGATGAATGTAAAACACAGAGAACATTCTCCCAGGTGGGCCTCTGTCCATTATTCCACTTTTTATTTCTCTCTTATAGTTGCTGTGTGTACAAAATAGAATGTGTTTTGCATGAATACAAAGTCAGCAGTATTGAGACAACATTTAAACATGAACTTTGCGTGGCGTTTTTAGCTGGCAACGTTGCCGAAACCCTGTAAACATCATCTTGTGTTCCAGGCTGTTTGTGGTGCATGAGGACGGCTCGGGTACTGAACTACTGAGCTCTCACACTGTAGAGGAACTGCTTGACCGGGCCTATTCTGACCCGACCATAGCCCTGCTGAAGGAACCACTGCCAGACGCACAAGGTCCGAAATCAAGAAAACTAACACTCAACCAATGATCATAATAATTACAACAGTTTTATTCTTTGATCGAGCCATATTTCAACTAAAAGCAGAACAATGGTCCATTTGGGCGCATTTTTCTCTCTCAAATATCTTTCAAAGGCAGGGAAAGCCTTCTGAATCTCCATGTGACCTTTCTGACTGTTTTCAGATGAGTTTGGCATCACCATGTTGAAGCCCGGCCACCAGAGTGTGTGGTCCCAGTGGCTGCTGGGGAAACAGAACCCTGACATTACCCCGCCCAACCTCAGAAACCGCAGCTGGCTTGACTTCCCTGGAATAGAGGTACAGGTGTGAACAAATACACATGTTGTACAAGTACACTCGGGGCCCGACGCTGACGTTTTTCTACCCTCTGCACTGTCTCTCCATTCCAGAAGAAGAGCCCGGGTCCTCCGTTCGGTGCTGACATGGGACGAGGTTTGACTCTGAGAGATGGGGCCGCTGGTTCTGCAGCACAGCGGCAACCTCTCAGAAGCTGCCCTAAAGTCCTGGAGATGAGGGAACTGTACCAGCACCGACCATTCGCCGCTCCACTCAAAAATACTGTCGACACACGACTGAAGGTAACAACAAACCCGCGTATTACAGCTCTGTTTTTTAGCCCGTATTTAAAACCAGCACGACATGTGACGAGACCTCAATCGGTGGCGGTAAATGTGATTGTTGGCCCTGAAACATGTTGCGATACTTCTGCTGTGAAAGGACGATACACTGTGTGGTCTGGTTTTGAGCGTGACATCACATTTTGCAGGATATTGACAAATGTTGAAAGTTGCCTTTTGATTTGATTGCAGGAATATATTGAGAGTTTGATGGTGAGGGAGCAGCGATCAGAGGACATGGAATTCAAAGACCCTCGCACTGAGGAGGAGACTGTTCATGCCAGTGATCTGCTCAATCTGGTCCTGGTGAGTACACACACACACACACACACACACAGTATAATGCACCATTGGTATATTACCAGATGCCTTTACTTTGACTGGGATCGTACAACAGACAAGAAGATGTTATCAGAAGCATACTGCATACTGAAATGGAAAACTCTACGAATAGCAAATACAGTCATTTTGTACGGTATAAATGTTAATTGTTAATGTTGTACTTTAAAGTCTTTTGCTGAAGAAGAGGATGCAGGTCACATCTTTGACTGGAGGACTTCAGGTGGGTGACTGCTTTTTGTCGTTTTGTAGGCTGTGTTTGAACAATGTGTCCTGTTACGAGTCGACTGAAACGAATGTTCCATTTGCAATTCCCTGGTTTCTTTTATTCAATTTCAACTAATTAAGCAGACCTACCTAGTTGTGATTGTTTTTAATTAGTGAGAAAATTCAATCAGTTTGTGGGAATGTTTCCAGTCCCTTTTTGTGGAAATAAATAATGGTGTGTTGGAGGGCTGGATGAAGTGTCAGATACTCTATTAACATGCAATGAATTGCTTGATTTCTGTTTCACTGAATGAAGATAATGGTGGAGGTTTGAAGTTCAGTATTTCGTCGTGAGAGTTGAGCACAGTAGTTCATGTCATTTTAGTTGTGGTTTGGTGTTACGGGCTCAGAACACTTCGCCGGAAGTTAATCTCTTCCAATTCCTTCTGTACGCATCCACAGTGGACTTAGCCAATCTGTACAGCCAAGGAGTTGGAGACCCAATTGAGCAGCCGGATGTTTCAGAAGACACAGCCACAGCAGCGAGTGACAGGTTTTGGAGATTAAAATGGCGTGCATGAACGGATAATGTTAACGCTCTCTAAACACTGGTTCATGCGTTTGTATAATACACTGTTCTCTTATCCAGCTGCACCAATGGAAAGGAGTCAAAGTGGACTGAAAGGCTGACACAGCACAGGTAAATATATACGTAGCTTCTCGCACCGTTTTGTGATTGTGTGTGAAGACCAAACGTCTCTTCTTGACATTAAGTACCTTCATAAGTAGCGACAATTAGTTTTACTGATACCTTTTTATTGCACCAAGATAACATTTGGTGAATTTTTATGCACCAATTTATGGCGGAAAGGTCTTAATTTATGTAAAGGAAAATACAGAATTCAGGCGGCAGGTGATAATTCATGATGGGGGAGGGAATATGATGCAGTAAGGCTCTCAGGCATTCTGTATTGCTTTCATATATTTACTGTTGTGTCGATCAACTTCTCCCTGCTGAGTCAGCACACGTGGAGGCATGATTTACTCTTCTGAGTCTTTTGTTGGGGGAAGTTTATCTACAAATGCACGTCTATTAGATACTGAGGGGGACATGTTCCCTGCATCCTGACTGACAGACCTACGCCTATGCTCACTCGTCACATCCCAAACAATTGTTAGTCACATTGGTGTGAGTTAATTGTATAACTGGCTTTTCGCCGTCATGTCTTTGTGTGGATGCAGTGATTCTCGTTTGAATTGTTTGGAGTGAAAATACAGCAGCTTCTGCAGTCCGAATAAAGGACAATAGTGGGAAATGATGGTACTACGATGGCTACCAGTACATTTGCACTAGTAGCCGTCAACTTATCATTTATTTGTGTGCCTCAGACAGGAGAAATGTGAAGAGCAGGCTCACAGAGAGGCTCTGAGGAAGAAGTCCGTGATCCCTTTTTTCCACCCAGAAAATGTTCCATTATACCAGGTACTGTATGTGTTCTCTTCAATTTACTATACATGTATTTAGATGCATTTTCTTAAATTATTGAGTCGGCATCATTGTAAAAAAAACATTGTAACCCATGTTGATTCGCCATTTCTGACATTACGCATAAAATGTACAGAAGGAGACACGGCACTGTTGCTTGTTCCAGACTCTGCGAGAGCACCAAATGCCAGACATGAGGAGTTTATCCATGGATCTCCCTCCGTTCCCCAAGTCAGGCAGCACTGAGGCGTTCCTGAAAGATGCCCCACAAGAGAAGAGTAAGTTATTATACTGTCAAGGAGCTACTCAAGGAAACTCCATTTTTAAAGGCGTCCTCTTGGGAATCCGTACTGACAAACCTGGGGACAAACGGACAGGAACTCTTAAAGCCACTGTCGGGGTGCATACAAACCGCTAACTGTTGATTCAATAACATGCAAACTATATCATATACCGTGTCTGTGTTTGCAACTGCAGCCCCGCGACCCTTAAACCCAACACCCTCTCAATCGGCAAGGTAATAAAGAGGATGTTAAGAACTATTTATTTGTTTGATTTTGCTTGTCTACATGATGTTTATATTTGCTCATGCAACCCATCCTGACACATCCAGTTGTTTTGCTCTTAGCCATGCAGGAAGAAGTGACCGGATGCTTGAAAAAAGGCCCACCAACCCCACGCCTCAGACTGCCGGTTTGTTCCCCACCTTCCTCTGTCGTTTCATATTCAAATGAATTCCCTCATCAGGAACTACATCTGAATATTGCAGGGCATTTTGAGGGCACAGTCTGGTTTCTATTTAAAGCACCATCAGGCAAGCGAGTACATTAACCTGTCCCATTTCTTGGCGGCATGGTGGAAAGACCCACGATACTAAAGGAAACTTACTGTTCTGGCTCGTTTGAGGCTGAATGTGATTCACGTTGCTTTTTCAGACAACTTCCAAGTTGGTTGTTATGCAGGTTAAGTCCGCTGAGCACTTTCAGCGGCATGAATGGATGAACGACGGTGTCTTTGTGTGTGTATGTCTGTGCCAGGTGAAAGCAGTCTGAGGGGTTCAACCGGGCAATGCAAGTCAGTGCTGGTGGATGTGACTGGAAAGCCCAGGAGGACTAAAGTCCGACTGCCAGCCTCGATGCTCGGCTCTAAACCTTGCAGCGTACCAAATGAGCAGGTAGCCAAACATTCACATCATACTATTATCTAAAAACTTACATCGATTTGAGCTTTCTGTCTAAAGATGGTAGTTCTGTATACTGTTAACATTTTCCTTGGTTTGACATGTTGTCTATGATTATTAAACGGTGTCCTAAAGTGACATCTAGAGGTGGTGATATACCACTGTATCCTGTAATCCTGCAATTAAAAAAAAATACAGTTTCCCGTACACATGCTTCTCTCTCTCTACCACTCTATCACACACATTCTGTTCACACATGCATTCATCACTTCGGCTATTCCAGTTCCTGGCAGTGGAAGAGCCGGTGAGGAGGAAGTGTCGAACTATTTCCCTGACCGATCCCAGTGTCATAGCGAGGGGATTCCTGCTGCTCCCGTCCCGTGTTGACTTTGGCACCCTGCAGGAGGGCACCTCCTCTGCCATTACTGTGGTGATGAAGAATGTGGGTGTCGACACCTGCGGGTAAGACACCAGAATGTGGATAGATGAAAGTGTGGGTCCGTAAATGCACAGGCAAATGTAGGCTTTGAAATAAGGGAAACAAAGAAAAGAGTTCTGTGGATGGGTGCAGGCGATTTATGCGTCACCTTCAAGTCCAAAGGGAAAACTATGAGCTGTAACTATTGGTGGTTTGTTTTCGATCTCTCTCTCGCTGCAAGGTTCCACGTGAAACAGCCTCCTCCTGCTACAGGCCTCCGGGTCATCTACAACCCTGGGCCTGTAAGTTCCCCGCTGGATGAAATCGTGAAACGCATGTTTAAATTCAGTGAGGAGAAGTTATCGCCTAAGTGTTGAAAAACGACATACGCAGTGTGCTGTATGTCTGTCCAGGTGCCTGCAGGCTTGCATGTTGAACTGCAGGTTCAGCTGTTTGCCATGTGTGAGGTCCAAGCAGGAGAGGCGGAGCCAAAGACAAACGTCTCCCAGGACATCATCATCCGCACTGAGACAGACATCCTCTACCTGCCTGTCACTGCTAATATCCTTTGAGCTCATCGAGAAGTGTTTTACCCTTGAAGAAACATTTTGATATATAGCCTTAGTTTAGAGAAGCAAGTAATCAAATGTGAGCATATATCAATGTGGTCTGGCTCATTTTCCAGCCTTGTTTTTAATTTCTTTTTAATAAATCCACTATTTATTTAAAGAATGACCTGTGGGTAAAGACTCCGGCAGGTTAACAACTGGTGACATAATAGAGATAATTACATTTCCTCAGGGGAAGGAAACAGTGAATTCATTAATGTGTAATTGAAGACCAAGTGCAGTTGTTTTGAGACTCATCACGCCGGCTCAGCCAGGTCTATAAACGGGAACATACAGCGGGGTTGGTCTTTAACAATATCACCTGTCCTGCCTGAGAGGCTACACCACATTTGGCTTCAGGACCACATCGGTACACACGACAAGAAAGGCTCCAGGGTCCGTCAACTTTCTCCTCTCAGCCCACCAGTTGGACGCATGTTTCCACGGACAACCCGTTACCCTTCTGACCTTCAGCAGGCGAGGGTCAGTAGTGTAGAAATTCCACATGTGGATAGAAAGCAATAACAAAATCTGAACCAGTTTTTGTTTGTATGTTTCAGGACATCTTAACTGCACCACTCCTCTGTGAGCAACCGGCTACACATCCCACAGATGTCCCATAATTCAAACCGTCATCCCATCATCATCCGACTGCACTCAACTCTGCACCTAAATGAATGAAAAGAAAAATGGATATCTCTCTGTTCCAAATAAAACAATTGCAACACTGAAATAATTGTAGCAAGTGAATTTGCGGCTTTTGTGAAAACATATTTGGTGCCTTCAAGACATCAAACCAGACTCAATAAATACCAGTTGGAGTTGGATGTGTGCACGCGTGTGTCTATCTCCACAGGGGAGACTCGCGCATGTGCGTGTGTGCTCAGGTGTATAGATGGGGGGGGGGGGGGTGTTGGTATATGACGTCAACGAAGACCCAATGGGTGCAAACCACGGCCAAACAAAGTTAAATAGTGACAGTCACCCTCGCCGTCGTGTATTTGAACCTCGGCGACTCTCGCGCAAACCTGATGTCACGCGCTCATTAGCGTCTTCCTCCGCTCGTGTAGCTGCAGCTTGGTCCCGGTTGGCTCCCCCCTGCGCTGTCGGTCACGCGCGCACACGTGCGCATACGCACACTCGCAGCTGAGCATCATTGAGAGGCAGCGGCAGCGAAATCGCTTCGGACGGGGAGGGCGACGAGGCTTTGACTTCGGATTGCTTAGTCACATTTTTACCGTGACCGGAGAGGAAGGATGGCGCGGGTGGGCGGGAAACACTGAGCGGCTCGGCCGGAGAAGACACGGAGGAAGAAAGCAGGAGGGTTACCGTAACAAAACTGGATTAGATGATGCTCATTTGCTGCAGGCCCCGCCATCGTGAAATTGGTTGCCGACTTGCGGCGGATGGGGTGACCGAGCTCGCTGCTCCGCCGGGGAGGTCCCAGCCTTCGGACGTTACCCGGGTGGGAGCTGCCTGTGCCCGGTTCTAAGGAAGGAAGGAGTGGCAAGAGGGGAAAATGCAGACGGAGGAGGAGACGGCCACCGCAGAAGAGCCCATTTTGGAGGAAGGGTCAGGACGAGAGCAGGTAAGGACATTTGCTATGTGTGTGTTTGTTTTTCTGCACAGTTGTTAATGCGTGGATACAAAGAGTCCAGTTAGCTTAAACTTGCGCATATTATGCCCCTTCAAGAACCACCTTCTATTTATTCATTTTTTTACATCAGTGCTGCTCGTTCCCAAACAACCCGTGACTTATCCATCATTAATGACCTACTCCAGGCAATGTCGACTCCTGCTCGTTCATTGACAAACGTGTATCTGCTGTTAACGTCAGGAGTCACGTTATAGCCTCTGAAGTCCTTCATGCCTCGCACAAGAGCAAGGACACGGGACAGGACCTTGGCTGTGAATGGAGGCTGTGGTTCAGGTAAACAGAGGGGAGGGGGGGGGGGTTCCAAAATCAAAGCACATTGTTCTTTTGATAAGTCTCTCCTGGGAGAGAAGGTTTAGTTTTTCTAGTCATGTAGAGTATGTTCATTTAGCAGCTGACACTGAAATACAGTAGAGGGTGACATCACAGTTCAGCCACACACAGACACACACACACACACACACACACACAGAGACACACACACACACACACACACACACACACTTTTCAGCCAAAATAACACTGACACAATGTGAATGATGAGAACACAGAATAACACCACAGAGCAGTAAGCTCATTTTGTTTTCACCAAACGGTGTTTGCAGAGATTTCCTATTAATAATAGGATATACCCACTCAAATGTTTTCCTGACATTATCCTATACCGACCACCTAAGCAGACATCGCTGTCTTTATACACATCTCCCCAACATCTATCCCATCTCCTACCTCTTTCCTTTACACATGCAGGGAAGTGGCATCTTGTTCAAATATTCCTGTTTACACATAAAGTGTGACGCCATGTCTCTGTCTCCCTGTTTGAAACGTCACCTTGCTTCCCCTCCACCCCGCTCACACACACACGCTTCAGTACGTGACCTCTCTTACTCAGCAATTCACCACCTCCTCTACTACTACTCCAATACGCAGCATCATTTATTCAAACACGTCATCTTTTATAATGAAAATAAAAACGAGAAATTGACAAAACATTACGCCAAATACCCGTGGATAACTAAGTATTGCGGGCACGATGTGTTCTCACCACCGTTCGCAGCTGCACTCGTCAAGATGATGGCCGTCTATACCACCAGAGGAAGAGCAGAGTCGTGTATGCGTGTGGTCTGATGGGATGAGAATGGGGCTGTACTGCAAAGGTACCAGTGGCGATTGGTTGCAGGTACCTGTTCTGTTGGCTCGGAACCTGGTCACAACGTAACGTCTTCTAAACGTGAGCTTCAGGGCTGCAACTATTGTTTTCATTGTCGTATTATCAGACTATTTATCATTTCATTGCATTTGCCTTGAGCTGCAAGAAGCAGCAAACCCTCACATTGGAAAATGTGGGGCCAGCGAATCATTTTGTTGTGGCAGCCATTAATTCTGTTCATTGAATTGATTTGTTTGACGATATTTTTAGCTCTAATGATCTTTAAATGGCTTGCTGGGCTGTGAAACTCCCATTTTCTTTAACAGACTCTTACCACTAAGAGGAGTTTTTTTTTTAATCTTTACTTTATTTTTTTTAAATAACATATACGACTGGCCTACCCAGAAATGGCTAATAACACGTACATAATTAAGCATTTGGCAGTAGGTTACTGGTAATTTAAAGAGACTGGCACATAACATGTAGAGGTTAACTGATGCCTTTCACTTCATCCCACTTCCATGCCTGCAGTGCAGACAGTGTAATGCAATGCAATGAATTCAGTTGTCTATTCTCTGCCTCCATTGATCTCCCTCATCTTGCCCCCTTGGTCTCCTTCCTGTTTTAGATTTGCCTGTCATGGAGTATACAGCTTCATCTCTCTCGCTCTCTCACTCTCTCTCAAACATTTGCACACTCACGTCTCACTTAACTTTAGTCACTCGTTGGCCCACATGGGTATGCATGTACACTCACTCAAGCATTATCACATGAGAAGAAGAGCCGCTTGATTTAATATTAAGATGATTGATTCATATGTACCTACAGGCACGGATTTCCATTAGCAGAGCGGTTCTGTTGCATCAAACCAAGCCATCCTAATTTCTTTGAGGGAGGAAAAAACAAATCTCATCAATCTAATGTGTGTGAGATGGAAGTTTTAAAAGAATAACAAGAACAAAATCAGAATAAAAAAATAGACATCTGGTGATGGAAGAGGAAATACATGTATCCAACTCTCATTCTGACTGTATTTGCAACCATCTACTTTATAACATTTGAACAAAATGGGATATGACAAATATTATAAATACAAACAACCAGAAAAGTCCCTGCCACTCGGCCCACACAAACATCTTTAAGTTCGAAACAGTGCCTCAACACACTGGACAAAAAAAACTTGATCCACACCTGCTACTCATAAATTAGCAGACTGCATGTTTGCTGCCGTGTCAAATGGATACTAACACGGAAGTATCATCTGACATCGGTATGAGATATGGTTTATTTTCTTGTAATTCTTAAATTTAGCTCTTAATTTTAGCTCTTAAGATGCTCTTGGTTTTTATTTTGCATTTTTATCATACTGTTTATGATACATTGGCGAAACGATGGGCCTCATTCACCATTATCTTCTAAGCAATATCAAATATCTAAATTCATTCTTCAGTTTGTTCTTGAGACAGGTTGTAAGACGACGTCGACGTCAGATTCATGACGTGTTCGTAATAAAGTCCCAATTTGTCTTTACTTCTCTTCCGTGTCAAAATATTATGTGTAAATATAAGTGGTAGTATTTATTTATTTATAAAGACCATAATGCTTTGTAAAATACATTTAATGACAATAATTATTACAAAAATATTACAAATGAGAGAAAAAAAATATTGAAATTTTAATCCTATATTTTATAACTTTAGAAAAACGCAAGAATTCATATGCACAAGCATTTCAAATCTTCAGTTTTTACCTAATCTCAAACTAGGCCGCTAGAGTAACTGCCAAAATGCATTTTAAGAAGATATTTCTTCTGAGAACAGTTGGTGAATGAGACCCAACGATTGTAAAATACTGATCACCCTGATGAGCAGCAGAGTAGATACTTCTGTTCACTTTGGCATCTCCGGTGATGTAACTGGCATGAATTAAAGCCGACTGCTGCCTTCAATGATGTTTCGTTCAGGTGACGCACACCTTACATGCTGATAATTGATGTCGCTGGATAATCGGTCTCAATTGAACACACTCTAAAACAAATCATTTGTAATGGAGCACGAATGTTTTTAACACAGTGAGAGTATAATGACACACCAGTTCTAAGTGTTGTAGCAGAATCCTGACTTTCTAAATTGCTCTCCAGTCGTGTTGAAATGACGCATCATTGTTCACGGTGTTCTGCAGGCAACAGCACACTTCCCTGCCCTCACTTCCTTTCTTCATTTGCCACCCACATGCAAGGGTTTCTAATTATAGCTGCTCCAGTCACACCTAACCAGCTCAATCGGTATGAGCAGAGACACGGAGAGGGGGAGGATCAACGAGACACCTCAACACATTCAAAACGTTTCTGCACAGTGCGCAAATGTAGAATTCTCAATGTCATTGTTCCGTTTATTAGAAAGTACAGGTGCAACGGATCATACAACTCACAGCTCGGATCACGTATCGGAGTCACGGATCGGATCAGCACAAAAAAAAAAGGGAGCAAATCTAACTTTTAGAGATCCCCGATCATGTTTTTGTGCCGCCGATACTAATTGTCCGATCATTGATGATCCATAATGGCAGATACGGATCCCTTTGTTGTTTTATGATAGCAGCTGGTCTGGAAGGCTCGAGATCATTTGTCCAAAAAAACATTTCAACTGCTCTGAAGTCAGTTTAAACCATCAAATATTCTAAATGTTCTGTTTACCTTTTTACACAACATTTAAATGATAAACACATCCAATATTGTATTTTTATGGATTAAAACAAATCGTATTAGTAGTTTTAATGATGGATTATAAGATGCTTAGAGTTTAGGGTCATACTTCATCTCTATTATCTATTTATGTTGTTGTGAAAACATCTCCTCCGAACAACTGTATTTATTCAAGTTTCTCGCTGACACTGCATTTGACGAAATTACATTTGAGCACATCATGGTGCACAATAATTTCCCTTCGCCAAATACTTATTTTTCCTGAACGGAGCCTGAACGCATCACAATATAACTGAACAGAACCTCCGTTCTCTTCCTGTCAGTTTAAACACGGATTAGTTGTTTACATAGTAACATCATCAGGGATCGGCGACTAGAAATTCAGATTTCCTGATCGCATGTTTCACTGAATATTGCCGGATAAAAAACTTTGTTGCACATTGTGACCGTTAACGTTAAACTGTGTGCTGAATGAGGGGGGATCCGTACTGATCACGGACCGACAATGGACCCTTACACCACTATTAGAAAGTGCTTATAGGTTGGTAGGATGGGTGGGAAGATCATCGTCACATAAGTAGTACTCTAGACAAAACACAGCCTGGGCTATTTCTACTATTTAAGCATAATGTTGACTCCTAAGTCGAGATAAATAGTAAGAGATTCAAGTGTGATGTGTTCAAAGAGCCAGTAACCAAATATGTGCCGAGTTGTTCAGTTACAGCACCACATTAAGGCGAATGCTGCAAGACCAGATTATAGAGCATTGATTGAATTCAGAGACATTTACTGGCCGAATTAATGACCGAGCTCTGCCAATTGCAGTTTCTGGAGAGGCAGCAAATAACTACAGCATGCACAGGAGTCCAAGCAATGCTCTGAAATGCCTCTTTAAATGAAACAGACGTGTGCATGATTAAAAAGAAAAAAGAAATGCCAGCTATGTGGGCTCTTCTTCAAACGGCTGGCTCTAGTGACTGTGGATGCTAAGGAGTAGCATCCAGCCAGAATTTTTTCAAATTCTGATGCGTTTTATTCAAATGCCGGCAAGTTATTAATGAAACATTCATGAAGGATTTGTCATGTAAATACCACCCTGTATAAACCCTCTTCAAAAGAGCTTGCAAGAAAGGGGCAGTGCCAACTTCAAGTGTGACAAAAATGAAAGCAGACACCCTCCAGACGTGGCTGTATAGATTCCTTTTCATAATGGTTTCAGGGAGAGTGAGCTTTCCCTTTGATCTCTTACAGCCTGACACAAGAGCTGAAGCTCAGCAGAGGCAGCTGAAACACAATTCATCATGATGCAACCCAAAAAAAAGCTGCAGATTTTTGCACCGGGGGGCGTTGATTTCATTGGAAAGTACTTATTCGGCCCAAAGTGCAGCGCCGTCGATCGGTCACGACTGCGTGAGGGAGACACGAGCCAGGAACTGACACTCGTGGGTAACCCTGACGAGAGGCTGTTTCTAATGGGACGCGGTTGTGATGCTTCAAAACTCACTTCAAATGTGTCAAGACGGAGGCATTTTAGGGTTGTCCGTCTCAAGAAGTTTCTTCAAATTTGGCACAAACGTCCACTTGGACTCAAGATTGGACCAATTCGATTTTAGTGATTAAAAGTCAGGGTCACACTCCCCTCACGTCCGTCCTACCATCGTGAAGGCGATATCTCAGGAACACCTTGAGCAAATCTCTTCAAATTTCTGCCAAACGTCCACCTGGACTTGAGGATGAACCGGTAAGATTTTGGTGGTCAAAGGTCACTGTGACAAAACATGATGATGATGATGATGCCATGACATTTTCTACACGCGTGGGTATAAACTGCTATACTTGACTGGGTTGCGGAGGCAAACAACCACCAGGCGCTGGCTCTAGTAGTTCCTCACCCATCCTGTGCTCATTGAGAATACTCTCACCACATATTCACCACGTCATGACCAATCCACAGTAAATACAGTTTCTTTGTCAGTTCCTTCATAGAAATTCTGCGCTCTCGTTATCATTCATTCAGTCGGATGATGTATGTGTGCATTGTTGTTGGATGTGGAACTTGACCTTCTATTAGTTACTGTGCAATAATCAAAATGGCCCCTCTGGTCTCTCTCATCTAGCAAAAGTCTTCTTACTGTGAACTGCCAGCATCATTTAGAGTAGACGATGGACAGAAAGCTGACGTTTGCTAGTACACGACATTAAGAAATAACAGTTTCTTGTACTTCACTTTACGTTACTCTACTGTGCGTGGTGTCTCTGTAGTGGTGTCTCACTGACGGAACATTTTAGTAAGGCCTGCTCTTTACCTGTGTGCGAGAGAGAGAGAGAAATGCTCGTATTGGCAAAGAGTGATTGGCATAAGTGCATCCAGGAATAATTAGATTCCTGTCTAAGGGGTTGCCTTTCCTCTCACTGGGCACGCACCAGCTGCAGAGACTCTTTTGTTGTTGAAAGAAAATCTTCTTTTTTTGGCAACATTTATTTTCACATGGTAAGAGGAAAAGGAAAGAGAAGGATGAATTTTGGCAGTGGAGGTCCTTGGAGATAGGTGCAGTCTGTCAATGCTGCCTTCTCTTTAGTCTCTCTCTGTCATGTTGTCTCCATTCATACGTGCATTCAGGAAAAGTTCATGACCGCTTCTCCGTCTCTCTCTCGCGCTTCCTCACACTCCCTCTCTCTGCACTGCTCTTTCATCCCAATCAATCCACTTAGAGACAGACTTTCAGAGAGGATGTAACGGAGGAGACGCGAGGACGAAAGACGAGGAGACAGCGAGGTTGAGATTGGGGGAGTGGATGCTTACGAGGTGGGAGGGAAGATTCGGGGAAGGAGAAATAAGATTACGTAAGGAAAGGATGGAGGATGTGGAGATGAAAGGCAAACAGAAGGCAATGTTTTGGCAGTTGGATGTTTTTTGGGGGCGTTCGCTGCCTTTCACTACTTGCCCTTGACGTACAGTGGTAAAAAGAAAAAGTCGGTGTGTGCGTCGCAACCAGCCGAATATGCTCGTGGATGGCAAATTACAGCTGCATTGGAGGAGTGAGCGATAAGGGGGGGGGGGGGTAGCTACGTGCTGACAGGACAGGCAGACTTGGCTGAGAGGAGGAGAGAGGACACTGGTGTCATCCCAGCTTCTTTCTTTTTTTGTCATCGGCTTTGTTGCTCTTTTTCCTTGTCGCATTCAGTGCGAGCCAAAGTATAACAGCATGGAGAGGACACATGCAAGTACAGACGCAAATAAACACGACCAAAAACACATCTCTTTTTATGTTCGTATGATATTCGACGTAGATAACACACAAGCTTTCTTGTCTTTTGACATAAATCTCTATCCGTCCCTCATTCACGCACACAAATTGAAGCGGCATGCGTTACGCGTCTCTGATGTTGGACTGGAGTCGGTAAGCTGGAGAACAGTCTCGAAGTATCGCTCTCATCTAAATTATTCACTCGCTCTCCGCTGGCTGCATTACAATGCCGAGCAACGGGCAAAGACTCCGCGTGCGCGGTTAGAGAGAAGAAGAAGGCCACATTAGACCGTCTGTGTATCTAATGCATACGTGTGTGTTTGAGTGCACTGTAATACGATGTCTTCACAGTGCAAATGAGGCTGTGTCAGAGTGTGCACTTAGAGAGAGTGTGTGTGTGTGTGTGTGTGTGTGTAATATGCAGCACTTATCCTGTGATGGTTGAGGGTTAGTTTGATGCATTCCTTAGTTCAAGACCTCGGCTTACACGCTTGTTCTGAAGTACAACACTATTTACCAAACGGGAAGATTATGATGATTAAAAACTCACTGGTATACCACCAGGTATACAAGATCTGTGTTCCCTCTATGACAAACATTTTCTATCACCCCCATAGCTGCACTCGTCTTCACCTGTCAGACATTATTAAAGGTCCACACCGTGAAGCATGCTGCATTATTTATTGTCGTCTTGACTTTCAACATGAGAAAGTAGAAATTTGTCACGTCGAGCGGCACAGCTGAGACTGGTTTCACCACGTTTGTGGCTTATTTTAGTGTTTCAAACAGCTTGCCACGTCTCTTACAGCTCTTACAGCTCTTACAGCCTGCGGATAGAATTAGTAAGAAGTGTGAATTACATTTAGTCATGGAGCTTAAAACTAATTTTAAAGTAATAAATGGTAATTACCTGTACCCAAGTAACCCAACAAGTGCCATTCACGTTGAGGCTAACCGGTTAGTGCACAAAATGTACAAACTGTGTACTTGCTGTTGCACTTGCATCATGTTAACATCTGCATCACAATGTTAAGCAGGTGTGATGTTTACCATCTTAGAGCGTGTTAGCATGCTGACATTGGTTAATTAATAGGCACTAAATAAAAGCATAATTAGCCAAGTAGTAGGACAATGGGAATGTCATTAGTTTTGCAGGTGTTTCATATTAAACCGAATTACTGGACAAATTGATATTTTGACTTAGCTCGACCAAAGTGATCAGGATTCATCCTGTGAGGCACGTGATTGAACCAAATGTCACAGCAATCCATCCAGTATTTGTCTGGACATTTCACTAAAACCCAAAGGCTTGAGGGATCAATTAAGTGATTCGGACCTTGAACAATCCATCCAGCGGTGTATATATTTATGAATGGCTTCCTCAGTGTGCGGCCAGTCGCATCTTAACACCTATTCCCTCCTCTCCGTCTGTTTCCTCAGCAGCGGCCGGTCCAGCAGTCTCTGGCCTCGTCCCTGTGTCGGGAGTCCCATTGGAAGTGCCTCCTCCTGACCCTCCTCATGTACGGCTGCTTCGCCACGCTCGCCTGGTGCGCTCTCTGTCGCGTGCCCGTTCTCGGCTCCTCCTCCTCCGTGCCTCTCGGTGCCGACGACGACGCCACCTCCGCCGCCTACTACAACGACATCCTGCACCTGGAGAGCCCGTGCTCCAGCGGCTACGTCTACATCCCCCTGGCCTTCCTGGCAATGCTGTACGTGGTTTACCTGGTGGAGTGTTGGCACTGCTTCTCCAAGACGGCGATGTTGGCTCATGCTGAATTCCAGGTCCGTGTGAAAACCGGTTTTTGCAAGGGGGTGTAATATCTTGGGGGAAAGGCCTTAACCCAACACCCAACAGACTGTGGAGTCTACTGCTGCAATAGGAGTCTAGATATAGGGCCTCGAGCTAAACAGGAGAAATCCGTTTCCTCATTGAAGCTTGTTCAGCATGATGGCGTCAGCAAAATGCTTTGAAATGTAAAGGTCAAATAAATATGATTACGGTGTGTTAATGTCTGCACAGACAGTTTTAATGCAGTTTAATCAGACGTTTTAACATTTCACAAAGAGAGAAAACTGTTTTACTCCGTTTCCTACTTTCCTAAAATAACACTTGCCCGCTCATGTAGAAATGAGCTGACCTGGGGCATCAGTCTATTCTAGTCTGCTGTGTCTGTTATCAGGAATGCCAGGAAGCACATTGCACAGTGGTTACTCTTTGTCTTTGCTATGTGCCGCTGCCAAAACCAAAATATTGTCCAGACTGTCAGGGGCACATATGCGAAACAAACCTTGGCAGGGTCCGACTTGCACCAGATTGCACGGACTTAACTATACAGTTATAATAATAATAAGAAGAAGAACTTAATTGTTCTGCTTGTGTCACCATTGCAAGAACTGCTCGGGCAATGTTGCATCGTTATATTTTAGATTGTTAGTCCTCGTTTTTGACAGGTTTGTTTAGAAAGCCTGTGCAAAAAATGGCCACAGAATACATGTTTTACAAATAATTGGCAGAAAATTGAAAATTTCACTTGATTTGTTTTGATCGTTCCTTCATTCTT
This sequence comes from Melanostigma gelatinosum, assembly GCF_949748355.1. Taxonomy (NCBI): domain Eukaryota; kingdom Metazoa; phylum Chordata; class Actinopteri; order Perciformes; family Zoarcidae; genus Melanostigma; species Melanostigma gelatinosum. Next base: position 9,968,095 of record NC_136656.1, read on the forward strand.
TGACACAGGAAGTGTACGAGCGTGTGCAGAGACTTCAGCAGGCCACACCCTGCATTTGGTGGAAGGCCATCAGCTATCACTACGTGAGGAGGACCAGACAGGTGACGAGGTACCGCAACGGAGATGCATATACGACCACACAGGTGAGGGGAACTCTCCTTCACATGCATCCACTTTCTGTCCTGTTTGCTCGTTTGCTGGCTGTTTGCCATGCAAATCTTAATTTAACAGCTGTGTGCTGTAAGACAAATACCACTCTATTAAGTAGCCATGCTGATTCTTTCTTTCTCTTGCGTCCCATCTGTCCTCCTCTCCCGTTTCCCCTCCATCACACTCCCATCTATGGCCTCCTCAGGTCTACCATGAGCGGGTCAACACTCACGCCTCCAGTTCAGAGTTCGACTACGCCCGCTATGGTGTCAAAGACGTATCAAAGGAGCTGCTGGACCTGCAGCGGCACCCTGCTGTTCGCCTCCGCTTCACCAAGTGTTTCAGGTTAGACGCCCACCGCTAACCACCACTGGTCAAAAGACATGGCGGGGGGGGGGGGGGGGGGGGTGGGGGGGGGGGGGTAAACATGTTAGTAACATTTTTTTATTTTATTTTTTTGTGCTCTTTAGCTTCTCAAGTGCACGTGCAGAAGCTGCCTACCTCACCCAGGTAAGATATGATATAAGATAATGACTATAAACAGTTAATTCTGTTCAATTTGATCAATTAAAATTTTTATCTATAAAATGTAAAAAAAAAAAAAAAAAAAAGACAGATGCCCAACCCAAGTTTCCAGATTACAAGCTGTTATATTCTAATTGATCGTTTTCCCCATTTTTGAAACAATCAGTCCTTGATTTTTGGCAGAGATAGACAAAAGCAGCCTTCTTATTTCGAGCCAGCAACCACTGATTTTTTTTTTTCCCATTTGAAATTACAACCGCCGCCGGCAGATTGAGCTGTAGCTAGCCATGTAATTAAAAAAACATTAGTCCCATGAGTTTGTTGAAAACGCTGTGTCCAGCAGGTGACTTTTTAAAGTTACTGTAAGGCACTTTTAACTGGTTATGAAACAGTCTCAATTTAGTACTGAAACATGACCTACAGAAGTACTTTGATGTTTACAGCCTACTATTTTTTGGAGAACTCAAAAACCTTGATGGCAGGCAAAAGGTTCGCCTCCTCCCCAGCTGATCATTCATTTCGAAGGCATGGAATTAAGGAAACAGTATTGTTCTCTCTTACCAGGTCCGGCAAATCCGTTAAAGACATGCACCTTGGCTTTGGTAGACCCGCTCTGTCAATTGTTCCGTTTCTAATTCATTTACACATTCTCTTTCTGTTATTCCAAGCGAGCGCGCTTCTTCGGGGAGAACGAGGGGCTTGACGACTACATGGAGGCCAGGGAGGGCATGCACCTGAAGAACGTGGACTTCCGCGAACACATCCTGGCGTTCCCAGATCCCGCTCACCAGCCCTGGTTTTCTCGGCACAGGGTGTTCTGGCTGGCTTCTGCTTTCCTCCTGTCGTGGCCGCTGCGGGTCGTGTCAGAATACCGCATAGCGTATGTACACTACCATGTGGAGAAGCTGTTCGGGGAGGACGAGGATGGTGGTGGAGGAGGGCTAGGTCGAGGGGCAAGGGGGGATGGGGTTGGGACTGGGAATGGAATCCACCCTGGGATTGGTCTAAATGGGACGAGTTACAGAGCCATCTCTCGGGTCAACACGGTGGACATGACAGAATTGGAGTGGCACATTCGCTGTAACCAACAGATGGTCCCGAGCTACTCTGAAGCCCTCCTTATGGACTTGGACATGAATGGGGGCACAAACCCCACCGCCTCGACGCCCATCTCTGGGCCAGCGAGCTCCACCCCCAGCCAGGGGACCAACCCTCTTGCTCTGCCTGTTGTGTTCAACTCGGCTTACCTCCTCCAGAGCTGCCCCCGATGCCGGAGGACCACGTCGAGTTCCAGTCTTCCCTCCAGGCTAAGGGCCCCCATGGGAACCACAGCCCTCCTGAACGCTACCGTGGCAGGCATCAGGGCAGCGGGGCAGGGAGGCGGGGCTATCGGGGGCAGGTTGGTGCTCAGTCGGAGTGGATTCTCTCTCGGGAGACTTGGAGGAGGGCGCCAGAACAACCTGTTTCATTCAAGAAGCATGGGAGGGGGGCTGGGAGGAAGTAGGGAAGATGGTGGAGGAGGGGGTGGAGGATTTCTTGGTTTAGGTTCGAGACAGGACAACGAGGAGACAAGAGGAGTGCTTGACGGAGAAGGGGATGACGAAGAGGAGCAGGAGGAGGTGAGGAGAAGGGAACTGGTAAGAGGGAGCCGAGAGGGGGGTGAAGAAACAGAGCAAGGGGGTGGAGGGGGTGGCGAGGTGAGGGAGGGCGACGGGGGAGGGAGGGAGCGGCCTCCGTCCTACCAGGACGCGTTCTTCTTTCCCGTCCTCATCATACACGGAGAGGAGAGCTGCCACGCCGGAGATGACATGTGACGATCCGCAAAGCAAACATCAAGAGCACGAAGGTCGGGGCAGAGGACTGACGGAGATGAAAGAAGATAAAGAAAAGAGTGGATCACAGAGGAAGCGGATGAGATACGATGGAAATGAGGAATGAATGAGATGAGAACAGAATGAGGCTGAAAGAAAAGCGTTTGTTGACCAACCACAGAAAGATGAACGCTTAAAAAAAAGAAGCATAGGAGGTAAGAGCAGCTGTGTGATGGACAGGATTACCAAGGAGAGTTTAGTGGTGGCGATGGATGGACGTGTGATAGTCCAAAGGGAAAAGAGGGCAGGAGTGCATCACGTAAAAAAACACACTGATAATACGGGTCTGACAATGTGAGCGAAGTCAAGAAAATCCTTGTAATTGTAGACTTTGGTACACAGAGACTGAGAGAGAGAGAGGTCGCCGATCGGATGCTTAGGAGGAACGGAAAGACTGAAAACACGGGAATGTCTATTTCCAGATATATCTATGCAAGAGCAGGAGTGGGAGGAGTAACAACTCTAAAGATAGCAGATTGGAGAGCAGTGGAGAGGCTCCAAACCAGCGGAGTGGTAGTGGGTATTTATTTCAAAAGAAACAGAGGTGGAGCGATGGCAAAAAAAAGATTGTATTTTAAATGCTCGAAGCTTTGGTTTTGATCAAATCCAAATACATAGAGGAAGACAAAACATACGGATTATTAAAAAGACGAAAGGAGAATTCCTAGACATTTCAAGAAACCGACACAGAACACAAAGTTACAAAATGCAATGTAGAGAAGTAGAGCGAGAGAAACAACGAAAAATAAAAGGAGGAAAATCCCCAAATATTGGAGCACAGCAACAACCGATAATGAGAAGAAGTAGAATACAAAACTGACCATGACGGATCAGATTACACGAAATCTTGTTTTCCATCTGACGGCGAATTCATGCAGAAAACAAAACCGAGATCAACTCAAGAGGAGGAGCAATAAAAAAGACAACCCCCCCCCCCCCCCCACCTCGCAATCCTGACCTTATATCTCATCAGGGAATCAAAAAAACATTCAAATAGTTTCCCAACGTAACTTTTTTTTTCAGACTGGTCCCAATGAGGTGTTTCTCAGGGCTGTGAAGAGTTCCGATACAACTGCTCACAGCGTTCGGCCAGCAACCATAACCGTAAAACAGAGAAGCATATTCATTGATTTCCTTCCGCCTCTTCATGCTGCCTTCCTCCTCACTTCACCATTAGCTTCCGCACCACTCTCTGTCCATTACTGATATGGAGTTGATAGAAAAAAAACCCCGTAAGATGAAGGGCTTCCTCTTCCTTCTCGGGCTCCTCTTTTCCCGATGCTCCCGTCTGCTCTCCTCCCTCCATTTTGTCACCTCCTCTGTTCTTCTCCTCCCTCTCTCACCACAAGGCACAGAGGTGTAACTCCGCTTTTTAAAAAGCACCACTATTTAGCCGCAACATCTTTTTTTGTTGCAATTCGCACGTTTTGTGTTATGAGTTAGAGGGCGTTGTACCGAAATAGATTCGCCGCATCCGTCATTAACTTCTCCCTCCTCTGTTCCCTCTGCCATCTTCTCTCATCCGCTCCTCCCTCTCCTCTTTTAAAGTGGTGGTTATGTGATACACCTCTCTCTCTGCTCATCTCCTCTAGACGTGAGGTTTCTCCTCCAGGATCACATTTTATACGTCTGATATTTCCCACCTTCCTTCTATGACCGCTCGCTGTGTTTGTGTATTTATTTACCCGATGCGCAGAGGAGCAAAAGATGGAGACCGGATTGGCCTTGTAAAGATTTGGAAAGGTTGCAAACACAGAGTGAGAGTCAAATGTTTAGCCTGTGTAGTTGCGCTCTAGTTTTAAACATTTGTACCCAAAGATAGGCTTGCACAATACGAAGAAAATAAAATAGAATAACCAGTAAACCTCCCTCCAATATCAATATACTATATATCATAATACTGTATGTGTTTAGGCATGAAAAACCACCTCGTTATCTCATTTATGTCCATAATATGGGACTGCATGGGAAGTCAAGCTCGGCTCTGGCATCCTAATAAAGAAAAGCAACACAGAAGAAGAAACCAGACTTTAGATGGCTTTGTGCGGATGATCCCAGCGATCGGCCCTGTGATAGAATACGTCTGGCCGTGATTGTGCCATGCTGCTGCTGCCTCCTCCTCTTGAAGGAATAAGTACCGGTGCTCTCTGAAACATCGCCTCGCCATTTAAAATGCGTAGCAGTTAGCCGGCGTAGAGAAGCGTGTAACTTTGATAACAGCTGTTGTGCAGGAGCTGTGTAGCAAATATGCAGTGCCAAAAAAGAAGCGGTGATCCACGATCAATCGACGCAGATTTTAGATAATTCCGACACATGTAGACAAGAGTCCACAGGGAATAACTCTGGAGGATCAGTCCAGGGAGAGACAATTGGCTGAGACATCGGTGCATATGTTTTCCAAAGCACACTTAACCTGCTGCAGTAGCACGGAGCAGTTACAGTAGTTAGCGGGTCTTTTCCCAACCTTTCCCACACAGCGCCCTCCACTTCAGCCACATGTTGGAATGTTGGAAGGGACTGGAAAGCACACTTACTGAATGAGGTCGGGGGAGAAATCTCCTACGTGAGGAGATTCCTGGAAAAATAGAGCAAAATAAATGATGAGGAGATCCACATGTTGACGGAACGTACACAAACACACAGATATGGATGACGTGACGGGCAACATCCGACCCGGATTCAGCAGAGACGGCAGGATAAAGTAGAGCATGAGTGCCCACCTGGTTTGGTGGACGGGACACACACACACACACACACACACACACTGATTCTGGCTCACGGATCTTCGCTATCTTTGGGGGACAAGCTGAATGAAGTGGGCACGAGCTAACGAATGGACGGAATAATTAATGGTAGAAAAGCTGACGGAGAAGATGAACAGCAACAAGGACGCGCGTTTCTATGAGACTGGAACATGACTCGCTTAAACAGCCGACGAAAAGGAAGGAAATGTGAGATTTAAATGACAATTATTTTTACAGCTATTTAATCGTTCTCTCAGACTTGTGGATGAAATCGTCTCCATTAATGTCCCTTCACAAAAAGAAGCACTGAAACGCACTGACACCACTTTTGGGTTAATTTGATTGTGTTGCTTTCACACATTGTCAATCACTGTTTGTTCGCCGTGTATTTTTTGGCACTTTGACACTTTGAATTTGAAATCACATGTAGTGAGCTCCAATTTCAAATCTGATTGCTTTTACATTTCTGTCGAAATAGAAATGCAGTCTGTTATTTGCTACTTTTATATCATCTGCATACTTGACTTTGTCAGCTTCAGAGATTTCTCACGTCGTAGCTGTCTTTATTTTTTATTTTATTTTTTCATTGTAAAACGATGCTCTTGGCTTCCCAATGAGCTTCGATCAGCGAGCCGCCGCTTCTGAGTTGGGCGCTTGGACCCAATTTTACTCGCTTGCAAGTCTGGTTTCCGTATTTATTTCGACACAGACGAGCGTGTTTCACTCGTCTGTGATGTCACTGGATATTTATAACTTTTATTATCTCAGTGTGTCCTCAGCCGCTTCAGGTGTGCCAAGAGAACTTTTGTGCCCATGATGTCTTACACACACTCACTCATGTGCGCTTGCATGCTTATTCACAGCAGTAAAGCAGCCATTATAACAGCTTATTTTAGACTAGACATTTACCCAATACCCATAGTAGCCCCTAACATACAGAGTCTTAACACACACACACACACACGCACTGTAAGCATGGAGATGTCCTGCTATGTTGCCTTTGTGTCCGACGTTGCCAACTTTTCTGCTCAGGATTTTGGTTTATGCTGCATTCCTGTGTCAACACAAGCTGTCTCACACACATAACATCCATCATGCCAAAGCAAAATAATATATAAAGCCTGAGCGTACACACATGCACGTAGACAATAGCAGCTGGGACAGGTCAGTCCACACATTTACACAAGGTGGCAAAAGGGGCTGGGTTTACTGAGGAGCAAAAACACAAGGTCAGCAGAATGGTCACCGATGGTTAATTCATGTCATCTGTTCTTTGGCAGCTGATAACAAAAAGCGGCCTCCTATGACATCACTGATGGATGTAACAAATCCAAAAGTGTAACCCCCCCCCCCCATTTATCTCCACCGATCAACATTGTTTTTTCTTTGTCAATGTGACTGAATGTTTCTGCAAAGCAATGTTGCCGATATCCCTGCTTTGTGACTGCACTTTGTAGATGTTCGCTAAGCAGCTTTCTGAACTTTATAACCACGAGCAGCGGGAGCTTCAGGCGTTACAATGACAGCACTGTTCGATAAAAGGCCATTTGCATTTTGTGACCGAGCCTCCATTTTCCCTGCAGAACTCATTACCTGGCTGCGTTGCCCGATATGACACTAACCACAGCGGACGGTGTTTGGTTCGTGATCGACGTTCGCTGTTATGAAAAAGGCCACTCTAAAGAAAACACACACATCTGGTTTCTTGAGCCCACGTGCAGCTTTCTTTGTTTTCAGTGGGCACTTGTAGTTCTGCTCTCGTTTCCCACCTTTTCATCATCATCACCTGACCATCTTATAATAATGCTTATAGCAATTACGACCGATGTATTGTCAATACTGTTCCTGTTTCTCTTGTGGTCCTGGGATGAGTCGAGCAGTCGTACCGAGTTCGTCAACGCTGTACAAATAACATGTTTAGTGTTGGTTTGACGTGAAATCACATGCATTCCAGCGGCATTTTCCACTTTTGATTTTCAGAAGCACTTGACTGAGTCTAATGTGGATACTACGAACTATCGGGTAACGAATAGATCCATGGACTGTGTTCAACTCACAGTTATTGTAATTGACCAAATGCAAAATTCAGGGTGTTCTTTTGACTTCTGACCTCAGACACTTTAATGTGAACATGTGTGCATTGACGAGTCTTCTTCAGAACTGAAAACAGCAGCCGGGGTCACAGTCCGGTATCAGCCGCGGGCTCGTTAAGTGCTGCGCTTTTATACATAATGAGAAGTAGCAGCTTCCCATTGTGCAACACTTGTGTTGCAGCTCTACTGAGCCGCGTATCTGTGTGAAACATGCATCGCCGCCCTTTTGTTTCTGCACTGGAATCACGAGCAGCTGTCGCGTAATCCTTGATATATGACTGTGTGTCAGTAGGAAGTCTTCTGAGTCCAAGGCAATACATTAATAACAGAATTAGCCTTCTGATGTGCAGTGTCTGGGTCAGCACAAATTCTATGATCAGGGTCAAGTTATTTTCTTTGCTATAATTTGTGTCGTGTCACCTGATTGTTGAGTATCTCCATTGGACAGCAAGACCATCAAAAGCTGTATTCATGGTAAAGCCCGTGAGCCCTAGAGGTCGCTCAGTTCCGGTGATGATCACGTCACGCGACATTTCCCGGATGCTCATTCTCTTTACCGCTAAATATCGAATGCTGCTGGATTACCTGTGAGCTGTCAAAACAAACGAGCTGTCACCACAATTGTCGTTGTTATGTACATGCAGCCTCTTGTGGAGTTCCAAACAATAATGTCACATACGCCGCGTTATTGTCTTTCCACACAGTTTCGCGGGTAAAGCAGGAATGGGCTTTTCCGTTCAAGCACCGTCGAGCAAAAAAATGTCTAAGCTAATTAATATGTAACTGATAACGAGATTGTCAATATCACAGCAGATTATGGCTGTTGTCACTGGCCTATTTAAGAGTAATTCTTTCATTTTGGGCGGATGGTGACAGTGGAGGTAATGGAGCTGGTGGCAATAACACTGTTAACTGATGCGATGATGATGATGATGATGATGATGGCAATTAATTAACATGGACGATACAAATAAAGTCAATCTGCTTGGTATACCAGGGTTTGGTGTTGTGGGATTTTTTTTTACGCATTGTCTACAATTTTGAAGATATTATGGTGATACAGTACATGCAGAATATTCTTGAATAATTTTTACAATAGATATTCTTGTTTTGTCAAAATGATGGTTTACCATGCCATGACGTATTCGTTGCTTGCTGAAGCAGATTGTTTGCTAATATTTGTTTTAGAAAACCGAATATTAATTCCAGAACAGACCTGCTGTGTGATCCTGCCGTGTGTATTCATGGCAGATGCACCAGACAGCTGCAGGCTGATCAATGCCATTTTGGTGTGCGTAAAAAATATGGCAGATCAAATTAAAAGCAGGGATGGGGAAACTGTATCAACGAGCACTGATGCATTACATAAATCATGATCACGAGTTCACTCGGTACCATGTCAGCCCTGTAAAAAAATGCGACTTAAAAAGATTTACGTTTCTCTATTAAATGTACAACTTATTTAGCCATCATTCACATCTTCTTGTATCACATTGCAACAATAAACACTGTTAAGTTGCATCATGGGACATGTAGGATCCAGGATTTGTTTGGCGCTTGATAGGTTTGATAATAAATAATTATTAGGCGCTAAAGCTACTTGCTCAGTCTAGTGAGTTCATCTGCTGCATAATAAATAATCTGCACGGCTGTTATATGTGCCTGCAGCCCAGTAGTATGCCATCAGCGTGTGCTCGTAGTTTTTGGGTGTCTCATATATTGTCAGTCATCAATCTCAGATTATACTACTGCACATACAATATTCATGAAGCTTATTATATTGTCTGTGCCATTCCCAGGCTGTGGTATATATTGTTCATGTATCTGCAGTTGTTTTTCTCGCACTTTTGATCACGTTAAACTGATTTGAGTACAGCGTTGTGTCTTCGATTTGTTTGCCCCCTGTTATCATCTTTGTGCACGCTGCTTTAGAACAGCAAGTCAGGAGGGAGAGGAGTTCAAAGCACCATCTGTTTACCCCAACACTGTACATCTCAGCTCTTATCAACTCAGTTATGTGCCGAGTCAGCAGGTAGAAGATGTTTACTCATCCCATGGGACGATCTATAGAAATAATCAAACAACAAAGCCGCTCTATTGAAGTCAGGAGGTGAGTCCTGGAGCAGTACTCATCGGACGTGACTTGTTTCAGAAATCAATCTGCTGCTTCATGTGCAGAGAGGACTGTTGCAGGGAAAGTCATCGCATCCGACGTCACAGTGCAGGCTCATATGTTGGACACTAGAGGGCAGCAGAGCCTGTGCATCGCTGCTTGTTTCTATGTGAGGTTTCTTGAAACTTCCTCATCGCATCCACTCAGACGAGGCTTTTCACTTCAAAACATCTCGCGTTTAAACGTTTGGAATGAAATACATTTGCATATTCAGAGATTCTGGAGTTTTTCAAAGAGGCAAAAGGATTAGATGCGCTTTTTAGAATTTGAAAGTAGATTATTGAATTGTGTGTTGTGGATCAGTCAAACATCAAATGAATATCAAAGATCAGATACATTACGATTCAAAGAAAAGGCGTGTATTTGTCTTCATTACTAGAGTTGTAATTTTATACTATAAAGCATTTAATTATGTTCAATTAATGAAATATTATGAGATATCCTGATAGATCATAATTGGGTTGATGTGTTTTCGGGCCTCAGTTGGACCAGCAGCTTAAATGAGTTCATGAATGCCTTTTGGTTGCTGTTGGTACCAGTCTACTATGCCTGTGACTTATCTGATTCATCATATTTTATACTGTTCATGTGGCATTCATTCACTCACTAATTTGAGAGAATCTATCATTCCAATTCAGTGAATTTAGCTTATGTCCACCTTACTGTCTGGTTCAAAGTGAAAGCAGCAGCGAAACTCTTCTTTTATATCAAGCTACTCACTGTGACGTTCAAACTGTGTAATTAAATACAACTCACACAAACTTCGAAGTGAGGAAATCATTGGAAAGACATTCAACAGTGTCTCCGGCAAGCTAGCATGCCCAGCAGGGATATTCTGAGCAAAAATTGAAAGGCAAGTATGAAGTTGTGTATTTGATCAGAATAATACCATAGCAGCCTCCCTGCACGACTGGCTACAACAGAGGCAGATCTATCTTCCTGCCATCCAACATGGCAGCAGCACAAACAACCATCCACACCCCCTCTCTTATCTGCGCTGGCTCTGATGTCAGAGTCTGTTTTTCACCGCTATCAGCTGCCGGTGTTGACGGTCTTCCCGGCGCTTGATGTTCCTCCACAGATCGGGCTTTGTTGCCTCTGTCTCGCTGAGCTCCTGGCGACACCTGTGGCCCGTTTGCCCTGCTTCTTCTCCTGGACTGCGGGGGAGACGCCTGAGGAAACCTGTTTACTGCTGGAAACAGTTTGAGGTAAAGCGTCCTGGAGGGGATGGGATGTGGAAACACAGCACATGTGTGGGAGACAAGGCATGCTTTGCAGGCACAATTAATCCTAATTTGCTGTCCCCTCTTGTAAAACGTGGAATGACATTTACATTGTAAACATGACAGCCGGCTCTGTGAAGATGCTGCTCCATATGTAGATATAAACGGCTCGTTTAAAGGTCAGAAAAAACACAATTCATATTTTTAGGTTATTATACACTAAAGGAAACATACTTATTCATATTATATTCAATTGCTGCCAATACATCCCCCTGAATTGTTCACACTGTTCCTTTAACTGACATTTAGTTCTCATAATAAGCATCATGAGCAGGACTCGGCTCACAGAATAAACTTTGCATGATGGTCCAACGCTTTTACCAGCTTGGACTCCTTTGACCACTTGATGGCACAGTTGTTCCACAGCTCGAAACAAAACCCTCCAGACTCGGTGGAAATCAAACCTTAGACAAAAACAAGAAAATCACTGGAGTTCCACTTGAAGGCTCCTGATCTCTCAGAAACACCCAAAACACAAAACGGATTAGTAGACATTTGGGAAAGTTGATTTGAGTAAAGCTCACTTATAATTGGTCAAATTAAGCTTGATATAACAGGCATGGGTCCATAACAGTACTCAGTAAATGATGGGGGGGGCAACATCTCACCTACAGTATCCTCTGTGCATAGTGTCATTTATTTATATAATTTGGCAGGGGGTGGATCAGGATATATAATCTATTTATATATATATATAATTTATAGCGCAGAGTCTGAATAAACTGAATTAATTGCATTAAATCTCTTGGTGGTGAATGTTCAGCAGAGCATTTGGGGAATGTTCTTCAATTTCAGGCAGACTTTCAACTTTGGTGAAAAAAAATGTAAAAAGTAATTTGACACAAATGTGTCCTGAATTTAATGCCACGTTGAAAAGACAGTCAACGTGATTTTCAAACAGATTGAGCTTTGTTGCATGGATACATTTCTCCTACTTTTGCTCTGAACTTTCATTCAAATGCATGAATTCCAGTGGAATTAGTCTGGAGTCAACGAACAGCAGTCGATTCCTGAACGAGGAGCGGAACGAGGGGGAGGCAATGGAGGGGGAAAAAGGGGGGTTGGATGTAGAATTGTACTTTTAGCTTCACAAACACACAGACAGACTGGTGGCAGCAGCAGCAGCAGGCTGTGGAGTCTCTTGCTGAGTGGGGCTGAAGTCAGTGGAGCGAAGGATGAGGTGGAAGGAAGGAGGGAAGGACTGAGCAGGGAGGGAGTGAAAAAGTGAGGAATCCATAACAAATCTGAAATGGCATAAGTGGACATGCTTTGGCTCGCCAAGAACACACTGATCTCTCCTTTTTATCCCGTCCGTCTGTTACTGTATTTTACTCCTCTAGTTTGCTTACAAGTTTGTTTGCTTTCTTGAACCCAGATCTTGCTGAACCTCTTTGTTTCCTTTCCTTCCATAACATTTTTCTTTCCTTCATAGAATCGCCATCGAATAGAAGTTTGCATGGAGCCGTACAAGCATTCATGCATTTATTGTCATCCTCAAGCTTGGTAGTGGTACTACCCCCCCACTCTCCTCCAATTCTCTCCTCTCCCCCTCCCTCCTCCTCTTTCCGTTCCTCCCGCAAGCCCCGATTGGTCTACCTCTCCTCTCTGTCTAATAATAGCCATAATGTGTTATGAGTATGTGGTCTGTCTGGCTTGCAGCAGCTTTGCACTCCCCTCTCCATCCCTCCCTCCTTCTCTCCCCCCCCCATTTTCACTCCCACAGCTGGTATGCTTTCTCGCCTCCCCTCCATCTCCCGCCTCTCACATTTCTCCTTCCCCTTGTCTTTTTATTTACATGTGCTGGTGTCATCGCACCCCCTTTCCCTTTAGTCCCCCCCCCCATTCCTTCACTCGCTTACCCCCCTCTTCCTCTCTCACCTCCGAACGTAGCAGGACATTGTGTGAACATATGTCTTCCTCCTCACCCTTCCCACTCTTTGGCATCTTTTACCTCTTTCACTCTTTCATCCCGATACTTCTTCTCCTGCCTGCGTGGGCTGGCTCTATAGCCGTGCGAGTATGTGGTCCTCAACTCCCCACCGAACCTCTATCCATCTATTTTCTCTCTGTTGTTCAGTCTCTATCACACACACACACCATCCCATCCTGTGCACCCCCCCCCCCCTCCCTTTCTTTTGTGGTTTTCTGCAGGAGTGTGTACGATGCAGGCTGTCTATCTTTCCTCCCTCGTGCTTGCCGTCTCTCTCTCTCTCTTTCTCGCTCTCGGAGCTTTGCAAGCCTGTCTCATTATATTTCTGCATGTGTTGTATGTGTGTCTATGCATGTATTTGCTGATGTGTGCATTCCTTTTTGGAAGTGTGTGTGTGTGTGTGTGTGTGTGCACATTTACCTTGCCTGCCTGGTTTTTGTGTTTCCAAAATGTTAATGTCATTGCACCACTCAACACTGAGAAGTACACACATACATATACATAGTAGGTATTAAACCAAAAGTCAGGAGAGGAAATGTCTTATTTTTGTTCCTTTTACCTAATCAGCTACACACACACACACACACACACACACACACACACACACACACACACACACACACACACACACACACACACACACAGATGAAAGCAAAGACATTTTCTGGGTAAATTCTCAGTGTCACTGTGTGAACCTCATTACTGCACCGAGATGGTATATGAAAGAACAGAGCAGACCCACAAAGGGGAGGGAGGAGGGATGTCTTCCTTTTCACACAGTTACAGGCATGCAGACAGACAAATGGGCTCTCAGACAGACACAGATGTGCTGTCAGACAGACAGAAAACTGAAGCCATGTGAACCAGTCTCAGTTCTTAAGACCATAACATTGTTTTTGTAGCCTTGTTTGGTAAACTGTGAGCAGCATAAATGAGGCTGGGGCCTGCCACTCATCCATGGATGAAATTAGTCTGAACTAAATGCATTTTTTTTAAAGATATTTGTGAGAACATGCCATTACCTCGTGACATTTTGGAGATGCAGACCAGACACCAAATATCAGAGCGTTTATTCAGATGAGCTCCAAATGACCTTTGAAATTAGTTTGACAGACAAAGTCATCTTCAATTAACCCCGAACGCGAACCTGTCTTACAATGTATGATGATGGAGAAGCACAATTAAGGTGACCTTGTAATATTTCATCTCATTTAGTTCAATCCATGAATAAACACACATTTTAGCTCAGGATCTATTATCCCATTCCTAATTATGAAACTCGAATTTATATTGAAATTCGCTCTGACTTTAAGCACACTTTGTAGTACGGCTTATTTTGCGCATAGACTGTGTTGCAGTGGAAAAATAGAGCGCGAGGCGCGTGACATACCTTCCCTTCTGGAACTTATATCCAACGCACCTTTTGTGAGTGGGCGCGGTTTATTCATATCGTCACAGCGTCTTGTCGCAGCTGCACGGTGTTCACGGTAATCACCTGCCCCCCCTCTGCCATTGCGGCACCCCAGCAGGTAAGAACTGCTTATGCTTACATGCAAATCATAACTGGACGTTTTGGCTGTTTCAAAGAGTGCTGGCGGTTGTATTGGTGTCTTGCTTTTGTGCAAACTTTGCGCTACTTTTTGTTGGCTCTTACGCCGTTTTCTGTGTTTTTTTATAAAAGCATCTTCTGCTGCAGGGTTTTAATTCATCACTTTGAGTGTGTTGTTGTATCAAGTGGATTATTTTCACTCGCCCAAGCAATGCTGTGCTAACCGTGTTGTGTCCCTGAGAGGAGTGATGGGTCCAGAGTGCGCATGATCGACTCAATCAGTTCTACATTCTGAGTGTTGTGACCTGCTTTGACCCGGTTAAGGCAGTCAACTTGTGCGCACTGCTACATGCATTTATGATGTATGCCAACTGTAGTAACGTGCATACTTGTGTTCTCACAGGGAGTGTTGAGGTCAGAGTAGACTGCCTCCCACACACACACACACACACACACACACACACACACACACACATACACACCTTTATATCGTTGTGCATGAATGGACATGATGGAAGATGTTTTGTTATTATAATGTTAGCAGTGCACTCGGCAGCAATGATCGTGATGTTTGCTTGATCCTTGTTCTGCGTGACATTTAGTTGTTAATTGGTTGATGAGCACAGTGTGCTCTGCATGGTGATATGGTCGGCGGGCTGTTATTGCACTGCGCTGCCAGTGAGACAAAGTTAACGAATGCTATCGAGTTAAATTCATTCCTGTAAGGCATCTTCTAGTTCTACATTCTGAGTGTTTTCTGCGTGACCTGCTTTGACCCGGTTAAGGCAGTCCTTTGCCGGTAAGTTACAGCGTTCAGTCAGTTAGTGTCCGTTTGGAACCGGCAGGCAACTGGCCAGGCAGTGGGCTTTGAACAGTGATTGTATTTTTGAGAGACGGACAGGCACAGACATAATGTCGAAGTCATTCAGCACTAAAGACATAGCTGCTAAGAAAAGGAAGGCCGTATCTTGTTTGAGTGCATTTGCACGATAACTGTTTGGTTGAGTGGTACTGCGTGTCCATTTACAGCGTATCAATATTTTAGCAGCATCAAAGGCCGTAACCTCCCACTTACTGAGCTTATTTAAATAAATAAATAACTTGAAATGATTTATACATGTATATTTATTGATTAGTCAGTTTGAATAGCTGCCGTCCAAGCATCTGAAGATACAGAAAACTCAGGCGAGCTGGAGGCTTGTCTCCCCTTTGCCGTTTGACAAATAAAGCATCTTTAGGCTGGAATATGTCAATATGAAGCCGCCATGATGGGCTCAGATCAGAAAGAAGGGCTGAAGGGATTCAAACAAATGCTCTGAAGTAGTTATAAGGTGACCCGCGGTTCCCGTAGCTCACTGGAGTTTTCTGTGCTTTTTCTTGTCGATGCCAGAGATTGTATACACAACATTTTAGGATAATGCTGGTGTTGACATTATTTCATAGTTGCATGTATTACACTGATTTGCATTGCAAAAAAAGTCAGTATGCAGTACAAAGATAAAGTCGAGCAAAACTGAATCATTTTTTATTTTCAGAGAAATGGTGATTTACATACCTGCAATTGGTCAGACAGGTAAACACTCAAACTGTGAATCGACGTATGAATCATTACTTTACAATATGATTTAGTGAAAATATTTAGAGCAAGTCGATCAGTCCTTTTTGTTTCTTGCATCGATCGGTAATCTGTAGCTGCTCGGCTGCTCTTGGTGCTCTTTGCATGTGAATGTTTCATCTTGTTAATCTTCCAAGATCTATATTTGATTGAGACACATTAGGTCCGTTCTCTGTTTATTGACTGCAGCTGTCAAATCGTATCAAAGTAAACCACAAGGTTGCTCGTAAAAATTTGAGAAAATATACAAATCACAAACCTCATGCTCCCGGAAAATGAGATAAAAAATGTCACATCAAACCTGCTATAATTACTAAAAGCAGCTTATTCCTCATTAAGGCCTTGCTTCCAGTCTGGTAGCTGCTACAGTCCAACAGCTATGCCTGCTCTATGAAGTGATTTGATTATTCAGGTAGCTGATGGTAATGATAGCTAATACATTGGAAGTCATAGCCTGGGAGAGTCTTTGATCCAGTCTGACTCAAATCTGTGCATTTCTTGGACGGTCTTAGAAACCCTCGGAAATCAATCTACGTCTGCTTGATCCTCAGAGAGAACCAGTACAAAACGGCACCAGAGCGCAGCGCCAACCGGCATCAATGCATCCTCGGAGTCCAGCGGCTCGTGTATTATTTCCTGTGAAGTTGCTTTACAGAGCAGATGAGTGATTATAAATTCTGTCCACCCTGCTCAACACAATTGCGTCACTCTCAGCTGCGGCGAGCAGACGTCGGGAGAAAACAACGTGAAGTGTTTTGGGGCCAGTAACCCAAAGCAGTCTGCGGTGCATTTCCATAATGCGGCTCCAATATGTGTGCAAATGCTTCATATTTACATTTGCTAATGTGGCCAATCGGGTGATGTTCGGATGCATATTCAGATGGTTTTAAATTTTTTATTTTTTTTGGGAAGAGTGCAAGAAGAAAAGGGTCCTTTTAAACAATGTTTCTAGGGGTGTGGGATAGAGAGTAGTCACTATTTATGCAACCAGATTACATCTATAATGTTAAACTGAAGATATTTTGATGGTGTAATACTGTTAAGACACAATTTTGCTGTTTGACACGTCTTCCTCCTCTCTGTCTGTGTTAGCAGATGTTTTATTAACTTCATAATTTCATCATCCATGGGCGCCCAAATGTCAACTTTCATTCAACCCGAGCCTCTCCTGCTAATATTAGTTTTATCACTGCTGCAGTCATTATTTTACTTCTCTTCCACCCTCACTGCTCCCTTCTTCCCCAAGATGAAAAATAGTAAATAAAGGCAAGATTTCATCATTCACAACACGATATAGATCTACAGATCCTTTGGAGAATGTGTGTTTGGGTGCGTGCCTCCTCCAAAATGTACCATGCAGCATTTATACCATCATATTAGTTATGGCTTTAGATGAATAAAACAAAATGTAAGTAACTGTGTATAAATGTGAGCTTTATAGTGATTACAGTTTGTGTAGGTGGTTCATGAATGTTCAGTTTGCCATTTACTCTGTGTGTGTGTGTGTGTGTGTGTGTGTGCGTGTGCATGAATTCTGTGAGCACTAACCAAGTGGAAATGACAGTAATTAACTAAACGAGCTACATCTGCACCTGAGGGAAAATCTGAAGCTGCTTCTGTAAGAGAAGGAAAATAAAGAGAGTGATATGAGAGGGATTGTTTTCATGGAAAAGGTGTCGGTGAAGAGACACCAACGTGAGACGGCAGCTGCAGCAGAAACATTAAATACTGCAGAAATGTATATGCTGTCTTCCTTCAGACAGTTTCCTCCTCTCGTTTCCTCGCTCTCACGAACCACAAGTGAGGAGAGGGAGGACTGCAGGCCTGATAACACTATTACTCAGAAAGAGTCCTCCCCTCTCCAGGTAAACAGAACCACAGGAGCCCCAAGATCAAGGCCTCACTGGTTCAGGAAAAGCCGAATGTATCACAGCCTCAAGTGACCGAGAAACAAACGTCTCAAATGGAAGTAATTCCTCCTCCAGCGCTGTAATGTTTTCTTTCCTGACATGGTAGTCTATGGATTCCAGTGGAGAAATCAGTGATTGAATGCAACATGAATTTATATTTCATGTTAAATCCAGCAGACTCCCCTCTGTTACAAAGTGCTGCTTCAAAGGCGAGGGTTCATAGTTCAGCCAACCTGCTGTTCCACTAAATAAGCTTGTGTACTCAAGTTAGCATCTGCACAATTAGCAACACAGTAAAATGCACAGAAAGGAGGATGTGCCCAACCTCGCTAGTATGCTTCTGTGATTTGGGTTCCAGCTGCTAAACGTCTGCAGCTTTTTTTAGTTGTTTTTTGTACTGCTGATACATTTGAGATTAAGTTTACTTTGTGAAACTGAAGTGCAGCACAAGAGGGGGGGGGGGGGGGGGGAACCAAGAGCCCTTTAATGAAAAATTGACCTTGCAGCAATATTCAGTCATGATGGCGCAACATCGTGTAACAATGGAAATGAGGAAACGACTTCACCTTTCTCTGTTACGCCCTGTCTACACAGGAGGTGTAGTTTGAGCAGCACTTTGGCAGAGCAGCCCCATGTGTGTCTACACGGGATGCGACTCTGACACAGTATTAAAGTGCAGGTCACCTGTGTTTTGGCAGCGCCTTGTTTGTTGAAAATGTCTGTCGGACTTATTCTCAGTTGTGGTGGAGGCTGCAAGTGTCCTGATTGGTCTGCATCCACCCTGGCAAGAATTCACCGCTGGGGGTAGCACGGAATCGCTGGCATCATTTGGGATTTTGAGCAGAGAAACTGACTAAATTAAAGACGACTATTGGCACAATTCATTATCTCTTCTCCCATTTCTAAATCCCATCAGTGTAACGCTCGTAGAGGCAGTGAGGGCAGGCGGAGCAGATTGATGGTGAGGCATGAATAATGCTGACACATTCCAGACAAGACGCTTTTTTTTTTCCTGTGTAGAAGTAAAGTAGACGTGCGATAATTGAGCTCATTATTCTAAAACAAACTCCCACGCAATGCCGTCTTACATGTTTATATTCTAACTTCTCAAAGTGGATCTCCGAAATGGTACGAAATGAGCAATAAGTGTTGATAGTTGTATAACGAGCTGTCGACATTCAGACAGAATATTATGTCTGCATGTACATGCGTGGAGACGGGCTCATTTAAAGGCGCTGTAACTGATCTTTTACTGTACTTACACTCACCCTGTTTCACATGTCAACCCAAGTGGCCATGCAGGTTTAAGAGAGCGAATTCTTGCAGATGCTTATTGTCAGTGAAAGGACCAGCGTTTGCTGGATGCGAATATAATGCGTGCCAGGATGGTGTGGGATTCAGACAATTGCAGCCACCTGTTCCCTCCTTTGTCTCTCTGTGTGTGTTTGTTTGTGTGAACAGTTGCAGCTGCTGTTTGGACTGCCATGAGATCTATTTGTAAAGTTGTATGATTAGCTGGGACATTTGGAAACGATGATGCCGTGATTACTGCAGTAACAATCCTAAACAAGGTTTACACAAGCTTGTTTTTCTTTTAATTACAGCAATTCATTGTTGGAATGGTTTTATACAATCAATCAAAAATGCATGAATGTATGCCCGAATATGCACTACAAGTTAGTTTGAAGTACTTTGATGCAACCTGGTCTCTGCTAAAAACCCAGAAAGGTACTGCGGTGAACCTGACAGCTGGCTTGATGAAAACATTTCGGACTTGGCACCGGTGAGCTCAGCCTTCCAGGCAGCACCTCCTTTCAGGTTGTCTATGAATTCCACCTCGTTAGCAGCTGATCGCCAGTCTAGTGGGAGTAGACACGGCCTCAGTGGCGCAAGAAAGTCCTTTTATAAACTAGACTGGTCCAGTTGGTGGACGTGGGACTTTGCACAATGATGTGTTATTTTCTTATGTTATTTAGTGATTCGTTATGTTGTTCACTTTACTTTCCGTTTGTCTGCTTCAAGTGGTTTTGTCTTCATCCTTCAATCACGTGATCCATTTGGGTTGCTGCATGGTTGAGTCAGGCATCCGGTTGTAGTCGAGTCAGTAAAGCGTAATATTAGTACAGCAGTCGCTTGGGGAGAATTGTTCAAGGGCATACATGCAATATGCACACATACATGAACACATACACACTTAAAACAAGACTATAAAGAAAACACACACACAGCAAATGAGCCCGAGCAAACACGCTACACTTACAGCAAGTGTACATACACAGCTACTACAAATACACATAATCAGAAAACATGTAAACACGGTCTCATGATGGCATCGCTGCTGACAGACGACATCAAGCTGAATTAACACAGACCTGCGATATCGGACTAATCCAACACACTCACACCAGCAGACATGCACATAAATGAACATGTGCACATCTCACTGAGAGTCCCCCACATTACCACGGAAGTTGTGCACACGCTCACTAATGCACACTGACACACACACACACACACCCTGCAGCTCACTGCACAGTCATACACATGCCAGCGAGCTGATGGGAGTGGACTGGCTTTACTCCATGTCTTATGTGTTGGACTTCGGCCCACGAGTTCCCTTTGATTTGACCCCAGCAGCTTAAGAGTATTGAGAATTTATTCGTACAAATTTAGAAGATTCATCCGGACACTTTATTCATAAAAAGGCCGCCTTGCGGTCTGCGTGATCAGTGCCATGTTGGCTTGTGCTGCACATCAAGATACATGTTGAATATTGCAGAGAGTAGCTGTGTGTTTTAGTTTGAACTCCTCCACAGATGCACTTGTATTCAGGTTACCGGTCTTAGGAGATGTGCAGTGTGTACATAGTCTGGATTTAATCACCAGCTGGGCAGAAGCACGGATAATTAGAAGCCTTATGGTTCTCAGAAGTAAAACCTTATTTCCCATGAACCCCGTTTGGTTAAAGCAACAGTACTTTAAGTTGCCAGGAGCTGAAGTAGCCGGCAACACTTGTGTAAATATGTCAAAGTTTGGGTCATAGCAGGTCATTTCTTTTTCTTTGTGTTAGTTGCAGTTAGGGCTGCCGCTAACAATTATTTCCATTATTTATCATTCGTCAATCTTTTTTGGGGATTAATTGAGCCCATAAAATGTGACAAATGCCAATCACAGGTTCCCAGGGATCTTCAAATTGCTTCCTGTCCAAAGACCAGCTCTGACATTGAATTTACAATGATATGAAACAGAAAGGTCGCAAGTCTGAACAGTTAAAAAGCTGGAAAAGGAATGACAACGAATGACTTGCACAATTAATGGATTATCTGAATTATTGTTGAGTTTCTGTCAACCTAGCCTAATCCACTCATTGAATTGTTTCATCACCAGATTTGTCTCAGAATAAACATGCCAACGTGTTGATTAAAAACATGCTACATAGAGATACTCTGATATCGGTAATGGATACTTTTGCACTGAGAAATTTCAAAAGACTAAATTACAGCTTTGAAAGAAATGCATGTGGAAGTGTAAGATAAAGACGAGACAAAAGTACGAGACTGGCATCAATAATATACTGTGTGTGTGTGTGTGTGTGTGTGTGTGTGTATAGTCAAAAACTGGCAGCCAAATAGGCATTATTATGTTGCATGTCTGAAGGAAAATGTTACTCTCTTCTGTCCCTTTCGTATAAGTGTTTACACCCAAATGCTCTCTCCTCTTCTTGTGCAAACACATGTGAACCGTGAAATGTCACTCTCTGTCTTTCCAGTGTTAGAGGAAAGCGCTGCACGACATCCCATGCTTGAGAACAGACTCCCTAAATTGTTTCTGGCTTGCCGGAGAGACTCACTCCTACCTTTTAACCACAGTGCTGGAGGTCCTCATAAAATGATTTGTGCACTCTGCCTCTTTGTTTCACAAAAAGCACAAAAGGAACTCTGTGTATATTTCTCTTCGTCAACCCAGCCCGACCTCTCCTCGCTCATTATTTCGACATCTACCTCCGTATTAATCTTGCTGTCTCTCCCATCACTCCTTATCGTCTCGCTCTATCCGTCTGTCACCTCTCTGCATTCCTTCCTCTCTCTTGATCCATCCGTCTGTCAAGGCGACCCTTCCTGTGCGACATCTCTGTTTCTATCCATCTATCTGAATCCCTCCCTCTTCAGGGGACATGGGCCCAGTCAGATCCATCACATCACCCCATCCGTGTCCCCCTCGCAACACACTGATCTCTCTCTCTTTCTCTCTCTCTCTCTCCCTCCTCCTTGTACACCTCTGGCTGTATAGACACGACCATCCATCACTCTCTCTCTCTCGCTCTCTCTCTCTCTCACACGTACACAAAGACCTTATTTTGACATACAAAGGTGTTCTGCACTGCTTCTGTCCACTTGTCTCTTCTATCCGTCTTTTGCATCACACTTCTTTTCTTTTCTGTCCATCCGTCTGTTTCGGTCCGCCTCCATCCAAACACATCCCTGTGTGCCGATTGTGTTTCCAAGACGATGCCCTAATACAGTTGCGCTCCATCCCTGTTGCCGTGCATGGCAACGCTCCGCTGCTTCATTACCACGGCAACAGGAAACTGTCCCCTTTCATTACGGAGCTTATTCATGCCACGTGCACGTACGAGCGTGCACTGGCACCGAGTCTAAATGGCAGGAACAACATACACACAAACACACAGCCATGGCTACTTGCAGAGGGAGATAATAGATCATTGGACACACACACACACAGATATAAATTAAAAAACGGACAAAAGAGTGATGCTTAGACTCGAGCATGAATATTAACTTGCTCTATAATTACATGGCCATATTAAAATTGGGGGCACCTCCAGTATGTCACCATACTGCAGGATGCGCACTGCTGGGTTTAACTCGACAGCATTAAGTGCACTTCACTGGCCGACTAGGGCCTCAACACACTGCATGCACTGCTGAGTCTAAACTAAACAATCCGGTGCCTAACCACAAGCTGAAGCAGCCCTCACACAGCAGGCAAAGCACACCAGAGCATACGACACTCTTTGTTCTTTTTGTTTCAAGCGGCGTAAGAAAACTCGTTTGTCACAGAGAATGATGTGAAAATGTAATTTGTCGCTCAAAATTCAACCGAGTCACTTTAGTTTGCTGTAATTCTTAGCTGTCAATCTTTTTTATAGCGTGACACATCTCATGAATGAGTTTTCTTGAAGTTGATGTGACAAGATTTTTAACTGTATGTATGCAGATGAATGAGCTAATACAAACTAACACAACTTAAAAAAGTCACTGATGATGATGATGCGAGTCGTGTTGTCTTGGTCTGACGGATGTTTTATTCTGGAGGAGGTGAAACTGCTTCAGGGTGAGTATTAAGTTGATGATGCCACTTTCAGACAACTGAGCGGTCAAGTCGGTTGTCAGTTTTTTAAGTTCTTGCTTGGCCGGGCAGTATGAGCCCTGCCAACGGAAATTGGCTGGAAACCGTAGCAACGGAGATTACAGGTGTCAAACTACCTCAGCTGGCTGACAACTGTAACAAGCAGGCTGTCAGGGGAGCTACGGCTGCCTTACACCACCCCTCTGCATCTCATTTAGGAAGGGTGAGAGTGACTCCCAGGTCCGACAGGACAAACACCAGGCTATACCAAATGTGCAACATACAGACGGCTGACAAATCATAGCGGCAACCTGAATATATGAATGGAGATGTGTACATGCATCCACACGGGGCACAAGTGTGTTGAATAGTGTGGGAATGCTGTGAGTCGTGTGCTGTGGCCTTTAGTCACCAGATCCAAACCTTGTGTTTTGGAGGCAGGTTTCATACTAACTCAGTGAGGGGAGGTCACTTTGAAGATTAGGTGCTAAGATGAATTCATATATGTGCTTACCACCTCTGTTCTATAGTGTTACTGACACATCTCTTATCTCTCCTCCCCCTTTTTTTTTTTTACAATCAACACAAAGCATTGTCGAAAATCATTATTGGGGAGCTTTTTATCTGCTGCAGACATTACCCGTCACATTAGCTACAGTTGATTATTGAACGCCTGTCTGGACTGTGCACTCTGCAAGCCTGTGTCTGTATTCATCCAAATCAGCAAGACCATCAGGGTCGTGACTCTTCTGGAGAAAACATTTGATGTCATGTCAATTTTCGGAGAATATCCGAGTTAAACAGTTCTGCATAACAACAATACTTTAAGAACACCAACTTGATAATTCTGCATTGGATGAAGTAGTTCATGAAAGACAAGATATCAGTGAGTCAGCTGCACGGCTCATTTTCACATCAACACATTTATGAATTTATAATCTCAAAGAATACCTACAAAGGCCTAATACGCCGTTGTCATTACTACTGGATTTTAGATTTCAAAAAGAAATGACTTCCTTTTCAAGCCCGTGTATTTCCATCCTTAAGTTGGCTTGCTAATGTTTAGCTTTATGCATCCCAACATCAATGCACCTGCCCGCCAATAGACCTGCACATCGGGGACGAGCTGTTCAAACAGACTCTGATACAAAGGATAACAGCATGTGGTGAAAGGTGCTCTCCTTTCTTTTCAATAAATGTTTCTCTGGTATAACCCTTTACCTGATGCACGCTACAACCTTGAGCTAAAGAATGGCGTTTGAGGCTGTCGAGATGAGACATTTTCCTTCCTGAAAGAAATTGTAATCGATGCTGACACGGACTCATGGAACCCGTCTGCAAGAAATGAATCTATTTACACCACATCTCTTGGTTTTTAAACAGTGATTTGTAACACTCTGGGGGAAACAGAAGCTAACTGGCCACTAGCAGCAGTATGGCTTCATGACACTGAGACCCACTGCGGGGCAGGAGACTTTCCGGGCCGGTTGAAGCATCTGGGTCATGGGCTTAAAACATTCAAGTATCCATGTCAAGACAATTCCCAGACTGAGGCTTTAACAGTAGCTTTTGTATCGCTTCCACCCCAGTGCCTTACCGGGGCTTCACGCCTGCTTCCATTCTAACTGGATGTATTCTGCATCAGTGGATTGCCTGCATTGACAAACATCTGATATGGCTGTTGCATGGCTCCAGCCTGGGTTTTTCAGAGGTTTATCTCACATCCTCTCTGCTGTTGTCCTTCCCCGCTCTGTGGTTGGACAGGGACTCGTGCTG
This sequence comes from Melanostigma gelatinosum, assembly GCF_949748355.1. Classification (NCBI taxonomy): domain Eukaryota; kingdom Metazoa; phylum Chordata; class Actinopteri; order Perciformes; family Zoarcidae; genus Melanostigma; species Melanostigma gelatinosum. Next base: position 9,993,084 of record NC_136656.1, read on the forward strand.
TGGTTTGTTTTCCAGCTGGGTGTAATTCAACATGGATAGCGCTTATCTGTGCTCTGCTGTTATTCCCTGGCAAGCCAACGGGATGACCCCTCTCGCGTGGCACTTCTGGCAGGCAAACTTCTGCGCTGATCTCAGGAAGAAGTTTTCAAAGTTTGAGGACACAGACCAGGAAGAAGTGGCAGGGGAAGGTTTGGCCCAGTCCCCCAATTAAATCCAGTGAGATTCAGACTTTTTTTTCTAGCCGTGTTATTATTTAAGTATTCCCAGAGCAATGCACCACACGGCAGACTGCATGTTGAAATTACGGTACAGTGGCTTCTCATTTGTAATTTCCGTCAAATAAAAGTTTTCTGCTGAGAAGTTGACAGTTACAGCCGCACTGCTTTAAGTTGTTGTTAATGTTACATGGCAGGTGGGAAGAAACCCACACTAGCCATGAGTTAAAATGAAAGTATAAGACATTGGGACTGCACAATTATGTCTAAAGCACCGCACTACTAGCTTTATTATATCCATGAATCATGTTTATTATCCTGTTACGAACCATATCCTGAAATTTATTTTTGTAGTGCTTTCTCTCTCTCTTACACACACACACACGCACACACACGCGCATATTTTCTTTCCTTAGCTGTTGATGCCGTTGGTGATCGTGTTGTATGCGAATGGACATCTGGCTCAAGGAAGGCGTTTTAGGACAGCGCAGAGAGAAAATGTGTGTTTGTGTCTGAGACGCGGGCCTGGTAGGTGGAGGCGTGGGTGCAATGTGCTAGCAGTATAGCCTCGCTATTTACCGAGGAACAGCTGGCCACGAAAAGGCCTTTTGGGGAACATTTCTGGCCGTGCATTATTAAGCAAGAAACGTGTATGTGTGCGTTTTGTGTGAGAGAGACGGTAACGTCTGAGACGGTCCTGTATCCGGGTCATGTGGGTTTCGCCACTGCCCCGCCCCTTTTTAGAATGAACTCAGGACCTGCACCTAGTCTCCTAAAGTGAACCTGAGCACAGATTATGACAGATTCTTTTGCCTCATAGTCACCAAAGGAAATACTGGACGCATTTCCCGCAAGGCACATATCCTCGGAACATTCAGACACTAAAATGGCATTTTTGTATACAGACAATCCATTTCACACCATCTTTTGTTATAAAGCATCTTTGTTCTACAGGACAGCCTCAAGATGGCCTCATCAAGTCTCCTCTTCCCACCGCTCATCAATCACACGCTTCATTTCTCACGCCCTACTCTTCACGTTGTGGTCTCTTTCTCCCTCACACACTTCCCTTCATCGAGCCCCAGCGCTCCTCTCCACCTCCACCAAACACCCGGCTCTCATTCCAATCTATCTTCAAGGATTTGAGTGCATTGCATCCAATACACACACACGAGCTGCAGATGGAACAAATAATGAAAAGGGAGAATAGTTGGTGGACAAAGAGATGAACAGAGAGAGGTTTTAGACGACCAGATTCCAGTAAGTAGGGATAATTAAAAACAAAGATCAACTCTGTTTTCATAAAATCAATTGTTTCTCTTGTTAAGGAATCTATACTTCATACATAGATCATGTACAGAATGTTAGAAAGATTATGAACTCTACTCAAATTAGATTTCCGTTTGTAGTGGCGATGAAAAAACTTTCGTCGTTTCCAGAGAAAAAGAGAAGATGCTCGTGAAACAGTTGGAACACTTCAATAATTCGGGAGACGTTGGCAGCTGATGTTTTGCTTTGGGTAAGTGCAAGACTCCCCGAGGGACGCGAGCAATCAAAAATGAACATGGCAAAGCAACGCTGCTTCAATATTGATGCCGTCTGCTACAGGGCCTCTTAATTCCACAGCAAAATAAATTCACCACTAAATTAAAATGTAATCCTCTAAAATGTAAACGGGTCGTACGATTGAGGAAAATGAAGATCTGGCATTTGGTGTTCATGTTTTGAAGCAGCATGGACGGCCCAGGCTAGGACCATGTAACACCGCCACCTTCAATGTCTGAGTATATGAGTATCTGTTCACTTTCAGAGGTGTTATTTCCCGGAAGTCTTACACTAAAAGGGTTATCTTGAGTGCCACTGTAAATGCTTTTGAATTCAGCCGGTACTTTTCTGTGCATATGTCTTCAATAGTAATACATGTCATGTTTTTATGACTCACTTTGGCGCTTTAAGATTTGTGGCCTCTTGCACTGCAGTTCAATTGTCCTTGTTTTGACAGTCGGCGCATTTAACAGATGGATTCTCTTTTTCTGTAGCTCATGAGCTATTCAGAGGAGTCTGTGAAGAGACATGCTGAATAATGTTTTGATTGGTCGATCATTTCCTATGAAAGATACCAGTCACTCTTCCCACGGTTGGAGGTTAGACAGCTTAATGCTTTTTATATCTTATTAAATGCATGTCTCACAAAGGTTTGGGTATGATTCTGTATCATTTTCTAGGAGAGACTCCTGGCTTCAAATGATGCTGATTTTAATCCGAATAGTAAGCTCCAGAATTGCTTTCATGCGCGTTGGAAAGTGTTGACGTCTCAGAGCATCGTGCTAACCAAAAACCCAGAGTTATGTCTGGATGATAATAGTTTGATGTGTCATTATTGTGTGCATGCAGAGAAGTTTCTGAGTGGGTGTGGGAAGAGAAGGTCGGATAATCAAGACAATCACAGCATCAGTTGTTTCAGCAAATGCCCCGAAACAACATGTGTTTACGCTCAAGTGACGAAGCCCTCGAGTCGCTATAAAATGTGGCTCCTCAGGAGCAAAGGAGGAAATAGTGCGAGGTTGCTATCGATCAGAAAACACTTCTGTGTCATCGGAATGGAAGTTGGGCACCAGTTTACAGTGTTATTGTATAACAAATGACAATACTGTTAACTTAAATCATTTGCATCTCGCTGCGTTAAGCCATTTCTGAAAGCATTAGTGGCAAAACAGACGGCATCAAAGAAACGCAGTCCTCAAATTATGTCGTTGTTTTGACATTTTATGCTGGACATGTCTAAAAATGTTTTTTATTCATGGCTTGTTGAGACCGTGTGGTCTACGTGCCAGACAAAGGGAACCATGTAGCTGAAAGCTGCGTTCAGCTGCAGTTCAGTAGAAAGTAAATAATACAAGTCAACCTTTCACATAACACGGAGCCAGTTTTGTTCATCAATAATGCATCAGCTACTCATTTAGCTCTTTTGCTAGAATGAGATGTTTTGTCTCAGAGTGGGAGTAACACCAGACTGCCTCGTGCACCGCACTCACAGAGCCTAATGACCTGCACCCTATACCTTTATTCACTGGGCATGTGGTTCTCTTAGTGGGGGGCTTTAATTCACCAGACTCGACACTAGCCTGCAGCCATCCATGTCTGCATGTGCTGTTGCCGGTAATTGAACGTGCGAGCCCGCAACATTGCAACTGAACATTGACCCTCAGCTGGCAAATAAAATAATCTGGCTTTCCACATGTCAACATAGAAAGCCATGTCCTTGTTCAGCGTGCGGCAGGTAAGCTTGTGTCTGGTGTCAGATTGGGCCCCCACTGGTTGTTAGTGTTAGAACTGATTTTACAGCGTATTCTGAGGCTACATGTTGTTTTGCCCCCGGCTACATGTCTAGCCCTCTAACCCCCTTCAAGCCAAACGGCACCCTGACGTCTTTCATCCACAGTCATGACTGAGGACCGCTCCTGTGAGATGGATTTCTTCGTGATATTCGAAGAGCACCTGTGTTTTCATGCTATTTATTTTGAGTAGGCGTTAGCATGTTGTTGCTGCTAATGAGGGGGGGGGGGGGGGGTGTGAGTGACTCACTTCCAGTTTTAGCAGCAACTTTTCCCTCTTCAGGCAGTGATGCTTGCCGTTGAACCTTCTGATCAGAGCTGTCACAGCGTTCCCTTAAAATGAGTGTAACCTTGAGCCATCACTGTGATTATTATGTATCACCATGCTTGCTACAAATAGTCCCAATATTATTCAGCAGTGCAGCCACTGTGAGGGAAACAACAAGAACTCTTTTAATTCGATGAAGAGGTGGAGGTATCGGTTTCCACAAAGTCCGAATTTGATTATAAATGTAAAAGCAATCATTTACAGGGCAAGAATCGGGATGTTTCATTGGCTGCCGTTGTGTTGATATGTGTCACACTTCTCAACATGAATGAGGTGTGGTTACATCATCAAATATTGAGACCGGGCAGGCAGAAGCTTGAAGTATGCTGTTGCTATTCTGAATAATCACAGCAGACACCGGTGGCCATACTGTGTGAATAACTGATGAAATACACATCCGCGTTGTGTGTGTACCTGAAAGACTCAATGTCTCCCTTATCAGGTTAGATAATCAGAACTGTACGACTCTCGTCTGTCAGATTGGACTAAAATCCCATAAGCCAATACAATACAAAGGAACTCATTAAGTCACAAAATCAGACTTATCTTAAAATCCTATAAAACCAACCACACTTTACACACTTTACACAGGAAATTTGTTGAAATTTGCAATTTGTTATGCCAGACTTTAGCCATGACCCCAAGTCCACGCTAGTAAGGGCAGAGTTTAGGGCACAATTAAAATGCCCCGCTCCCTTTTTAGCAGAATGCAATCATAAAACAAACGCGTGTAAAGGGCACAACGATTAATAGTTACTGCAATGAAGGGAAATGTATTGCTGTCAGGCAATGATGAGCCAGCCAGGCAGCCATTAAGATGAAACCTCTCATTCAAATTGAGGTTGTCTTGACCGAGTAGGCCAAACGTTTTTGTCCAGTTCCTTCAGTCAAGTGTAATATACACACACTCTGTGGTGCTGATGAGGCCTTCTTGGGAGTTATTTTGTGAGGAAGTGTTTTAATTTCCAGTTATTTTTGGATCCACTTGAGTCTCACCTGCTTCTACTTAAGTTGTTGCTCTCCCGGGATGACTTGCGGCAGCTCTGGGAACAGTTGTGAATGTCTTCCATCCAGCTGTGGATGAATAGAACAGTGATGGCTCAAGAGTTGTTCCAGTCTAAAGAGTTGCAGCACTCCGAACTGGTACTGAAGCGCTTGATTGCTGAATGTCTGTAGAAAAGAAGACCTGGTGCGGTGATTGACGAGGTACTGACACCAGATCCAGACATTTAATCTGGATGTTTTTCACAGCCGAAAAAATCTTCTGATGAGAAACGCAACTCTCGCTGTATATGTGTGCGCATCATGCTGTCAACGGGACATCGCATTTAAAGAGAGCGATTTAGACCAAATCACGCCTTCAAAAGTCAAACGTTTGTCATCATTATATTCTCCCGTGTTGTGACATCATTACCAGAAAATATGAAGTGTTCGTCCTCAGACGCACGGCCAGGTGGAAGGTTTATATGCCTGCATGCTGTAGTTCATTGAATGAGGCTTGAAAAGTTAATTTTTTCCAACCAACAGTCCAAAACTAAAAAAATGTAACACAAAAACATCTGAACAGATATTTTTATATAGTTCTGTTCTGTCACCACCTTCCCTCCATAATTTCAAACTATCGAGGCTGAACTGACAGTTCCTCATTATAGTTTTGTTTGTGTCGTCCGATAAGTGCACGCGTATAAAACAGTGATTTTTATTGCATCGAAACAATGAATGAACATGTATTTCAAGATATAATCACACACTGCTAAATGCTGGATAATGCTGGTAGGTAGAGCGAGCTGAACGCCGAGTCGTCCCAGTGAGGATGTAGAACTCCTCTCTTTGTGTGTGATAGAGTGAACTCTCAAGTCTTGTATGTAGATGATGAAGTCTTCTCCGTGTCTCGCCTGAGCTACCACGACCACGCTCACACGCTGCGATAATAAATCTACCAAAACCGGTTTACAATTAAAAGGAATTTAATCCCACTGGTGCAAGTACGATTACAGTGAAGTACATACTCCCATGAAATATTACACTATTTAACCCACATTTGCAAAAAACTCCCTCTGGTCCCAGGAGACACATCCGTTCCCTGGGAACGACACTAACGGAGGAAGAAAAAGTCTTTCTATCCCCGCCCTCATATCCGTTCGAAACTCCTCCCCTTCCGTTTATCCCAATTCCTATTGGCTAACTTCCAGGAGTGTATTCTCCTGTCTGTCTCTCTGTCCCTGAGTTCTTTAACACATTCAATGACTGTCAGTTATTGTTTAATCTCTCTATGATAAACATTCCATATAATAGATAAGACTTTGCAACTTTTGGCAAAAGCTACATGTCTCAAATTCTACTTCTAGCTCCTAATCCTAAAACACTTTATGCTTATCTTAATTATGCATTTCCAAAACACTTATGATTATGACTAATTATGAATTCTCAAATATGAATCATAAAACACTTTTATTATAACTACTAAACACACAGTTCGACACTCAAATTTCCTACATAATGCGGATAAAGATGACGTCTGTGCTCGACTGTAATCGTCTACGCGAGTGACTTTCAGCCCTGGACGTACAACTGTCTTCCTCTACGCTTGTGCGTGAGACAGGAGACGGAGTTATAAACATTTTTGCTCTGACGGTTTTGTTCATTTGAAACATTTTCAATATTTCTTTTGTTCCGAACACGCCTGTTGTAACGGTGCAAAAATTCTGACAGCAAGGTGGTGAATGTGCACGAAAACCCATCTGATGATTGGCACCATGTCTGTGAATAAATGAATAAAAAACAAATAAATCAGTGATTTCGCTCTCCGTCTTTGATCCTCTCCCTCTGTTTGCTTTCTAATTCCTGTTTCGGCTGTGTGCCGCAGTCTGAGCCCCTCTTCTCTCCTCTCCTCTGTCGCATTGAATCCTCCCTGCCTCGCTGTGTGTGTGTGTGTGTGTGTGTGTGTGTCTCTGATTCTGCTCTTCAGCTTCCCTCTTATATTTGCTGCAGTGCTTTGATTTGAGCTGAAACGCTTTAAGCTCACAGTGGCAAGGACAGGTCACACTTTCAGACACACACACACACATGCTTTAAAGTCTCTGTGTGTAAAAAAATAAAAAAATAGAAGGCGCAAAGTGCCACAGCTGTGTGTGTGTGTGTGTGTGTGTGTTTTGCCCTTTCTGACACCCCGGGCGAAACCAGTTCTGTGGAGCAGTTTTGGTACTGAATGAGATGTCTCATCACAAACACACAAGCAGTATAAACACTCTTTATTTCTCTTTTCCTTCACAGTACGTCTCTGACACACACACACACACCTGCATTATTACAGCGTGTCGGTGGCTGTAGCATCAGAAGGGCTTGAGATAGACTCTGGAGGGGTGATGGGAAATGATCCGCGTCCCGCTTAGCTACCGGCCATCATTTGATGCATTCATTAGAAATTTAATTTGTCAGCACGCAGCATCGATCTGTCTGGTTGATTGATGTGTGAATTGTTTACTGATCACTCGTGCGGTGGCCAGTGGCTTTGCGATGTGCTGCTGTTCTTGTTCTATTAATAGTGTTTACTGATGGAGTTGAATCTGGGGGGGGAGTTTCCTGTTTCTCGCTTCTCGTCATTTAACTGCGTTCATAACCGGAACACTCGGCCTCCCGAACGCTTGGTGGCATCATGCAAGTTATGAGATCATCGCATTGGAGAAACTGGGCAAAGCCAGATGCTATAGCGTCACACGAGATGCGCCTTCAGGGACATTTCCGTGTGCAGATGCAGGGTGGAGGGCAAGCCCCTGGTCTCTGATTCTCAGACAGGTGGGAAATTGTCCCCACAAGCAATCTTTGAACGGGGAGTAATGGAAAAGGAATGAAGGCGGCAGTGGACCACACCTGCCGAGCAAGTGCTCAGAATCCCTCATTAGAAAGTGATGTGTGTTCGATGCCGTGCTGCTGTATCACTGGGTGTTTTTGACATCATAGCATTTCCTTTAATTCCTGCTTTTACACCATGATTATCAGTTCCTATTCATTCTTTTCAAACATCTGACTATCGCATTTGCTCAACATTATTTAGCATCCATTTCATCTCTTATTTTCAACGATTAAAATCATTCAGTTTGATATCTAAAGCATTGTCTGTGGAGAGTCCAGAGAAGCAGTGTGTTGTGTCTGGATGGATCAGATCCTCCTGGTTGTGCTGATTGAGGGGAAGCTTAGGGAGCGACGGCGCCGTCTGTCCCGTCAGTCTGAGACACTTTGTAGACCGTCCTCGTTTATTCTCGCTTTATTCAGGCAGGATTACAGCGAAGAAAGCACCAACGCAAGCACTGAAGGGCTTCTCGAACAGCAGCAAAGGGATTAGAGGGGAACGTTGCACCTCAACCGAGCAGAGGATCCCTGGGGCCCGTGGAAGAGACTCGCAGTCACAGGTTAGAAAAAGTTAGCACCTCGGCTTTGCCAGAATTCCAGAGCTTCTTCAGTAGGTGCTTGAAACGCAGAGTTGCCAAGACTTCATGTCGCTCCCCAGCGGGTGTTTGCGGTTCATTTGGACAGTGGAAAAGCGGACAAAGGAACGAGCAAAGAGAAAGCCACAAAGGGGATTTGAACTCTGGCACTCGTGTGGATTAGAGGCAGGAGTTATTTAACAGCTTCCGTCTGTGATCCAAATGAGAAATTTGTTGTGTGACCTCGGGACCCGGGGAAATGAACACGTTTGCTTCTGTTGTGATGTTGAGGCTCAATCAAAGTGTGTTCTCGAGCTATTTCAGGACGAATAGTCAGTTGAAGGAGGCAAACGCTACAGAGAAGTCGTGGTTTTATCTGGCGGTGGCCTAATGTTGACACACAACACTGCAAGTTTTTCCTCGGCGTAGCCGACTGGATTTTTGCTTTTAATGTAACTCGATAATCTCGCCGTCACCATGTTGAGGGCCGTTGAGAGGCAATCAGAATGCTCCCACTCTGGAATCCTTCATCTTTATTTGACGCCTACATTTCTGCCACCTGCAGACAGTAATGTAATGCAATTAAAGGTGATGTGTAATCTGCTCCAGTGAAAGAGGATCAAATACCCATTAACATGCCTCTGCAAATGATTCAAATCACATTGATCTGGTGATTCACTGACTCATCGGTCAGTTCCGAGGTTGGGAGCTTTTCGATTGCTTCCATTAGTGACCGCAGTGCGGAGCGAAAGCCACTGGGGCACGCTCACGTGCACTAAAAGCATGCACGGCCGACCCGTCTGTTTAAACCAAGTATAAGGTGTAGCTCGGAGAACATGTGTTCACATAGAAAATAGTTGTTTGCTGCTATATCAATGTTCCTGATGTTCAATACAGCTGCCTTAAGTCATTCATCAAGCAACGACGCCAAAGATCTCTTCTGCTTTTCTCTGAACTCAATTTCAAATTGGATAAAGCAAATGATTCGTCAATTAATTAATCAGTTCATTGACAAACAACTGTTGCAGGTTTGTTTTTTTACAAGTCAGTTATTTGTTTACAAGCGAGACATCCTCTAGTTTCATTTTGTCAATTGTTGAAATGTGCTATTTTTCTTTGCCTTACGTGATAGTGTAATAAATATATTTAGGTTTTGGACTGTTGGTTCGACAAAAAGAGCATTTCAATGTCAATCTGCTCTCTAGGAAATATTGTAGACTAGATGGATGATTCCTCTGATGGAGAAAATAAGCAATGCATGCAATGCATTTCATATCTGAAACCATGAATCAACGGTGGAAATAACTGTTCGTAGACCTTGTTTTGAGGTTGGAAATGCATTAATGAAATGTCGACTGAAATAAGTTTGTTTACAATGAGCACTCCACAGGGTACCTTTTTAACAAGAGCAGGCGCCATCATTAAGCTGCTAAGCACCCGATTAGGTGCACCAAAAGGTGATTACTGACACCTATGAGGACCAAGCGGCATGCAGCTACACAGAGAGATAGCTGAGCCTTGTTTTCGAAGCCAATTCCAGTCTTCTTAAGATTGTGAATGTCACTTACTTTGAAGTTTGTCCCACACATCAAGTGATGGAATTAAACAACAATGAAATGTTCTCCCAATATCACATCCTTTAAAGCTCCATGGCCATAGAAACCGACTAACCTGTTGTAGATTAATAAACCTTCCATGTGATCATTACTACAGAATAAAGTTAAGGATGCCACCAGAGGCCTCATTAAGAAAGAACTGAGGACTCTGTTGTTGAAAGTGTGTTTTTATTGCTCACCAATGTTGGATAGTCTGCATCTTGCACATGTGGAAGCCACAGGAATCCATTGTGTGCTTGGATTTAATAGCTCACTTGACTTTTAAGGAATAATTGAAGCGAGGGCACAGAAATAAGTTGTACAATGATTATTTAAAAAACTGATATCACTATGAAGTCAAATTACTCTCAAAACGGTCTAAAATGTGGATTGACATCTACAAATGACAAATAATCTTTAAAAATATTGTTACATTATTTTGTATTTTACATAGTGTGCGCATGGATCAGGCACAAATGAATGCTGCGTTTAAGTGCTAGTGGAAACCTGGGACATCTGGGTTTTTCATAAAATTGCATTTAATTTGAATGTGAGAGAAACATTTCATCAGCTTTCGATTAGAACCGATATTTACCAACTATATACTTTAAACGGTGGGATATAAATGGAAATTTAAATAAGCTACTGCTAGGTGGTGGACTTGGTCTTTTGTTGGGAAGTCCAGACGAAAAGAAGATGAGCTGAAGCAGCGAGGGTGGGCGCTACGCTACGTAAACACATTTCAGCTATTGCAACCTGTTACCATTATCCATAATTGTTATTTTAAGTAATAAAAATGCAATTTCAGATACACACACGTTATTGTGGATATCTGTTCCAAAAATATAATTGTATGACAACATTGCTTACTTCAGTTGTTGCTGGTAACGGTCGGATTATTGAAAGCCCAATACTCAGCCATCTTTCTAGGAACCTTTGCCATTTATATCTGAAATGTTGAATCACATCCAGCCTCTTGTTAAAGCAGCGTGCAATAAGCTGAACTGTGTTTCCCGTAGCGTAGTTAAGGTTAGGTTCAGCCGTCATCTGCTTGTTGCCACGTTTACCACATATTTACATTTATATTCATAGGCTACTGTGTAGAGTATGTACTGCAGCTGGTAATTGTATGTTCTATTCTGTCTATGTATAAACGTTTTTCCCACTTTGAAATGACAGGTTTCCACCAGCGCTTATACGCAGCATGCATTTGTGCCTGAATCCTGCGTCTCAGGCGATCTGTGCGCACACATTTATCAATCTGTGCATAAATACAAGAGTCACAACAGTTTTAGACATTTGTTAAACAGTTTCACACTTTATAATTGTTTGGTATTTGTGTGTAGATCAGAACATGCATCTATAAATACCTAAAATTACACACAAATCCTATTTTTCCAAAGACTAGTTTCACTTCAAGATTCTGACTAAATAATTTACACCAAAACATCCAACATGTGTTTTTGTTTGTGGTCACACAGCAGGCTAGCAGAGACAACAAGTACAACATAACAGCATGGGTTCTGAAGCAGTCGGCTTCAGCTGCTCCTCAGCAAGGATGATGTTTTGCAGCCATGTCTTTTGTTCTGTTCAGAACAAAAGACGGGGTCCATGTGTCTCGACAGGTCGGGCGGGTTGCCGACATCTCCACAGGCTCAGTCCACCCCTGTTAACAGGAGGCGCCGTCACTCCCAGCAGGGGAAGCAGCAAAGGCTGCTGGAGTTGCAATCAATTTCATTTCAAAGCCAGTCGTTGCGCACCAATGCAGAGTAAACGCCCCGGACAGGGCCAGCCAGCTGAACCGGTGAGAAGCGAAACATATTTCAAGAGACTTTGGCAATTAATGAGAAACATTGTATGGAAAGGTTGCAGGCATGGAAATTGTCACAATCTACACGTTTTCCTGTGCATGCAGTACCTATGTTGTCGTGTGGGTGGAATTGATGCAAATTCTGATGGTGTCTTTTTCCTTTTTTCTCCCCAGATGAGTGTTCATCCACTTCTATTATGAGGTTTCAGGGCATGCTCTACCATTACATTGTTTCTATACTATGATTTATTTTACTTTTTTCAAAATAACTATGTGCTATGACCTTTTCCGACATGCTTATACGATGACTTTTCAATTAGTTCCACATGCTATACTGTGACTGTTTCCGACATGCAATACCATGACTTTTTTTTCTATTTTTCCGACATGCTATACTATGACTGTTTTCAATTATTTCCACATGCAATACTATGACTTTTTTCTATTTTTTCCACATGCAATACTATGACTTTTTTCTATTTTTTCCACATGCTATACTATGTCTTTTTTCTATTTTTTCCACATGCTATACTATGACTTTTTTCAATTATTTCCACATGCTATACTATGACTGTTTTCAATTATTTCCACATGCAATACTATGACTTTTTTCAATTATTTCCACATGCTATACTATGACTGTTTTCAATTATTTCCACATGCTATACTATGACTTTCTATTTTTTCCACATGCTATACTATGACTTTTTTCAATTATTTCAACATGCTATACTATGACTTTTTTCAATAATTTCCACATGCAATACTATGACTTTTTTCAATTATTTCCACATGCAATACTATGACTTTTCTATTTTTTCCACATGCTATACTATGACTGTTTTCAATTATTTCCACATGCAATACTATGACTTTTCTATTTTTTCCACATGCTATACTATGACTGTTTTCAATTATTTCCACATGCTATACTATGACTGTTTTCAATTATTTCCACATGCAATACTATGACTTTTTTTCTATTTTTTCCACATGCAATACTATGACTTCTATTTTTTCCACATGCTATACTATGACTTTTCAATTATTTCCACATGCTATACTGTGACTGTTTTCAATTATTTCCACATGCAATACTATGACTTTTCTATTTTTTCCACATGCTATACTATGACTGTTTTCAATTATTTCCACATGCTATACTATGACTGTTTTCAATTATTTCCACATGCAATACTATGACTTTTTTCTATTTTTTTCCACATGCAATACTATGACTTTTTTCTATTTTTTCCACATGCAATACTATGACTGTTTTCTATTTTTTCCACATGCTATACTATGACTTTTTTCAATTATTTCCACATGCAATACTATGACTTTTTTCTATTTTTTCCACTTGCTATACTATGACTTTTTTCAGTTATTTCCACGTGCTATACTGTGACTGTTTTCAATTATTTCCACGTGCTATACTATGACTGTTTTCAATTATTTCCACATGCTATACTATGACTTTTTTCAATTATTTCCACATGCAATACTATGACTTTTTTCTATTTTTTCCACTTGCTATACTATGACTTTTTTCAGTTATTTCCACGTGCTATACTGTGACTGTTTTCAATTATTTCCACGTGCTATACTATGACTGTTTTCAATTATTTCCACATGCTATACTATGACTTTTTTCAATTATTTCCACATGCTATACTATGACTTTTTTCAATTATTTCCACATGCAATACTATGACTTTTTTCTATTTTTTCCACATGCTATACTATGACTTTTTTCTATTTTTTCCACATGCTATACTATGACTGTTTCCGACATGCTATACTTTGACTTTTTTTCTATTTTTACGACGTGCAATACTATGACTGCATTGTCTGAGTTATTCATTAACATTATTACTGTGATTGCTCATAGAAAACAAAGGAAAATTCAAACAATCAATTCCTTGTGATTATTTCAACACATTTCTCATGCTACACTTTTAAATACATACAGTGTATATATGGGTGTTTTTATGGGAATATGGACCTTTGTGACCATTTTGAGATAAATTTCACTACGTACACCGTACACACTTTATGTAATACTGTATGCTATAACATTTTTAGAACATTTATGCAATACTTTATTGTAATATTTTTTACATTTTATGGCTACGACTATAGAATTCTAACTCATTTATGGCATACTATGTTATTATATGTTTTGACATATGTATGGCATGCTATACTATGACCGATATAGACGTACACAAACAACTCTTCTCTCACCCACTTCCAGCACTCCTCCTGGCAAACAGGTTCGCCATCTTGGTCATGCAGAGGTTTTCACCACTGGACGGACACCCCACCTTCCATCTCCTCCAACCGGCCACAGCTGATCGCTCGCAGGCTGGACAAGCACCACCGCTCCGCCACCAGGTGTTGATGGTGATCTTTCCCCAGAGGGGAGACAGTGTTCATGCTGGCACCTCTCTTAAGTAGTCGTAAATGTTAAAACATGATTGTACGCGTCTTTAACTTACTCAAATACTTTGAGAAGCTTGTGTTTTTGTGTTTTCTCCGGTCTCTCCTCTCCAAACTTTGTTTGTTGGCATTTTAACTGGTGGTCCCTTTTAAAAAAAAAAAAAAGATGTGCACTATCCCGCACATGCGGCAACGGCACCTGTTCCTGGCCATTCTTCCTCGACACCTGTCTAAACAACCACCCACCTCACGAGTGCTCCCTATCGACATAACTATATTTTTTATGACATAATACACCATGAATGTTTACATTTTTTTATTATATGCTATATTTGAACATGGCATGTTTTATATAACATTTTGACTCATTACTTTAATGGCATAATATACTACATTTTTGGCATACTACAGAGTTTTTTTATGTACTTTATGGTCTTTTTATGGTATAGTATACTATGGCTTTTTTTTTTACATCTATTGTTGAAATCGAATTACTAGTTGGATATATTATTTTTAACGGGCTGATATGAAATATAGATTTTACTGTGGTCGGGTGATTAGTCTGCTTTGTAGTGAGACCTTAACAGACAGGATCTTGTACGTCATGTTGTGCTGTTGACATTTGCTCTTGAAAACCATCAACTTAAGCTGACCTATTTATGGGATTGCTCAACTGTGTGTAAAATATTGAATCCACACCAACACAATGCAGATTCAGCTATGGTTAACTTTATTTGTAAGTACAGATAGAACAAGAACAATTATCGCTTTTATATTGTTGGTTTCCCTTTTTTGTGCCCTCCAGCTCATCTTTCCTCGCACTTAAACATACATACTCGGATCTTTACATGTCAATTTCTCAACTAGGATGATTTACAAATAAGAAAAGGAAAGAAAACTTTACCACGAGTGAACATTTTGATAGAAATTCCAGGGAGACGTTCTGAATCTGCAGGCAGTAAAGCCTGCTGTACTGAGAGTAAATAAACAGTTTGGTTTCATAAAAACACACAAAAGGGAAGCAATTCAATGGAAAAATAAATGTCACAGATCCTATTTTTATACTCTGCAATAGTTCACCTCTTGATAGTGTGAGCTCAAGAACAGGTCAATATTCTATCACCCTTTCTGAAACTAAGAACATTTTCCTGCTGCGTTTACTTCTCTCAAATGTATTATGTTTCCTCCCCAGACACTAAACAGTCGTACATTGTCATAAATATGGTCGTTATAATCACTGCTGGCTTAGACAGAGAAACACGTCTGCATTATTGCATGAGCTGATGACGTCTTACGTGTGAAGGATGTGTTTGCATCAGTGCGTTGCATGAATATTTCAGCTCTGGAGGTGCAACATTATGGGTACTGGTTGACTCTTAAAATTTGCGCACACACACACGAGAGTGCTGCTGCTGGGAGTCTCTTATTAGTCCGGCTAATTTCACATCATTTGACAGAGAATGAATTCATAAATGAATCAGCTGAGACTGAGAAAATAACACCACATGTCTTTATGTAATCCCATTTCCACCGAGCATTAAAATCCCCATGCAGCCAAAAGACCATTCACCATACTCTCTGCCGGGTGGAGCCGCTGCTCTGACAACTTCTCCATTACATTCCAATATTAAACCAGAGACCAAAGAAAGGCCAGACCTCTAAAATGATCCAGCAGATAGAGCTCAATTAGTGTCAGTGGGCAGCTGGTTTAGCATTATAAAAAGCCGCATTTCAACCAACCATAACAGAGGTACTTTGTAAAAATCACATCCCTAATCCTATTTGGAGGTTTCCAACATGGCCGACAGCTTAACATCAACCATGTTTCTATAGCACGCTTATGGCTTTGGGATTTTAAAGACAGGTGTGAATGGGGAAACATTTTCAACAGCAGTACAGATCTTTAAAAAAATAAACCATCTACTGTTACAGCAGCAGAAGACATTTTTCACTTTGGTGCAACATTGGACGTCTTCTTGCTTTGTTGTGCTTCTCTTATTGTGAAAGGGTTTGTCACATGTCTAAAACAGGTTGGACGAATATATTGTGATTTCTTTCCTTCAGTTCTCGTGTAAACCCCCAGTGTGCTTTGTCGTCTCTAAAGTTTATTTAAGTACAAATGCTGCAACTCCACGGTGACCGATGTCAGTGACCAACGACGTCGTACAGAGGCAAGCATTCTAAAAAGTGATTTGGTTTCCTCCTTAAGTCTATCCTCCTTTGTCTGATCCCCCGCTGAGTACTAGAAAAACATTTAGTAGTCATTAACATAAAGTCTCACTTACTGTACTAGGCAACATCAACAGCATAGAAATGGAAATTGTGGCATTTAATTGCAAGGAGATGTTCCGACCCTGTTAGCGTTACACATTGTTATTTTGTAGTACATCACATTTAAGGCTAGCATTTAAGGAATGGAATGTATCACAATTCATTTTTCTAAAAAAATCTTATTTTCCACAAGTTGACAGGACATTAAGAGATGTATTGAGAGATGCTGATTTTAGACCTAATCAAGGGAATAACTTTGCTTTTGGGAGAGTTGCATCATTTGATTAGTGCTACAAGTCACTAAGGAATTACCATCTGATTAATATATGATTCAGGATTATCACATTATCTACTATTTACACCCATCCGGTGTTTGGATATGTGTGGCGCTGTGCTTCATTTTCCTTAGTGTAACATCAGATATGTACAAGTCAGGGGCAGACATGTCCTGCCAGAGATGCAAGTTTTATCCCCTTCCTCCTTTTTTGTAACCTTCCCTAGTCCTCCACCTCACCATTTCCAGAATCATATGATTTAACTCCCCCCCCCCCTCCCTCCCTGCCCTCTCACTCTACTCCTCGATTTCCAGTATCAGGTCATCTCCCTCCAGGGAGGAGTCGATCGTGACATGAACCACCTTAATGGTACCGGCCACCGGGGAGTTGACCACCGTCTCCATCTTCATGGCCGAGAGGACACACAGCGGCTGACCCTTCTCCACCTTTCATGATTGTAGAGAGTTCACAGAGCATTAAAAACAGGAGTCAAACGTGCTGATCACTGAACAAGCACTGCAGCCAAAGGATAACCAAAAAGAATACCGGTCACATAAAAGCAAAGCTATCTGCAGTATCAGGAGAAAACAGTCAATTTACCTTGGATCCCACTTCCACTTTGACCTCCAGGACCTTTCCAGGCATGGGTGCTCCCACCTGACCCTTGATGGACTTCAGGGCCTTGGGATGGAACGTCATTTCCTGTGTGGCGGGACAAAGAGTTATTTCATGCATCCATCTGTCCATCCAAGCCTTCTGCACACGCCTGCCTCCATTCATCCACTCGTGCAGCCAACAATCCATCCATAGAGTGATAGGACTCATTGAAACCTTCCCCCATCTACTCCTCACAGCCATTTGATTCAATATCAGTTTTTACAAGGAACTTTCCCTTTATCCATCCAGTCATCGTTCATTCATCATTTATCTATACCCCCCCATCCCTTCTGTGTACCTTCATGGCAACAGTGTCTTTAACCAGCACAGATCTCAGCTGTCCGTTCAGCTCAAAGAAGACCTCTCTCTGGCCGGCCTTGTTCAGGTCACCCAGTGCCAGCGCCTTGATGTGGAGGATCTTCCCCCTCTCCAGCTCCACCTGAGAGGAAAACGAAGCCGGAGACAAGTCGACGATTGAAGAGAACGAATTAATTGGAGTGAGAGTGTGAAGGCGGATGGGACAGAAATTAAGATCATGCTAGAAAATAGAAATGAATACATGGGCGCCTTTAGCTGCACAAGTCCAGCTAAAGCGTGAAAGAAATTTGCAGAAAAGGCAAAACGTATTAGAGCGAAATATGCACAATGTTTGCTTCTATTCCTCGTTTCTTTTTCGCCTCTCGCTGGGCTGGACTTTTTCCAAGCATGCACTTGGTGGAGGGCAGAGACACACGGACAGATTCATGAGGAGACTCATTAAGCCTCACTGCAAAACAGCTTAATAAATAAACCAAAGAATGTGGCATCGTATCAATGTTGCATTCTACATTAATGCGCAGCTTCGTTAATGCACGACATTGAATCAGCAACTGTCAGCGCTGCACATCTCATGGTCGTGTAAAGTCTGATATATCAGCGTGTCTCAGTTGTAATTACGACTTGGATAGGTTGATATGGACGCCATATACTTTCGACTTGTAAACACAATAACTCTGATATGAACTCTGAATAAACCAGCACACCAGGATCCTGAAACAGCTGAATGGAATTCAGGAATCATGAATTGATTTCTACTGTAACAATAGGACACGAGCCTCAACAAACCAAACTTAAGAGACAAATGCACCAAACAGGTTGGGGGATGAAAGCAGCCTCAGAGTTTTACACCAGCACTAGACCTGTTAACACACGACTCGAGGGTCTTCAAAGTTCAGCTGAAAGGGCATTTGACATGTATTTATAATATTGACCTGTGTAGAAGACTCTCTCTCTCTCTTAATCTCCAGACACACTCCTCTCTTCTCATATCCATTCTGCTCACTGCCGCGTTCTGTCTCGCTCGTCTTTCCCTCGGCCGCTGTACTTCATTGATCTCACGCCTCTTCTCAAATATCTCATCTCACAGGTCAGAATCTTTTCATTTTTCCGTCTTTCCATTTGTCCAACTTCCTTCAATCTCTCTGTTTGTCAGTCCTCCCATGTGTCGCAGCTTTCAATTTTGTATTTTTGTTATTTTTGCAACCCCATATCTGGGGCCTGGCTCCGTCTCCCATGCCGTTGTTAATTTCCCTCATCTGCCTCTTTCGGCTTCTCTTTACTTTGTCTGTCTACCCCCCCGCTTTTACTCGACCTTCCCCCTCGCATGCTTTTCTGTTTCTCTCATCACCGTCTCGGCTGTTGAGTCTCCATTGATATTCCAAACTAAGTCAGTCGGAAGACGAAAACAGGTATGTATCGATCTCAATTTGACTCTGCCTCTGTCTTTCTCCGACTCTTCATCTACTTCCCTCGCTCTCTTGCTTTGCATGCCTTTGCTTGTCGCTGGCACTCGATCTTCACCGCTCCGTTTCTCTCTCCACCCTCCTCTACGCTGAACTTCTCTCCGGCTCGTGCCGTTTTGTCAGGCTCATGGCAGCACTTTGCAAAAAAACACCAACTGCCTTCCCCTTTCCAACGGTGTGGCTTCAACACTACGCCTCCTCACAACTGTTCCCCATGAAAAATACAGCATGCGCACTCTTTGAAGAGTTGCACAAGATTTATGGACTCTTTTGAAGATGATTTTGTCCAAGACGTAACCGTGTGTGTGCCAAAGGTTTACAGAGTTAGACTTCGGTGCACTGGGTCGATATATCACTGCTTACTGATACACACTGACCTCCCCTCTAACAGTCAGCATTCATATTCTGCTTTCATTGTTAAACCAACACCAGGTCACATACCAGGGCTTATTATCTTCGTGCCCAACACAAATGCATCCCAATTCCACCCTACCACCCCTATTGTTAGACAGCACGATATGAACTGTATATTCTCATTGTTACATTTTGTGTATAAAAACTTGCACTTTACTATTTTTGTCCTGCTGGAAATGATGCAATACATGCACTGTGCTACGTTAATCAAAAGTGTGACTTTAGATTGCCACTTGTCAATTAAACTTGACAGATAGCGAGCTTGTTCTCAGAGATCTTCCTCAAGCCGTCAATGTGATGTATTTATACCAAAGCACCGCCTGCTGGAACATCCGTCTATGAGGCATCTATACTGAGCGCTACGCATCAACTTGCCGGTGCAATCAGTTTATGTATAAAATAATATGTTTGTCTGAACTCTGAAGTTGTGTCCCCAAAACCCTCAAACACACGACATGAATGGTTTCAAAGTTCTATTAAACCCAACTCCAACCACCCAGCCTATCACCATGCATGTGATAGCATCTCTCGTGCATTATGTATGCTCCATATCTCAGTGATGCATCTGCTGTGTTCTCAGCTGTACGGCCCTCGCATGCATTCAACACAGCACCCTCAAGCACAGAGCTTCTTCTGTCAAATTCAACTGCGTACGCATTCGCTGCTAAAGCGTCTCCGACACTGAAACAAGTTTCACAGTCTGCTTCACGTCACGTCTCAGATATGACTTTATGACTGACTGACAGAGTAATGAGATTACTGCGGCGAACGCACGGCTCCGTGTGTCGGTGTCTGCGGTCATTAGCACTGACCGGGTGTGTGAATGCACGGCTCCGTGTTTGTGCAGATCTGTTTATATTTCCATCAAACGTGATTAATATCACAGTGAGTCATCAGCACATGGCAGATAGGTCGAGATCTTTGTTTGTGCTCTACAGTGTGAAGGACATGAGCGACGGGCAGAGCCGTCACCATGTGTAGGCCTGAGTGTGTATACGATGCGCTCTAAATGGCCTTCAGATGCTGTTTCACAAAGTGGTCATTTAAAAAACAAAAAAAAGACGATGATGTAGGACTCAAAATCTTTACAGAGCATTCAGGAATTATGCAAAATAAAAAAAGTGGGGGGAAAGCGTAGTCTTTGTGTCGTCCCACCACGTTCACGGCACAAAGCTCGCTGTTCACTTGTTGGCTGATAAAGCGCTCCAACTGGATTCTCAACAGGCTTGGAATGAAGTGCTTAACAATACCAAATGATTACTGTGAAAGACTTAATATCTACTTCGCACAACATCGACAACTCGGGGCTTTAAGTCTAAGTCGGCGCTCAAAGAGATTTGGTGCTTGAATCGGTTTGGATAAAGATTTCTGTTGTCTGCTTCACACACACACCAGCTGCCAAGAGCTCACAAACAGATGTTGTTCCACATATACAGGTAACAGTGTGGTGGCCAAAGTTCAGCAGGAGTCCTCTGTGATGGACACTGGCCGTCTGTTGCTGCCGTCCCTGTGGATTCACCACAAATGCTAATAAAAGTCACAACCACAAGCTCAAAGGTCGATACCGCACAGATAATTTAACATTCAAAAATACATGTTTCTGTAACTATGGTGTCCTACTGTATTTGTTGCATCAATCCTGTAGTTTTCTATTTATTCAGCGCTTTTAACCGGCATATGTCTGTATAGTGGCCGCTTATATAACTCTATATACACATGCATTCTGCAAACAAAGGTGTAGCAGAGCTTTCTAGCTGGAGGACTGGGGTGGGGTATGCATGCTGGAGAGCATGAGTGCTATTCACCTCAGGGCTCATCTCTGCCTCAACAGTGCCGGCTATAGTTCCACAAAGCAATCAACACGAGCACAAAAATAGACATGCTTCTTATGAGCACCTACTAATCACCATTGGTGACAGGCTGACACTACAACATGGATCTGCCTCAGCCTACTTTCATGAACATCACTTCTGAATTGGTTAAATTAAATGGAATAGTAATGACAACAGCCAAATCAATTGTTCCGACAGTAATAGGCCCCATTCTGTCCCTCTATGCACACATCTGCCTGAGACACGTAATACATAAACACAAGATTCAGCACCATTATCATTAATATTATTATGTGGATGTCACACAAATGGCTTATGAGAAAACCAGTGAAGGAGGCAATCAGTTAGTATCTCGTCTGTCAGCGATAAAGTGCTGGATGCCCCGAAACCTTCTCCAGCTAAATGAAAACAAATCATTTTGGCCATCCAAAGTCTAAACATCTTGGCCTACAAATGTAAAAAATAAATCTTGTAGAAATGTCAATCCTGCAGCCAGAAACCTGGGGTGATATTTGACCTTTCATTTGTAAAAAAAAAAAGGTGAAAAAGTCATTCAATCATGTTTTAATCAATATGAGTAGCATCTCGAAAATCAGTCTTTTCCTCTCAGCCTGAACTCAAGGCAGGCATGCTTTTGTATCATCTCGGTTGTACTTTTGTCATTCATTGTGTTCAGGGTTAAGCCTCAAAGTGCAGCTGCTCAGCTCTTCAC
Organism: Melanostigma gelatinosum; assembly: GCF_949748355.1. Taxonomy (NCBI): domain Eukaryota; kingdom Metazoa; phylum Chordata; class Actinopteri; order Perciformes; family Zoarcidae; genus Melanostigma; species Melanostigma gelatinosum. Next base: position 10,015,175 of record NC_136656.1, read on the forward strand.
AAAGACAAGATTTCAGCCCAGCCTCTCTTCACTGGTTACCAGTAAGTTTCACAATTGATTTTTCAGATATCACTGATCACCTTTAAAGCACTCTGTGGCTTATCTCCAAACTGTATAGCTGCTCCACTGTGAGCCAGAGCACCGCCCTCAGATCCTCAAGAAGCGCTCTGCTGGCTGATCATAAGTCCCAAAGACTAAAGGAGACTGGGCTTTTGCAGTCAGGACCCCACAGCTGTGGAACTCACTGCCTGAAGATCTGTGGCCGCCGAATCCGTAACATCCCTTCTCAAAACGGATCTTTGAAAAAAAAAGAAAGAAAAAAAAAGGCTTTGTACCAGTGCTGGAACGCCTTATTGCAGTCTTTAAAAGTACTGGATAAATATAGTTTAACATTACATTTATTTCTATAACAATACAGGAGCTTCTCTTTCCCCTTGAGGAATTCTACTGAGCAAAAGAAAAAAGAGATCTAACAGAAACCTCACGCTGCTTTGTGACAGGTCGTTCTTTTGACGTCTTTTCATTCCATCTCTCGCTCGGTCCCGCTAATCGGACCCGATCTGCCGGGAGTACCCATCGTTGTGACAACGGTGGGGAGTTTGTTTCTGTGGGGATGAATGATGTCGAGCAGAAATCGGAGAGTCGGAAAGTTCCAAAAAAAAAAAAAATGACAACGGCTCTGATGGAGTGTAGATTAGACAAACAGCAGCAAGGGGAAGGTGACTGGTGAAGGTGGGAAAACAAAAGCAACAGTTCTGCATATGGGAAATGGTTGAATGATGAGTTTTCCCACTTAGAGGGAATAAAGAAAACTGAGTCACTGAAAGCTAAGACGGGTTAGATACAAGATTACTCGTTTGAAATAAGTGACGGTTAGAAAATCGCTACAACTACCAGATTGGAAGATGGATATTAAATCTATTAATCCTGCTCGACAGCTGCAGCTGTTTGCATCACATGATACACACCCACGGGTGATTAACGAAGAACGGAGGGTGTGTGTGTGTGTGTGTGTGTGTGTGGGGGGGGGGGTCTGCCTGTCTCGGGGTCAATCCGAGATCAGACCAATCGATGCAGCTCCTGATTCTTTGCTAACAATACAACAGCAGAGCAGCAGCGTTCCCCATGCCCCTCGTAATATAAGAAAGTGTTCTGCTGCAGTGAGATGGAGCGGTAATTAAACGCTCTGAATCAGTCATTTAAATCTGTGTGTTGCTCATAATGAGAGAATCAAGAGAAAGTATTGAAAGGATCAAAAGAAGAGGGACGTAGATGGAAAAGCTGATTTGCAATAGATGCAATAGATGCAACAGATGCAATAGATGCAATAGATGCAACAGATGGTTAATTAAAGCTATGGAAATACTGAAGATGAATGAAAGCTAAAGGAATGTTAAGACGATGAATCAGCTGTCCCTGTGGTAGCACAACACTGATTTCTTTCACTACAGAGCTGTAACTGTCATCGTGGAAGTGGATTTTAAAAAGACCTTGAACATGTTTTGTTCTTCTGTTAGAGAGAGGGGTCTGTAAAAAGGTTGGATTTTGTCTAAAAAACCTTCTATGGTCCGGAACATTACCACAATCCTCCTGAAACCCTTTATGGACAGTAACCTGATGTACCACAGTTTAAATTTCCATTCCGCACAGGAAACTCTTCTTGCTTTCCATTTAAATGCTTCGATTTACAGAGAAATTCCAATATTTACTGTGGATGAGTACAGTAGGTAGTTGGCTGGCTGGCAGTTAGCTACAACAACTAATTCAAGGGGTTTACATTCATCTGGACTCTGGGAGAAACCTAAGTTCACACTGGATGCTTTCGGAGGATTTCCCACATCTTTACAGCAGAGATGTGAAAAGTAAAAAGTGGGCGTGACCCATTGTCATTTAAGCTTACTTCATTTTATCCTCAAATAAAGTCCAATTCAGTTACAACACAGAATGTCAACACCATTACTATGAGCTCACATTCGGCATGTTTCCACGTAGAACACTACCACGTGTTTGTCAGGTTGCTACAGAGCTGCAGTCATAACAGGTCAGCACTATCATCTCTGACCCGTCTTCATACTGCTGTCATCTGATCACGGTCACAGGGTCCTACTTTGTAAATGTTAGGGGTTAAAAAAAAACCTCTCGATCAAAACTATGTGAAGTCACTATGTGTTTCCTCTGTCAAGTACAATTACATGAGTATTACAATTCAGGTACAAATAAAGCTCAAATTTAACAAAAGTTAGGGAAGAGCCTTTAAGGAAACTACTTAAAGTATTTAAACTTTTGAATGTCTTTACCTGATCACATATGGAGGGACCGTCTCTCGTTCTCTTGTACCAGCACAGCAGACATCTTGAAATATTTCCGCTGACTGTATATTCACGTACGTTATAGTTGACAGGAGATGGTTTGCTACTTAGATGCCGATATATTAGGTGGCAGACAATTACCATAGCCTCTCACCGACAGCTTGTTACATTCCCGTGCCTCACTAATTTGATTGCGCGCAAAGCAATTCAACTCGTGAGTTTTATTTTCCTCATCGGACGGCATGTTCGGCTGCCTCCCTGTTGGAAAATAAACAGTTGGTACAAGCTTTAGAAATGTGCAACTGTTGTAGTTAGGTGTGCGATACGGGCCCTCAGTGCCTTCCACTGGCCCGCTCTCAAACACCGGACGACAAAACAAATCTGTTATTTCTGTGCGGGAAGGCCAATATGATGGCCGGAGGGATTCAAATGCAGTTCGTTGTTCCCTTGATGTCGTGTTAATATCTCCGTCCTCCCCCACTTCACGGTGACTCTGCACCAAACTGTATCAAACCTCCTGCAGCTGCAGTGACGGAAAAATGATTTCCCTTTGATAATGTCTGTTCTTTATGGAACCGCTGCTACATCACAACTAATGAAGCAGCTAAATGGACAATTATTACGTTATTAATAGTGTGGACGATGTTTTCATAGGATTAGTGACAGTTTGTGACCGATACATACATGTTATCACACCATTGATTGTGATTTTTCAGATCCCCTATCGTTTAAGTGTTCCTATAGTTCATTTCTTTATCTTAATTTTCATAATTACAAATGCACTATAGAAGTGAAGAGAATCTGCAACAGATCAGTACGTGCGATATAGTATTGTACTTTCATGAAATAGTACTTAGGTACTTAGTAAAGGTCAAAACATGTGCTGCAAAGGCCAAGATGTCCTGACTTATCACCAAAACACTGCTTCCCACACTTCCCACAATGCAACAGTGACCCTCCATGTCTGGTAGATGCCCACGTTATGGTCTAACGACCTTAAACGGTGTGTAATATTTAGGCGCGTACCTCAAACTCCTCGGCGATCTTGGGTCCATCTAGGAACAGCCGGGTGCTGAGACAGTCCACTGGACCAAAGTTAGCTGGAAGAGAAACAGAGATGGCCTTAATATCAGCAAACATTACTTTGTGATTATGACACTGGGCATGCAAACAAAACGACTTTAAGACCTGGAGACATCGGGCTATGCCAGCTTTAAAAAGGGAGATCGGTTTGGACCAATATTTATTATCAGAAATGGAATTCAATAAGACTGAGGGGTAAGTGGATTCAGGGGTCTGTTCACTCTTGAACTGAAGTAGTGAAGGAGCAGCTGTCCACAATTAAAGCTCCTCATGAAAAGGGCCCCACCAGTTCAATGCCAACACTTCCTCAAAGCAGCAATTAAGCTCGTGTGAATCCAGGCAGCTGAACGGTACTGGAGCTCCTTTAGGCAAGGCAAGTTTATTCGTAGAGCACATTTCAACAACAAGGTAATTCAAAGTGCTTCACATAAAACCATTAAAAGCATCAAAACATAAGGCAAAAGTAAAGGAGATTTAAAAACAATTAAAGAAACAGTGTAAGAAATAAAATTCAGGAGTAAAATGCAGAAATGCAGGAAATTGATTAATATATTAATTGAATGTGGTTCAATTAAAGGCAGCAGCAAACAGAAAAGTCTTCAATCTTGATTTAAATGAGCTGAGGGTCTCAGCAGACCTGCAGCTTTAAATAACTTCAAGTCAAGTTTTAAAATGCGACTGCTCTAGAAATATTCCCATCAAACTTCCAACATCACAGCCTTCCCCCAGAACCATGCTGCTGCTGACTGCAGTTACTTCAAACCTGCTAAAAAATGCAGTTACTGCTGATGCCGATTTCTCCCTCTGGCACCAGCTCTCGCTGTTCTGGTTTCGTATATATGTGCATTATGTAAATTCACATCGTGTGTTGCCCCCCTGAACTGCCAAATACAGCAACTGCAAAACTTTTCTACCTGATGGTTGAACTTGCATGTTCCCGAGTTAAGAATCGGCTGCTAATTTCAAGCCCCAGTAATAATACAAATGGCAATGTGAGTCTGTGTGAGTGAGAACGAGACAAAATGCCATTCGGTAAGATCCAATTTGATCAAACGCACAACAACAATTGTAATAAACAATTTATTGACGCCTCTCCGTAATCCAAGCATCTGAGTACACAGATCCATTATGAAATTGGCCCACTCACCACTGAACTCCTTGAACTCCTGGAACACCTTCGGGTACATGGCGGCTGACATCACATCCTCAGGGCTGATGTCATCACCGTGGGCAGTTCGGAGCCCCTCCTCCAGGGCTTTGAAGTCCATGGGTGGCATAGAGGCGCCTGGACGACCCTCGATACGTTTGAGGGACTTCAGCACCTGAGAGAGGAGGTTAGAAGAGAAGAGAAGCGAGGAAGTTAAAGGAGAGTAAACAAGAGAAGAGGTAGGAGGGCGCGAGAGAAAGGGGAAACAAACTGAAAGTTGTATTTAAAGTCATATATTCTTCATGAATGCTTCCCCACACATAGTTTCCCCATGGGAGTCTGAACCATGTGGGATGTATTAAGTGCTGGTAAAACATTCACAACTCTAGGTCTGGATAAAAGCTGCACCCTGTCAAGGCACTGAAGTGACAAGAGAGACTAAAGGAGGAAGATAGAAACACATGGGAGGGAGAGAAACACTTGAATTGGAGTTATATTTATTTCAAAATTTGCATAATAGTGACACCGCTCTTGTATTAAGATCTGCAGTGATATCCACTTTTATGCAACTCAACTTTTCCTCTCCATTCAAGTGTCATCGCAGATGACTGCAGAGCTGCCGCACACGTGACACATCATCCTAGTCTTCTTCTTGTAAACGGCAGAGGAGAAAGACGGAAAGAAAAGGGAACCTAAAGCACCAATGATAGAGATGACATCGTATCTGCCCACAGTTGATGGTATCTGACACAACTTGTAAAGACATCGATCGATCGGAGGCCGTGATGGTGTCAAGACACAGGCGTTTCACCTCAGGGCTGCGGTTCTCTTTTTATTTTCCCTGGTGTCTTCAGCTTTTGGTGACAGTCTCCACACACACACACACACACACGCAGAGGGAGGAGACCCTCCATCCACATAATTAGCATATGTAGTCTGCTTCAGCAAGTGTTTCCTAGAAGTATACAAACAGAAAGGTGAATAGCAGAGCGTCTTGTGCTACCTACCTGTGAGTGTGCGCCTTTATTTATTTCCGCTTAATTCAGATCAAAACAATCATCGCCTAAGCTAACATGCTAAGCGCTGCATTGGTAATCTGCATGTGTGTTTTCACTCCTCCCAGCACTGTGTGCACCAACTAAACCCTCAGTTGATCATATGTCTCCTGTAATAATTCAATAAATAAGGCAATGTTTTACTTTCTTCCCTTTAAACAACATTTTATTTGTCCAACTCACAGGAGCTCGACACCAATTACTTTGATTGATACTCTTAACGTACTCTGAGATATCCAGTGGGTGAAATGTATCAGATTCATCTCAAGCTTACAGCTTGCATGTAAACACAGGCAAGGCAAGTTTATTTGTATAGCACATTTCAACAACAAGGTAATTCAAAGTGCTTCACATAAAACCATTAAAAGCATCAAAACATAAGGCAAAAGAAAAGGAGATTTAAAAACAATTAAAGAAACAGTGTAAGCACACAATAAGCAAGAATAAAAGACACTGTGAAAGGAAAGCAAAACTCATTTGGACCAAAGCGGAGCTCTGAATCGAACTGAATTAAGAGTGATGGAGAGAACGAGCTCCCGGTGTTTGTGCAGTAAATATCGAGGGTGGATTGCAGAAGAAACGAGCCTCTCTCTGCATAAAGTATTCCAGTGCTGACTGAAAATAAAAGCAGATCATTAGAATAAACAGAAGTTATCCACACTATTGTGTGTTTAATAGGAGCGACTTCCACGCCACAGTTTGGAGATACAGACCGAGACACTGACAGAGAGGCAGCGGCTGTATAGTGTACGTCAAAACTGAAAACTAACTTTTATTGGCAAGGGTGGGACTGCCTGGGAAGCTAAATGACAAATATTTGATGATATAATCTCCCGCCTGTTTACAGCTTACAGAGACAGGGAGAGAAAGGACAAGCTGACGATAAGGGTGACCGGACTTCAGGAGGTAAACAAAGAGGAGGAAAGATGTGTGGGAGCAATATTAACAGGGGAGACGTAATAGAAGGGTTATGAAAGCATCAAATAGCTCAAAATAAAGATGTACTTGACAGGGCAGGAGAAAATCAGCATTTGCTGAATTTAATTAGTTGATCAAAATAATAGGGCAGAAAATAGATACCTAATTATATTTAATCTGTCCGCTAATTATATTTCCGGCTCCTTTAATTTATTTTTCTTCTTTAAAGGAAAAAAAAAAACTTTTGGGAAGAAATGTCAAGTATGCCAATATGTCAGCAGGTTTCTGTGAGAATGTGACACATTTGCCTTTCTTGAAGCATGTGTGTGTGTGTGTGTTTGTGCGCCTCTCTCTCGGAGACTTGAATCTGCTGGCCGCTGATGCACACGAGAGTCTCTCCATGCAGACAGGAGACAAGAGAAGTAGACAGAGGTAAAGAAACAGAGAGGAGCCGAGAGGACAGACCAATATCACGCTTTTCTTCACTGTTTGCAACTGTCAGTTGTAAACCAAGCATGTGACAGAATTTGAGTGTGTGCGCGCGCTCACGTGCATACACATGTGCCTTTAACGCGTGTGCCCCTACAGGGACATTGTTGGGCTTTTTGATTTTAAAACGGATCATTTTGTCTGTGGTCATGCATATGGCTTCAACATCAGCTCCTATAATAAGTCGATCATGAACCGTGTAGCCAGAATAGAGGCACTCAGACCCTTAAGCACAGAAATGTCCCTATTGAGACCCATCAAAACCCCTTTGATCCTACGGCGAGTACAGCATGCATTCTATCATATCAGGGTTCAATCCACAGCGCTGGCTTCAAAATTGTAGTTTTTTTTTTACTATTTCTGAAATGAATGTTGTGGTTGTATTTACCTTTTGTAGATGTAGTCCTCAGAAATCCATGTGAGCAATTAAACTACAGGAGGACAAGAGTGGCATGTACGTACGTGTGTGACAAGGACAAACTACCGTACCTTAGATCTGAACGGCTCTGGGAATCCTCCATGTGGTATCCCGATGTATCCCTGCAGGAACTCGACCACAGACCGGGGGAAGGACAGCTCGTCCGCCCTCTCCTCCACTTCTGCCCGGGTCAGGTTGTTCTGCACCATGAACTGAGCCAAGTCACCCACGATCTTTGAGGACGGAGTCACCTGTGAGAGAAAGAGATCGACGTTTGAGTACCAAACGTGTGTGCTGAATCTCTACTTCTGTTAAGGAGAAGAAAGGAAGTAACGTATTTCTATTTCACCACAGACTGAGCACACAACATTAGATATTAGAGTGCATGCAGATGATATCTCAGGTGCTATTCTCTCTGGAATGTGACCACTGGCCTTTTAATCTAAACCAACATAAAAAAAAGTCACACAGAGAATATATTCAAGACATTACAGTTTTTCATGGTGAAATCTTGCTTTTAGTTTTATTCCGAGAAGCAGAAGTCGCAGCAGCTGTTGGTCCGACTGCACCATTTTTCTCTGTAAAGTCCTGCTGTGTGGTTTCCTGTCGGCAGCGAGCAGGTAGGAATGTGATTCCACCAACAGAGACCAGAGGTGACAGAGTCTCTGCTTTAATGAAGATGCTGTCTATTAAGATTAAGTACTGAATGACCCCAGAGGGGGGGGGGGGGAAAGGAGGTGTTTGGACAGCAGAATGAGAAATGAGTAGATGTTTACATCTGTACAGTCTCTTTAATCATTTCATTTGGCAGACATGAACTGAACCACACAGGTTCTCTCTGTGGAAACAGAGTGAACCGGAAAAATAAAGAGGGACAAATGCGGAAAACATTTATTTAAGTCCCATGTATTCATTATTTATAATGGCATATCATTATAGTAATAGCTATCCCTATTAGCATAATGGTGATAAGTGGAGTCTGTTTTTGATGGCGAACGGGACACAAATATCAAATTGCAGATATTACTCCATCGTAATGAATGGAGACACAGATGGAAGGCTTCCTGTTCAACTCCATTTGGTATTCAGACCATTCAAGAGAGAGAGGGGTCAAGTAATACGACCCATTGATAAAAATAAAACAACGTGAAACCCACCTTTGGGTAACTTTATGTCTCTCACACAGACATTGCTGTACTTCATTCTAAAATGACACAATGAGATAAAAGAAAGACGAAAGGGAACAGAAAACAGAAACTCTCTGATCTCGGGACCCAAACTCTTCAAATACAAAGCCAGAGTCCCATGGTCTGTATATTAGACTGACTCATAGTTAGAAGGAGCTGTAAGCTGACGCATTGACGTAGAACTAGAGGAAACAAAGAGTGGGCCCACAGTCACTACAAGATGCCAGATGGCAGAGAAAGAAAAAGTAACATATAGATCAAATTTACATTCCCCAAACAATTCCCCAACACAGAACTTGACACTTATTTTTTAAGAGATAAGATGCCAAACTGACTATGTTGGTGAGGCTGGTCCCCTGAGATCACTTTAGTCTCTGAACAAGCGCAGTCTAACTTGTGTTTTCTGTAAGTGCCTTTGGTCTCTAAAAATACAAACCACCTTATTCTAACCTCGTTGTAAAAAGTAAATGCCATCAGTGCGAACACATCAGTGTTAATGAACAGAATGCTACGCTGTAAGATAAAGTTTGAATCAAAGCATGCTCTATATAGAATATTGTCATTTGTAGTAAAAGTGTAGCATACTGCCTCTGCACTGAGACTAAAAGAGAACAGCAGCAAAGAGTGTCTCAAGTTTATTTGACTTTTTATAATGTAAAATTGAAGCTGCGGTGGCTGTAATATCCTGACGTTCAGTCAATAATATGGATCATCAAGCTCCAAAAAAACAATCAATCCTACACTTCCAACAATGCACCTCGCCAGTGCCCGTGACTTCTCAAACTCCGTGCCAATTCAATTAGTTTCACTTTATTTCACCGAAGAAGATTCCCTCAGTACCAACACTAATTAACAGGAAGTCCTTGGCTTTGTAGTTCTATTTGATGACAGTTTCTATTCAAGTCTGAAGAATAATTGTTTAAAATGATCTTGTCATAGCCAGCATTGAGACGTAATTAATATGTCACCTCGCTTATTTAGCAGCCGACTAGGTGCGCAGTGAAGAACCGTTACGCTTCCTCCTGGTACTGATGTTGGCAGATTAAAACATACCACGGAGGAAAACAGAATACTGAATACTAGTGCGATTTAAGAGTAAATCAATTACGTTTTCCATGAAATGGCTCAACAATACTGGTGTCGTGTACAGTGTGTGGCTGGACATAGATGTCTGAATGGCACAGTGGTGTACTTGTGTCCCTTTGAAAGGACTGTAGACTAATGTGGTACCGTGGAGACCTGATTCCAGATTGAATGCTGGAGGCTGCCCCCTGAACAAAGCACCTTTGGATGCAGGGCTTTCCAGAGGATGTGACTCTTGGAAGCCTTTGCTGCTGACCTCGACATTGTGCTCCTTAAAGTCGGCATATTTTATTACTTCCCCTTATTTTGAATCATTAAACACATGTCACACAAGAATACTTGGACCAGTTAGTCAACATCTTATAGGTTTGTTATTGCCTACAGTTTGAATTATTTAGTTTTCTGTCACTTTGGCATTGTGGACAGGTGTAAATACTACATTACTAGTGAGCAGTTGGCATTTTATGAATTTTCACAGGGGGGGGGGAGGTGGACTTGGAGAATATTATAGATCCAAGACGAAATTGAGAGAAGTGGTCTCAGAAGAAAAAGTCACTATTACGTCCATCTCCTACTTCAGCACCACGGACAGCACCACAGATGGATTGATACTCAGCACCGTTACGCTTCAACCCCTCTGCAAAACACTCTCTCTGCTACAAGGGGATTAGGGGATGGCAGGTTTACAAGCCGGATGCATTTTGGCTCTTTTACTTACAAGAGGGATGGCGGCCATCCCCCCTCAGATCGCCCATGAACCGTGGCATGAGCACTGCTCGGGAGAAGGGGCCAGTCAGATGTGTGAATCAGAGCGATAGCGAATATAAAACACGCTGCCATAGTTCCTGCATTCATCGAACATCAAACCAAAAGTAACAACTGAATTGTTTAACCTGTAGGTTGTTTTTCACATTTCTCAATATCAGAATTATTAGCTTCCACTAGCCAAAGCTACGATTAAATGTGTCAAAATGCACCTCAGAAGTTGTAGTTAACGTCTCACTTTATGTTTTAATGTATGCAGGACTGTGCCTTCCATAAAAACATGAATCTGATATTTGCACTGACGACTTAACGGGGAGGATTTCAGAACCATTCAAGCAGGCTTTTAAAAAAACAGCCCAGGATACGTGTTCGAGTCCACAACCACCGATTTTCAAAAGGAGCCTTGCAAGCAAATGAGCACTTTCCCAGCACGATTCAGGGAGGAAATGCTTCCTGCTGATTGAAACAAGTGTACACTTCCCTTTCAGCATGTCCCTGCTACGACACATAAAGCTCAGTCTGATTGGGTTTGTGGAAAGAGGCGATAATGATCCATTGCTTTAACAGAATGACTGTTTACAGAAAAGCTTAAGGGATTTGAACGGGCTGTTAGAATCCCCGGAGAGCCCATTAACTTGCTACACAGGTGGAACAAAAGCTCACTGCTGAGTCACTCAAAATCTGTCTTCAACACAAGAAAGCAGCATGACTGTGCATTCCTGGTCTGCCTTTAGCCATTCTCCTGTTCTCCATCGCTTCCTCTGTCTCCAGAGGATTTTTTTTTTTGATGCCAAGTTTAGAAATTGTTACTCCTCTCTTTATTCCCCGTCTCCATGAACCATCCTTCTTACTCCATCCCACTCTAATTTGTGTAACTATCTTCTGTCTTCACACTAACAGCCAAAATGCTGAGTCCTCATGAATCACCTCTATCCTGTGACCATCTCTCTTATCTTCCGTCCCCTCTGACAAATATTTATTTTTCTCCTTGATCCACGGTAATATATATACTCTCATTATCAATCTCAGTTGATGAATCCCCCACCACCAACTTTCTGTGGGTGCCTCACACACAAGAAGAGGAAATCTCATTTCCCACAATGTGTGCGCTGCACATGATGAGTGAGCTTTTCTATATTTCTAGACGAGGAGCGAGGTAAATCACATCCTGGTCGCACGGGGTTAGAAAATCAGATTTCCTCTGTTCCTGTGTGCCGCTGAGCTCAGACTCTTCACTGCTGAGCCCTCGCAGGCTAACGACACCGATTGTGTCATTCTGTCACAAGTTCACACCTCGTCACACCGTCAACCATGTAATTACACGTTCAAGTTCAGCTTTTGAAATGCGAGGCGTAGATGCCTTTTTCTCTCTCCGACAGCAATGCTTGGACATTTTGGTGCAGCACAAATAAAAACGGCTTAATTTGCTGTGTTTTCATCAGCTTGGACGAAACCAAATCCCATCTGATCTTTAGGGGTCACGGTGAAGAGCAACAATTGGCTCGGAGGTTGGTGTCAGAATAAAGGTCTTTGGCAACCTATATCCTTCTGGGTTGCGTTCAGCCTGCTCTCACCCAATGGCATACGAGTAAAACTTCAATTTGGAAGTAAAAAGCCTACATTGTTTAATAACGACGTGCAGAAATGAAGTTCTATTTATACGCCTTCTCATCGGGTTGGGTGTGTTAGGTTGTTTGTTTGCGTGAAGAGGATGTAGGCAGAAAAGTAATCGAACATAACTTGTTAGATTTCATATGCGTAGGGTGAGATGTGAGAAACACAATACTTACAATATTAAACTAGTTACATGTATTTAACGACCTGTCGTATCTGTACAGATCCAATATCAGTGTTTTCATCTCTTTAAAGTGACACAAAGTAAAGCTTAGCTGGGAAATGTTTTGCAGATATTTGGTCATAAATTAAAGTAATGTACAACTTGACATTTTGACCTGATAATGGCACCAGAGGAAAAAACCCAAAAGTGAGTAGGGACCATCCTCTGGGGAACATGAGTTTCTGTACCAAAGTTTGTGCCAATCCATAGATAGAGATATTTGACTGAGAAGACTCGCTGGTGGGAGGAAATGAAAGAGGCACTTGGTCATCAAAGTCATTCAGGCTGGTGTACAAGGCACCCTGGATATCTGTACCAATCCATCCTGTGGTTGTTGACACGTTTCAGTTTGCACTGACTTGATATCATCCGTACTGCTGTATAGCTACAGTGTAAAATCATCTCCAATCATATTTACTGGACAGATATTTTTCAATCTGGTAGAATATCCAAAGCTTTTGAATCTCTGAACAATAGCATTAAACTACCCAGTGTCACTATCCGATTCTCAAACAAATCTTTGAAGATGACTAAGATACTGAGCAAATTACCAAAATGTCTCTTTTCAACTCCGCTTTACTGATATGACATAATTCACATGACAGAAGCATCTAAAACCTTTTTATATTCGGTGATGTTGCTTGTTCCCCTCAGCATGCAACGGCACTCATCACTCAGATCCTTCCATGTCTGTCCCACCACCACTTAAACTCATGTGTGACCTTACGTAGTTCCTCAGACAGGCTCATATTATCACACTCGTCCTGCTCCATCTCCTTTGAGCGGCTCTTTCTATTCTTACTACCGCCATGCTCCTTCGCTCTCTCACACTACACTCCCTTTGCCTTCTGTCCGTCTTTCTCACTTTCACTCATGTTCAGCTTTAGCTAAGTGGTCCTGCATGACTCCACACTCCTTGCAGCAGAAATCTGGTAGAGTGGAGTGTGTGTGTGTGTGTGTGTGTCAGCATGCCAGTGTTTCTGTGTGTGCTTGTATGCCTGTGTGTGACATCAGTCTGTGTACTTTGCTTGAATTTGTTTTGAAATGCAACTCTATCCAAAACCTGAACTCCCCTAATGGACAAAAGGATTATATCACCTGGAGCAGTGTGCGTGTGCATCTGTGCGAGTGTGTGTGAGAGAAGGCAAACACAATAAAACACACACATGAACACACACTGTAACGCCAGCCAGCAAAGCCGGGAGCCGAGTGAAGAATGGTACCTGTCAGGAGAGGAAGAGACAGGAGAGAGGAGCGATAACAAGAGGCTCAGGGAGGGGGGAGGGGGAGAAAGGATAGAAGATTAGGGATACATGAAGGAAGTCTAATCGAAACGAGGGATGAATGGATGGTGGGTGGGGGGGAGCGATGAAGGAGGAGAGATGAAGGAGGAGATGAGATGACATGAAAGTGGAGAGGGAGAGCAGGGAGAGAAAGCAGACAGGGTGATTAAGAGAAAGACGGGAAGAGTAAGAGAGAATGAGAAAGAAAGGAATGAACCGAGGGGGGAGGACAGAAAGAGGCGAACAGACAAGAGGAATGGACATCTGCAGCCCCACAGGCAAGACAAGGAGGTGCTCCACCTCCAAGTAAGAGACACTGCACTGTGCGCGTGTTTCAGGACTCTGGAGGTGAGTGAATACGTGTCTGTAATGGCAAACGGAAAGTGACCGAGTGGGTTAGGGAACGGAGAGAGACGGAATATACACACAAATACAACTTGTCCTCCTTGTATTGAAGAGCATTTTGCGACGGATGAAACTTGGCGAGAGAGAAAAGGGGAGGAAAACAGAACAAAGGAGCACGAGATAAATGCAGAGGACGAGGCATCGGACAGTCAGATGAACTTCAGCTCCAGCTGAATGCATGCCCAGGACCGTTTCAGGTCTTATGACTGAACACAATTAGACATGAGTTCATTATGTCCAAATAAATAGGGATGAATCCAATTAGCAGTAGAAAATTGAATGGAACATTTAGATTAATTTCCAGCTCCTCAAATGTGAATATGTTCTTGTTTTCTCAGTCTTCAATGAAGATGGATTGAATATCTTTGGATTTTGAGCTGCTGGTGAGACAAAACAAGACATTTCAAATAATTGTGCACCATTTTGAGAAAATGGCTTCAACTCTCATATCTATCCGCGCAACATAAAGCTGCAGCCAGTTAGCTTAGCTTAGCATGAAGACTGAATAAATGATACAGACTGAACAGCTAGCTGGCCCCTGTCTAAGGAAAACAACCCAAAATGTCGAACTGTTCCTTTAAAGATATCATCAGCGGCTTGCGACAGATATTTTTCACTATTGCTGACATTTTATAGACCCAACGGTGATAAAAAAAAGAATCTGTAGACTACCTGAGATTGAAACCGATAATAAAATAGGTAAAATAATCATTGCTCGCGGCACTAAAATAGTATACACACACATAAATATATATATAGACTGCCGCAAGCAGGGCTGCAAGGCAAAGCGTGTGGCCATTGAGCTGCAGAGGTTTTGTGGATTAATTGACTGCACTGGGCATCACGGGAAGGAGAGATAGCCATCAAGAACATCACAGAGGGCAGCGGTGAGAGCCTCGAGGTGGATGTGGATCAGGAGAGGAGGTCCATGGGGAGGAACTAATGCCCCCTGAACACAAGTCGTGGTCTGATCAAACACGGCTGAATGGGAGGGCGTCTGGTGTCGAAAGACCCGAAGCGCTCACTGACCTATAGGTTACGTCACCGATGACGTGTTCAGGAGCGTCGGAGAGATGCATTCTATCAAAAGAGTGTTCTGTGCGTATAAAATAAACAAGTCCCTTCAGGATTAGAAGAGATGAATTATTACGAGTATCATCTGAAAAAGAGTTGGTCAGATTTGAGGTCGTGCAGCTCACCACTCAGCTGTGTATCAGTAGTTCTCTTATAATTTTCAAAAGTTCCTTTACCAGAGAGACTTTTCAATGTTTTCTTGAATTTGCACAAGCTGCTCAGCAATGCAGTGTCCTTCACCCACAGCCCTGAGCTTCGGTCAATGTATATACCTTGCTCTGCTTAGCACCTGCGCAGCGAGCGGTCCGTCTACTTTATATCTCTATCTGACAAGCACGCCCCCTTCTCCCTTTTCGAGACGCGGCCATTCTCGAGCTAAAAGGATACAACACAGAGCATAGCAGGACCCGGAGGCACATTAAGCCAACATATTGCCTTGTGCAGCGAAGCCCACCGAGTGAGCTGAACTGAATTAATAGAGTTTGGGGACAGGAATTGATGAGGAAAACTGAGAGGGGCAAAGAAAATAAGGGGAGAGGGGACCAGAGAAGGAGAATGTGAGAAAGAGACAGAAAGAATTTAAAAAAGAGAAAGAGAGAGAGAGGAGGAGGTAGAGTAATAGACAATCCCAATCCACAGAGAGCAAAATAAGAGAAATGTCTGGGGAACAGATGTGTGTAAAGTAGCAGTGGAATGAGAAAGAGAAAGGTGGAAAAGAAGTGCGGCTTGAGAAAGAAAGAGCAAACTAGGTAACCAAATAATTACAGAGTGAGTGTAAACACGGTGAAGGAGGGATGAATCTATTACTCAGCTGTGGTGGTAAATAATGAAGGGAGAAGAACATGGGAATTAATGAAAGATAATGAAAAACAAAGAAGCAGGATAGAGGTGAATTTGGGCTGAGAATGAAACTGCTGACTGCAAGATTGGCAATCGAGCTCCCTCTCCACGACTGGGATTAAAGTGCCCTTCAGGAAATCAGCCCAGAACTAGTCCACTGGAGGCAGGGTAGGAAATTTACATCGTTTTTTGGGGGCAATTTTTGCCCCCACTGACTGAACTCCAGGGGCATTTTCAAAAAATTGGGGGCACTTTTTGAAACTTGTGAAATAACATTTAACCTTTGTTCAAAATAATAAATATACTTATTTAGGCTTACAGTATATGAGCAATTGTCATCAAATGGCAATAAGACTATTAGGCAGTAGTCTACAGATTCAAAGTATTTTCTTAGATTTTTTTTAACAAAAAACAAACATAAATCAGACAATCATATTCAATTTTATTATTTATTTATTTGTGGTTATTTATTGTTATTATTACATTTTTTAAACAACTATTAACAATTATTAAGTCAACGATGCCTTGATTACGTATACATCAGTCATTGTATGGAATTATTGAGAAAGATATTTTTGTAGCACCTCAAATATTGTGATATTACCCATTTTTGTCCTGAACATATGCATTAGTCATTGTGTGGAATTTTAAGAAAAACATTTTTATAGCACCTTCAAAATAAAAAAAAATGTGCCAGTTGAAGGTCCAAATTCAGTTCAGTTTTTTGTTGAGTAAAATATCTTAATTGACCGTCAGTCAGGTATTATTCATTAGCAACCCTCAAATCAAAGAATAAAGACACTTTGCGCACAATTTAGGTGTATTTTCCCTTTAACACACAAGATGCAGGCAGCATGTTTTATACTTAATGTGAATATAATTAATTTAATCTAATTTCCATTATGCAATATGTATACTTTGTTGGCATCTTATTCTCAAAACCGGATGTTTCGTCTGAATAAACCGGATGTTGTCTCACGTTAATCTTTCCGTTAACTTTCAAAGTTCTTCACTCGCTCCCGATCTGCGCCGCTTGAATGAGTTTACCGTGGATTTCAGGATATAGTTGCACTAACATGCAAGTGTCTGCTGAGTCTCGCAGTCACAGGTCTGATTAAGAAGCGCTCCGTTTTTTTATTCGTTTAGAAAGTTCGGGGGCATTGTTTGCCCCTCTCCTCGTGATATCGGGGGCAAAATTATATTTCTTAGGGGCATTTTTGCCCTCGTGTATTTCCGACGCTGACTGGAGGTTCTACACAAATGTACATAGAGCAGGGCAATACAAAGAATACAACTCAGTATCAGCGCTGAATGAAATGATGTACAATTTGCCAGCTTACTGTAAAGATGTCGAACGAAAGGGAAAAACTATGAAACGACGGGTAGATAAGAAATCACCCACAGAAGTTGAGGAAGCCAGGGAAGGCCAAACAGACAGTGA
Source organism: Melanostigma gelatinosum (assembly GCF_949748355.1). NCBI lineage: Eukaryota > Metazoa > Chordata > Actinopteri > Perciformes > Zoarcidae > Melanostigma > Melanostigma gelatinosum. The sequence continues at coordinate 10,032,509 of NC_136656.1, forward strand.
GGCTGAAAGTGAATCCAGACTGCACAGAACGGTGGATGTACCGAACCTTAATCTGGGATCGTTTGACTCAGCCAAGCAACGAAAGAGGGCCAGCTCGGCAGAAACAGTCCGCGTGAGGGATGCTAATGGATATCAAATCCGTGCTGGATACGTCGTCGCACTGCAGTCTGTGGTTCCTATCGCCAGTGAAGACTGGTACCACGGACTGACGAATGTGCAGACCTGGATACACTTCAGAAAATGAAAGAAAAGGAGCTCTGTCTTCATGCCTCACCTTGATGAGGTCCCCGAGTAGTTTGTTGGCTTCAACATAGGCCTTCTTCACCAGCTTGAACTTGTTTCCGAGTCCCATGCTGTGAGCCTGCAATCAGCCACAGTGAAAGAAATAACGGTGTAAATTACAACATAATGTTTCTATAACTCCATTAAAGGAAAAAGTCGAGGTATTTTGAGTAAAACCTGTGATTTAAGGCTACAGTTATGGGCCAGCATGATAAACCACTGAAGACTGTAATTTGGTACACAGCACATCCATCATCGCTGTTCTTCCAGTGGGAACACAGCGCTGTGAATTCAGTCACTTTCAAATAGTCCGTGACACATTTCAGAGTGTGACTCTGCACAGTGCAGACGCTGTTGAGTCTATTTGTACTGAACGCACGACACAGAATTAACAAACACCAAAATAAGTTGTTCACGCTACATTTTTCGTCCGTTTCTGAAACAGTGCCTCTGATGACTGCAATTCCTCGGTTATTAGTCACACTGCTGACATCTGCAGTGGCTTTGAACAACCAAATATAAAACATGTTACTCATGTCAGAAGTAAGGGAAAAGAAGTATTTTTCTCCAGAATATTACTTGTTTAAAAAAATACAAGACTGTACACAGGAAAAATAGGATTGAACCATATTATTTTTTGTCAACAGTCCATCGATGAAACAGTCAAATTAGAATAGAGGGTGCGCAGACGCTTTCATCCCGAAGGACCTAACACGTGGCAAAGAGCGTCACTGTACCTGGAAGTGAAGGTTGGTGTACTGTCCTCCCGGTATCTCGTTCTCATAGACATCAGCGTTGCCAGATTTCATGGTGGCAGTGCAGTCGAATGGAGCGTACAGGCCTCTGGCTACTTCCCAATACTCGCTGTAGTCGAACACCTTCTCCAGAGCAATGCCTGAAGCGGAGCAACATTGAACATCAAATCAATGGCCACCACGCACATCTTCTATTCATGAGAATTGAGCTCGTTATTCGTCTGAAGACAACAATTTAGCAACTAATGCAAGTACATTTTGGTCATATTTGTGTGTCTTTATAGAAATGTAAAGCATGGGATATGGAGAGGTAGATTATGTGGGGATTTTAATTATATGCTGTATTGTCCACGATTTATGTGTCTCAAAACAAAGAAATTGTGACAGCAGGTTTATGCTGTTGATTTTGATGTATGGAAATATAAACATGATGTGAAACTTGTCAGAGTTTTTTTTAAACATACAGCACTTTGTTCACGAGAACAGGTGCTACACCTCATTTTTATGCTGTAGTACCACGGTCCTATTTCTCAAACCAGTCAGCAAGAGAAACCAAAATGCCGGCAGAGACATTTATAATCTGCCAGGAGCTCACTTTTTGAAGACTCCTAAAAGTTGCATTAAGTCAGTATAAAGGTGGGACTTAAAATGGGTTCCAGGCCGGAAAAGCTTTAAAGCTCACTTATTAGCCTGTAAGAGCGCATTTTCATCTTGCCTTTGGCGCTCATTAAATCCTTGTGATATTTTGTGATCCTAAAAACAACTAAAATATCTGTTGCTCATATTTATGACATTCTGCTGCAGCCATGCTAAAGCGCATTACCTTGAAAGGACAAATCTGTTTCAATGCCATGACAGAGATGGCAGCACACTGAGTTGTTGGCTAATGAGGACAACTAAATCAGCTGCGTTAATGAGACAAACTCAGCTCCCTTACATCCACAACAACAGTGTGACAAGCTTGAATTTCCACGAGTCCAAAAAAGTGTTTGTGTTTCCACTGTGATCTTGGCGGGGAACTGGAGCGAGTGTGATATTAATGTGAAACTAATGTGCATGTTGTTGCTCTTCAAATTCAGCTGCCTGCCGAAGCCAGGCAGTAATTAGGTCCATTTCCTTCCCTGTTTGTGAACCAATTCTGGAGCTTTCATTTCTGTGTCCATTGTGAAAGTAAAGCCTCAATTTACAAGGGGAAGTGATGTCGAACGTGACAGCATCCACTGATTCAAATATCAGCTCCGGTGAAGTTTCACCAGTACCAGCTGACCACCTTCTACTCCACTTCCTTTACCAATACAATATGTAAGAATATACGCATGTACAATATGTCGTCGCAGCAGTGAGTAGGTTCTCTCAGCTGACAGCCACTGTCACTGACTTGTGAAACAAAACGCTAATGTGGGATTCTTTGGTGATGGATTGGTAAATATGAGGGTAAAATGAAAATTCTTTAAAAGAAGACGTACAGTAGCTTTCTGCTCCAGTAACTGACAGATAAACTCTACTGAGGCTGTGCTGGAAATACCTCAATGCAACATGACATAGTACACATTCGGCCTGATATGATACCTTGGCAGAGTGAAGCCAGCGGGCAAATTGTCGTTTTTTTAGGTGGATTTACAGATACACATTTTCTTCATAGTGTGAAATTGTTAAAATGGTGTATTCTTCAGAAAATGTAACTCTACCATGGCATAAAAAGGATTCACAGTCATTAAAGGAATACTCAGACATTGTGGGGCCCTTTATGCTAAGCTAAGCTAACTGGCTCCTCGCTCCAGCTTCATACTGAACGGACAGATATTAGACTGGTATTGATCTTCTAATCTAAGGCACAACGAGAAGACAAAAAGGCGAAGCTACCAAAAAGTGAAACTATTCCTTCAACGCTCTTTTTTTAAATGTTAACTGGGAAATGCAGCATTTTCTCAAGAAAACGTGAAAGTGCTAGCTTACGCTAAAAAACGGTACTTAAAAGCATAACAGAGCAAAATCTTTCTCAGTGCTGGAAAGTTACTTAAGTTTACTAAAGTACTCTACTTAACTACAAGATTGAAATATATCCATTTTAATCAAGTATATCTATTTTATGGCATAAAGAACAATTATTATAAAATACAATATATTGCTAAAGATTTGGACTTTAGTTTAGGCCCCTTGTCATATTTCAGATACCTGCAAGTTGTTGGCAGTTTCATTAAAGAGACATTCCACCACCACATATCTCTGTGATGCATTGGCCCACAGCGCACAGCAACAATAACTGTGACTGTAATTAGACGATGAGATATTACCGTAAGAACGATTTTAGATATCAGTCACAGGGGCCATATTACTGCAGTGCATGCTGATGTACTTTTACTGAGGTAACATTTTGAATGCAGGACTCTTTCTTGCTGCTGAGTGTATTTAGATTGTCGTATTGATATTTGTGTGATATGTGCTGTGGCAGGTAAAACTCCCAGGTCACCGGCCTACATGGCAGATATGTTTTCCTTATATGAAGAAAGCAATTTCTAAATGAAAATGAGTCTGGTATTAAGCTTACATGATGTGTTCCACATTTGTCCCGTCTGCTACCATAGACTTCAGAAGTGGCAGACAAAAAACTGAGTGGGTGGCAGACAGACATGTTCAGTGACCGGCCACAGTGGAAAAATTACTCTTTCAGATCCTGATCGTAAATGTATTCTACAGTGCAGTTTGAAATCCGGGCCTTTTGGTGCGGCGGCAGCTGCCTGAAAAGATGTCCACAAGCCAAAAGCAGAAAGAGAAGTTGAATCGTCAATGATCAGGAAAGTGCTTCGGCGAGGATTGATGGCAGGAGCATCTTTCTCAACCAACCGGAAAACTCAACAGAATTAAGCGAGCACAACAATATTGTGTTTTATCTTCTTCGTTTTCTGCTATTGTGATGACCTAACTTGCCTTCTGGGATGAAAAGGTGTATTTCACCCTGTATTCTATAAATATGAAGCACAGCTACAAACGCTGTGGATTTTGACATTTGCTAAATCACGCTGGAGGGAAATACGGCATTGTTTCTTTCTGGGCTGCAGGTTACATCAATCACGCCACCACTTTACCATGTGTGCGTATATATACACACACCACAGACCACACCAAGGTGCACATGCAGACACATATGGCTGCTTGGCCGTGACAAAGTGCCATCAATATACAACCCATTAGCAGCACAAACTCACTACTGCAGAACAGAGACACACACATATGTGCGTTCGTAAGCTTCATACGTGCATTGTTTACACAGACAGATGTAGAAAGACAGCCCCACACACACACAAACACACACACACACACTGTTTGCTGAGACGATGAGAGCTAACCAAGACGAATAGATGAAGACAGATGAGCACGGGAGAACTCGTGGAGAAAAGACGGGAAAATTGAACGCAGACAGGTGAAGAAAGAGAGCGATGAGGGAGGCGAACAAGAAGCTTAATGCGCTGGCTCGCCTGCTCCGCCGTCTGGGGTCAGTGCTTGGCGCCTACGTATAGTAATATCCATGCTTTGCGTGTTCCGTGTACAGCCTGATGACCGCTGCGTCTCACACTGCTACATCGTTGTGGCAGCGGAAAAGTCCACATCAATAAAAATCCACGCACGATGTCGTCTCAAATAAACACAAGGACCAGTTATATGTGTGTCATCATTCAACAGCATGAGTGTTGTTGAATGTGCACGAGTGTGTGTGTGTGTGCACGCACACCGTGTCTGACTGAATAAATAAAGTGACAGCTTAATGACAAACGACTTAACGGGAGAAGCGCCGTTTCTTCGGGACAAAGGGGTATTGTGGAGACGCTGGGGGAGTGGAAGGGAAAGAGCAGAGAGTGAGGGAGTGAAATAGGCATGTAAAGTGCTGTTAATGGCTTTGTCAACGAGTGAGAGGGAGGGAAGAGGGAGGAGGCTGGGGAGACAATGTGAGAGAAGCGGGGGTGATAGGAAAAGGCAGAGCAAACTGTGCACAGCACTGATTACTGCTTTGTAACAGAGATGGGAGAAAGTGGGGAGGGGGGGGGTGCAGTAAACAGACTAAGGTCAGACTAAGGAAGGTATGGAAGTATCCAAGTGCTCTGCTTGATTGCAGAAGTAGTGCGATAGAAAGATGGAGGTGGAGGGGGGGGAGCAAAAAGAGAGGCAGAGATGAAAGGAACAGACGAGCACAAAAGGTAAAGGTGGAAAAGAATTTGGAAGGAGTTTGTCGGCATGTGTATGCATAATACATGTACCAAGGCCACATCAGGACACACTATAAGTATGCACACGTGTGTGGGGGTGGGTGTGTGTGTTGGAGACATCCTCCCGATTTCAGTCTCAAGTGAGTGAAATTGAAATTCCATGAATAAACTGACAAACTTGAAAACCTCTTGCTCTTGAGTAATGACCTCGTCTTTCTCTCTCTCTCTGATGTTTTTTTCTCCCCGGGAACTGCAGGCACACGAATTGATATTCCGTCACTAACTTGGACAGTGTTTAAAGTGATGAGAGAGTTCCTCTCCCTCGGATACTTTTGATGCTTCATAGTTATTTCAGAAATGGCCCAGAACAATATTTGCCAGCTTGAGAGAACGGACGTGCAGCTGCTGCGATCACCGAAGGGTTAAACGTGAAGACGTGAAGTCCTTTTCCTTTCAAAGCACAGCTCACACATTTGGCCTTCTTCTTGTGTTGCTTTGTGGCTTATTACAGAATTATCTTGCTCTTCCGTGACACATCCTCCCCCTGTATGATTGTTTCTGCAGCAGTATTTAGCAATGAGCCTCGAAAAGAAAACAATTCACTTTGAAGGACGCCGTGAGAGACCATCAACTAACCCAAGCTGCACTATGTTGGACGTGAGGACGTGTTGGCTGCAGTGATGTAGAAGTAAACTCCAGGGTGTGTCGGGACACTATGACATCACTGGTGGGTGTGGTTACAGGTGGTGCAACAGCAGACACTTCTGACCCCATTGCATCACATCGGCCTGGAATTAAAGTTACTATTTAAACCGTTTCAATATTCTGAGGTCCGATGACGACGGATACCAGTTTCCCCATTTATTACAGGACCAGCAGAAACCACTCCAGACTGTGTGACGTGGTTTCTATGACAACGCGTGAATAAACACGCAGAGGGTGTAAAGAGAATTTGGGAATTGGTTTCCCATAAATATTTTACCATGGGACACAACCAATCATCGACAGGCTTTAGTGAGGAGTGTTCTCTCAAGACAACATGATAATGAAAAACCGAGCTGATGAGAAATAATGTCTCTCTGATGGCCAGAGGCAGGAAACTGTCTGAACACAAGGAGGCATACATCTGCATTTAGATGGTACTAAACCGCTTATAATGCAGACAGTGTCCTGCACTACAGCCGTAGACTGTGCATTAGCTGTGTAGTTTGAATGTAGCGCGTACAGAATTAGCAGGTTGCTATTCCCGCGTAATGGAAATGAGCCATCAGATCTAGTTAGTAGAGCCGAGTCGGTTTTCCCAAAAGCATTACTCTACATAACTATGTGGCAAACCACACATCAGTTTTAATTCCTTTAGCCTGTTTCATGTTCCTTTCATTTCTAACAGCGGGTTTCTCATCTTGCTGCTTTAATATATTTCGCAGCCATTGCTGTGGGAGGCCGAGGTCGCTGAGCCCGGCCGGCTATCACAGGTGAGAGAGACGGATCGGGAAGATTACATTGAGCAGAACACACTGGACCACAGCAAACCCAAAGGGGGATGAACATATGATAAATCCATCTGCCACTTCTCTGCAGACCTCCTAAGAAGGTAGAATAAAGCTGTGGAGGGCCGGAGTGCGAAGGAAAGATCTCTGATAGAAGCTGGCAGGACGTGGGTCGGGGAAGCAAATGAATAATCAACAACCGTGTCATGGATGTCTTGGGAAAAAGCCCCCAAAATGCTCCATGAAGAACCGCTCATTAGTCTAAATGTTTTTGAGCATGCTATGATGAACATAAGACCACATTATTCATGGTTACAACCAATATTTCTTTGTTTTGTTTAACGGAGCATCAGGTTTTAGTGCCCACGTCTCCCTTCAGCTTCCATCTTCCTCTCATAATTGGCTGCGTACATTATCACTGAGCAGAAGACGCCGGGCTTTCTGACTGAGGGCCATAATTAGTGATGCGCTCTGCCATTTATTGATTTGATGATTGATTTTCTTTCCCCCTTTAACATGAAGCAGGAGAGTCTCAGAAAGACACTAAGAACTCTCCTCTGAGCGAACCGTGTGATCTAAGAGACGTTCTGTCTCATTAACAGTTCGACACGGCAATAAAAAGCAGCGCGCGGTGTTGTGCCAATTGATAAACTTACATATTGATTCTTCCTTTACTTTCACAGAGGATATATGAAGGTGTTTATTCCAACAAGTCGTTCTAACCGGCTCTTTACAATTCTACTAAAATGAACTAACGAGGCGAGAGAAATACCATTTCATAGCGTTCAGATGTATAATATACAAACCCTTTCTCCTGTGGGACCGTGTGATACTGTTGGTGCCGGCAGGTTGGTGAACGCGGTGCTTACCGGTGTCAAGATTGGTCCCCTTGGTGCAGGCCACCATGGCTCCCATGCTGGGCTGAGAGGTCATCCCGGACATAGAGTCGACCTAGAGAGTGATATTCAATATGAATACTGTTTGACTAAGAGGCTTGATCGTTGTAACAGTGTGCTATGTGGGTGCACGGCTTGGTGGATCAATGCTATATACATGGTTGATGATGATTAATAGGAAGAATGCATGAAAACATCAATTTCCCATCAAAAAAGACATGATTTTACCTCCAAAACCCTTTAGGTGTTGGATATCTTCCTTTAATGGTAATAATATATTTATTAAGCATAAACATTTCATTCCTTGACAGAGTAAAAAGACAGCGAATGGGGCTGATACACAAATATGTTTTTTTAGTGTCTGATCCACGCTCAGTTGTTTCTTTCATAAAATGCTACAAAGAAATGAACAGCAGAACGGCCCAGAACTGCAAATAGCAGCCAATTGTTTGAATGCAGCTCCCAATGCCGGCAGCATGCGTCAGTGAACGCAGTGGGAGTTGTTCCGTCTTTGTCTCGCCACATTTCACAATGCAAACTGCAGCAAGTGGTAGAAAATCGTCTATGTTGATGCTGAGTAACTCACCGCCACGTCCACTACGTCGGCTCCAGCCTCAGCACACGCCAGCATGGAGGCCACACCGGCTCCAGCTGTGTCGTGTGTGTGCACGTGGATGGGTACATCCGGGAAACGGTCTCTCAGAGAGCCAATCAGAAGCCTGCTGGCCTGTGGCTTCAGCAGGCCGGCCATATCCTGGCAATACAGAGAGATTTGAGAGGGAGACACAACGGGGCAGGGGGGAAAAGGATTGAAGGAAAAATGCAATGGGATGTGTGACATGGTTTGTTACACACATATGCTAGAGGTTCCCATTCATACGTTGGGTATTTTCTCTTTCCCATCATTTAAACTAACCCAGGAGTAGACCCTTCGCCAGATGTCTTCATCCTGTTTTTAAGTGGCTTTCTGTAACAGATCTCAGTTTTGGATATGGAGTCCTGGACTTAGTTGAACAAGATTGATTTCAACCACCTGTCTTAGTCTAGAGAGAGTGCACACAGCACAAGCCTGAGGCTTCTCGTGAAAGCTGGAACAGACCACGGAGCGCCCATAATCTGGTGGAAACGGACGAGTATAAACGGCTCTAAAACAATGGAAGCAGAAAGGAACATGTTCACAAACGCAACACCAAAAATCATTGTGTCTTTGCTGATAAAAAGCAGACGTCTGAAGATAAAACTGCCACCTTCTGGTGTTAATTGAAGCCGTTTAATATGTTTAATCAATTCTACAAAACAAAAACAACCTAATATATCCTGGGAAATGATAACTCGGAGCTAAATAATGACACGGAGGTTTTAAAGAGACACGCTTGTTTGAGGACGATTATAAAAATAAAGCTTAAATGATATTAACAGAAAATTCACAGAGGGAGCTGAGATGTTTAGTTGCGCTCCCTCTGGTGATCATTGCACTCCATGAAGTTATAATTCATGCTCATTTCCTCTTTTAAATGTTAACCTCATTAGCTGTGCAGGCCTTTTATGAGATTGCCACTGCTGTGTGTGATGGTTCACACTTTAGCAGAGCGGGAGTTTATCATTTCACGTCTGAAAATATCCTGCCATGCATGAATAAAGAAATTAATTCAATGTGAGTATTATCAGTCTATTCATTTAGATAAGAGGCTCAAGCATACACGTTGTTTCAATGGGAGCAACACACAAAACACTTTTAGCGGTGTTCATCCAATGAGCAATGCCAGGTCTGAATTTATTCAATTTAAAATACTCTACTGGAGACCTGTGAGAATGAAAAGGGCAGCACTGAGCCATTCAAACCTCTGCTGGAACAAGGTGATTGTGTCCATATGTTCCCTCAATTGTCCTAGCGCAGCCTTATTGGCAGGGTGTCGTGGGAAAAAAAAGCTTGCATATTGGTGTTGGTCTTACCCCTTTGCTCTATGCTTCGTGAATAGCCTAAAAGGACACGAGAGAATAGGCGGGAAGAAAGCTTAAAGGTTGCTCTCACCTCAGCTAAGAGGGTCATACTGAGGCACTCGACACGGGGGAACGACCAGACCTAGTCTGAGTGGTTCACAGCCCTCTCAGAAACTGCCTCCTATGAAGGGCCATACACACAATAGATGGGACAAATGGACACGTACACAGAAACCTGGGACCTACTTCTAACACAGATCAGGGAAAGTGTTTTATATCTATATATATCTATATATATATATATCTATATATAGAGGTGCAAGTGCATATTAATGTAATAATGTAATATATAAATAACCTCTCTCCTTGTTCAACAGTTAAAACCAGAGGGGTTTTTATTCATTAAAATGCATTTATGTGCTTTGTGTGAAAGGGATTTTCTTCATAATACATTGGTGGAGTTGATTGTTAGAACGCCAGTGGCATTCTGGCATTTTAGTAGTAGCAGCACCAAAAGTGACAGTTGAAACAGAAAAAGAAGTAGTAATGGTAGTTGTTGCAGAACAAGTGGCCACACTGCAGCTCGCTTACGCCATTAAATAACCGCCATCGCGTCAGGAATTTCATGAGTCAATTTAAATGTCTTACCTGCCGGTTAGATTAAACTGACCGCAAACAAGAAAGTGTACGTGTGCTGCATTAGAGTGTAAACAGTCTGTCAGTGCAGGCCCTGATTATGATGACATACATGTGTAGAGGACTGCGTATACAAGCCTGATCATAAAAAAAACACTTGCAAAGATCGCTTCCAGCTGGTTGTATGTTATTCTGGTGGCAGATGGGCAGGGATTTCAGAAGCACACAATAAGTGCCAGACTCTTCAGATTATCATAGGGAGGGAGAAAAAGTGGCTTTTTTGTTTTTGTAGAACTCGTAGCAGTAAACAACTCTGAGAGCACACACTAAAAACATGAGCTCCTCGCTCTACTTCCTAACCTTGATGCAGAGGATGTGGGTTCCGGCTTTGACGAGCTCGTCTGCCAGCTTCACGTAGTAGTCCAGAGAGTACTTCTGCCTCATTGGGTCGGAGACGTCGCCCGTGTACGAGATGGCAGCCTCCACTACGCCACCTGCTGCTCCGGCAGCCTCCATGCCCAGCAGCATGTTTGGCAGGTAGTTCAGGGAATCGAACACGCGGAAGATGTCCATGCCGTTCTCCTTGGCCACCTCGCAGAACCTGGAGGGGTGGAAGGAGGGCAACACGATATGAGCCAAAAGCCCACAGTCGTGTACATAAAACTCCACCCTCAAATCAGAGTCAGAAATAGAATAGAGGCTGCTGAGACCTCTCTCTCTCTCTATGCACAGTGTATCCCACATAATAGTGCATATCCGGGATTGGGATAAGCTGTTTATCTCCACCTCCGTATCGCCACTCATGAATATCGCTGTACCTGCGTTAATACAACATCTTCGCTATTTCCATGAAAAGTGAGCTAACACAGCCTGCAGGAGCCCACATGAATGTACACCCGCCTCATTGTCCAAGCTGCTCGTGGTAAATCCCTCCTGTTATTGCCTCTGTATCTTCATCGGGTTTTTCATAACTGGGGCGAGTGCTTACTGTAGCCGTGTTACTGTGAATACAATATTTACGCACACAGAGCTTTTGTTTTTGCAAATAAACAGACACACTTAATGTTGTGCCACGAGAGGATTACCAGTCAAACGTCTGCGTGTCCGGTGTTTATTTAGCACTACAATGTGAGTGCTCTCTAATGGACGCTGTTTGGCACCAAATCAGAAACACTGTGCTGTCCAACATATCTGACTCAGAGCTGATGTAATCATTATGTGAATCATGTTTATCAGAAAGTTGTTTTTCCGTCAAATTCAGTGGGAAGAAGATCTAGCTCGCGATCGACCAGCCATTTCAGACATTATAAAGTTGTACATCCCCTTGCTGCAGAGGATACTGCACTGTGACCCTGTGACATGCACTTTAAATCAATACAAATACATTAAATGACACTTTGATTTGATTTAGTTGATGAAGACACGTGGGCCACTTGGCAGCGGGGTTCTTGCTGCACTGAAGACGTCGAGGGTGAGAGAATGACGGGGAGGAGGGAGGAGGGAGAGAGAGAGAGAGAGAGCTGGGCCAGCAGATCAAAGCTATTAATCACACTCATGTGCGCATTTTCGATGGCGCGCCCCCTCCGGGACACCGAGAGTGAGGCGGGGTGGAGAGGGAGACGAAGAGCAGTCGGGATGGAGAGAGGGAGTTAAGAAGAGGGGAGGAAGTGTGTAATGCGGTGAGATGAATGGAGGCATGAAAAGGGAGTGATAAGAGTGGGGATAAATCATGACTATATGATAGGAGAGGGGGAGCAACAAAACAGGGAGGATTGGGGAGGTCTGTGTGCGTGATTCAATGGGAAGAAGGGAGAAGGGGACAGCTGCATTCGTCAGAAAGCCACTCCTAATTTATCTGAGGTGAGGGGAATTGCACTGTGCATGTGTGTGTGTGTGTGTGTGTGTCCGTGGAACTGCATGCAGGTGTGTGCGTGTGTGTGCGTGCTTTTGTATACACGAGCCATCCACATCATCGAGGTAACTTGTGAATTCATCTGGAAAACTTTTAAAGGCGTGTGTATGCATGTGTGTAGGCAGCAGGGTATTTATGGCCCTAAAGACATTTCTAGTGCACATCTGTATCAATGATGTGTGTACGTGTGTGTGTGTGTGTGTGTGTGTGTGTGTGTGTGGGGAACTCACCGAGCATGGCAAGAGGCAACAGGAAAACGTCCACCGAATTGACCTGACTGAATGTGTGTGTGTCACTTGTGTGGTTTGTGGGTAGCTGCTGTTCAGAACATCCACTGGACACCACACGGTGTCCAGCACATATGGACTTTCATCGCATCACGAGACAACAACAATCACTTTTATGATCATGTAACCGATAATGATGTACACATCCAGCTCTTTCAATGCATTTTGCCAAATCACCTCATCAAAACAACAATTCCACATATTACCTTCGGACAGCAGTTATAGTGAGGAACCAATATCTACATTATTGACATCAGGGCTTCATCAAATGTCATGTTTTTTTACATGAAATGCTTCTATTGTGGTTTTCGAATGAAGCTTTGAATGTCTGTCATCATATTTCATGACATTATCACCCTAAAACAATGGCGAGAAATATGATTTTGTGTTATTGTGCTTATGTAAAAGTAACATGCTGCTAGACTGCCATCGTAATACAGGTGCGTGCGGGAGAGTAAACCATTTGCAGAAGCTGCCTTCAAGACAATGTTATGCAAATTGCTGTTTTACAAAAATTCCATGTTTTCAACACAGACATTTTTTTTTGTGGTGTTGTTTTAAGTCTCGTTTGTTCTTTGAAAAAATTGGTTTTGAATCTCAATGGTAAATGTTCTAATAAAATGAATAAATGATTAATAAATGATGAAGTTGACTGTATTCTACATACTAAACACTACACTCAGCGTACATAGTGTTCAACGCATGCATAGACAATGCAGATGAACCTACTGTGTGCAGTGACCTACATTCACAGCCCTGCCTTGTGTGTGTCAGCGTGTTCAGTTCTAGTGGACAGAATGTATGGATTTGGAAGCAAATACAAAATCAGTTGTACACATTCATGATAAGACTCTCGGTATTATGCCTGAAAGCCCCTTAAACATCCGATATGTTTGACAACTGAATTACGATTTTAGAAAAAATGGAAGTATGAAATGTGCGCGTACGAGTGACTCACTTAAAGACGGCGTTGTCAGGGTAGTTGGTGTAGCCCACAGCGTTGGCCCCACGCAGCAGCATCTGGAAAGGGACGTTTGGTATCAAAGCTCTCAGCTCCTGGAGTCTCTTCCATGGACACTCCGACAGGAAGCGCAGGGCCACATCAAAGGTAGCCCCTACACACACACACACACACACACACACACACACACACACACACACACACACACACACACACACACACACACACACACACACACACACACACACACACACACACACACACACACACACACACACACACACACACACACACACACAGGTAGCAGTATATTATTAGCCGTCTCATCCATCTTCCAAACTTTGATCTAAATTTTAGACTTCAAAACGAATATTTCAATCTCATCGCGTTACACCCCCCCCCCCCCCCACACACACACACGAAATGTCTGATGACACTTGCACATTCATTGTTCATTCTAGTACTTTCATCATTTCATTCTGAAGTCACTATAAAATCGAAGAAATCTTTCAGTGGGAGAGGCGAAAAAAAACCAGACAGCAATCTCTTATTTCCCTTTCTTGGGGGAGTAGATCAGCGGATCTCATACCCGTTTATCATATCAGCCAGAAATATGGAAGCCTCCAGTGATTTTCTGCTGATCCAACACTGTCATCATTAAATTTCATTTGCTGTGCACCCGTACAGTTGGACACAGAGAGAATACTAAGCGCAATTGCTTGCTCCCTACTCTGGGAGGCGCAGGAATGCCCTGGTCTGGATTTCCTCCCCCCCCCCCCCCCCATTTAGATTTCAGTCTGCGTCAGCATCTCTTAAACCACTGATTTGGAGCAGAAATGCCTCCAAGCAATCCTATCTGATGTTAAACATATTCGTACTACAGCATGCGAGATATCAAAAACGTGATGCTGAACAAGGAATTCAGCAGAATTTGCTCGAATAATTTGTGAACAGCTGGCCCCAAATATCGGAACATGAGGCAAGGAGCACCGGGCAGATAGGCAGCCGACAATCTGTCACGAAGATGAGCTGAAATAAATCGGGCCGAAAGACGGCAACAAGCCCGTTACGCAATGCCCACACTTGCAATGAATTCAACATCCCGTGTAATGTTTGAAGAAAGAAAACCTGGAAAAGGTGCTGTGGGAATATATACGCCTGTAACATCTTCTGTCGGTATGGTAGGTAAGAGTACACTTTATACAGAACTCAATAATAATAAACACTAAATGCTCTCATATTGACAGACTTTTTACTTCATCCAAATCTCCCCTGGTGGAAAAATAAAGTTCTATAAAACTTCTATCTCTTGAGCCAATGAAGGACAGCCCATGATAAATAAAAATGATGAACATCTATAATATAAATCATCGAGTTGCACACACACACACACACACACACACACACACACACTGCAGTTATCAGAATTTTTGCTTAAGTGTGCAAGTATGGCCCTGATGCATCAGACAGTTCATCTCGTCGGATCAATGTTTATGTCTCTGCGATTCCAGTTCATCGCTCTGGATTGGTTGATTTTGCCGTTGCTACCCGCGCTGCTCAGGCTTGGCGTGTTTCGTGTCCACTGCTTGTGCCGTACCAGGAAACAGCTCATGTTCCTTAAAACATGCAACGGTTCTGTGAACCACTGATTGCACAACGGCGGGGCGCACACACACACACACACACACACACACACACACACGATTAGGAATCTGTCGCATTACCATCAGATAAATTAGCCAACTGTGAAGTGTCATTCTTGCATAGGGGTAACTGTGTTCAATACTCGCATGGTCCTCTCCCTGAGCGATTCACTTCGGGGAAGTGATTCAAGCCCAGCAGAGTGTAATGTTCCCTATCTCTGATCATTTGTACTAACGGTGTATTGTATAGGGACTTCCTATCAAGAGAGGCACGGTAGTTAATCCTCCTATGGCCGTTGAGTGATTTATGAGGAGCTGTTTAAAAGGTATTACAAGCTGTCCTTGTGGGACAGTGTGTGCTAGAGCTGAACCTTCCCACTGCAGCATCATGGTCGTCGCATTCCTGTTTCACAACCTGAATCAATACCGTGCGAGAGCATGGCTGGCAACTAGTGTGCGTGGGAACGTCGGGGGAGGGAAACAAACGGTCTGATATTCACACGTTACACTGACGGGACGGTAAAATATGACAACGTTGTCTTATCAAAGAGGCACTCCGATAATTTCCCTCACGAAGTATACGCTCCACAAGGGGAGTAACCACTCATCCTGTGAAAACAGTATTGTAATGCCGTGTGTGAGGGAATAACACCTGGTGGTGTGTCCGATTGGGCCCCGACACCTCAAAGAGAAAAAAGGGAAGGAAGTAGATAGGAGAGTCGTAAAAGGCAATATATAAAACCAAGGGAAAATAAATGCATAACCCACGAAGAAACATATTTTGTGAAAATGAACACTGGTTTGGCTTCTTGTAGAGTAGAAGAGCTGCTGTAAAACAACAACACGGATTATGTTTGTGTGTAAGAAAAGCGAAAAAAACTAGCAACTGAGCTGAACTTTGTGTTGAAAGGCCGGCTGGCAGATACAGGAGGGATTCAGAGGGATCATATCTCAAGAATGAATTCTGCCTTTAAGTGTTTAGATAATCGTGAACGCACTATTCTGTGCTCTCTGACTCATAATCACATCATGCAGGAGCTGCCGACAGCTCCAGAGGATCCACTCGCATATTACATTCCTCTTCGCTGATTCACTCGTTCTCTCTCTCGGCAACTTTCCTTTAAATGAGCGAGACAATCTCCTCGGCCCATTACAGAACCATCGTGTCAGGAGGTGTTTAAGCGCCTGACTCCCGTTCCTTCGCGTGATTCCAATGATGTACTACGGCTGTCGTGGTATAAATGGGAGAGAGGCACGCATATATTCACTCGCTCTGACTTTTTTATGAAGACAGAGCACTGTTTGAACTTCAAGCGCTTTCATTGACGGAAGATTTCCGAAACTCGACTCCCACCGCAATTCACACATCCGCAGCTTTATGAGAGCGTTTAGACAGAAAGACAAAAGGAAGATGTATCCAGCGCGCTCGCTCTCGTCCTTTTATCTTAACTGGATTCCATTCGGGGGCCAGACTGTTCTACGGTGTTTACCTTGAGCTTTCGCTGTAGCAAACGCCCACATTAAGAGTCTTTCCCATATTGTCAGCTCAGCTTAGAATGATCATGTGCTTGTCAGTTGAAGTGAGTGGTGGCATTATGTCATGCTGCTATGATTTGTTTAAAACGGTTTATGGCAAAACCTTATTAAATGTATCTTTGGAATCATTGATGTTGAGGTTTAGTTGAGAACATCTTACCACACTGCTCGTCTCCGGCTTTTGTACAGTTCGATGTGCCATTGGTTTAGGCTTTCAGAACCCATGGTAGGGCTCGGTTGAGCAAACAGGACGCTCATACTAAACTAACATCTTGAACGCTCAACCATGAAGCGGTCTCAAAGCATGCTTTCTATCAGGCTTGGTTGACAGTTTCCTCTCACGCAGATGAAAAAGCTGATGGAAAGCTGAGTTTGTGCTCTTTCATTAGTAAAACATATAGACATGAATTCCTGCGCTATGAGCTTCCCGTTCCTTATAAGGAGATTAACTATCGGCCCCGTTGGACTGTGTGTAGACCCAGGGAGGTGCTGTTATTACTGCATGACGGTAAACAACATTTCAATGTGGGCTGAAGAATGGTGGACGCAAGTCTTTTTTTTTTAAAGTCTTCAAATGAAAGATAAACTGTTAAAAAGGATTTAATGGAAGACCTTTCCCCTTTCAGAACTGGCTCGCACAGTATAATGAGACATGCAGAGAGTAGAGTGGCACCTTTTTAACAATATCCTGCAGAGTGAAGAACCGAGTTCACTGAGAGGTTTTCACGGGCTCTCTTCAAAGATTTACTTTTAATGTAACGCCTCAAACATGGCTGACCTGAACCGGTGTCATCTTTCTCTGGCCAGTCTCGCCAAGACGGCAATTAATCTGTTCAAACATGAGGCGAGTCGACAGTTAGTTGATGTGACGTGTGCTCAATATGCTCTCCCACAGTAATGAACGCCTGTCGTGATCAGCTACGCAGGAGGAATTCAACCTTCGAAAGCACTGGAAAGGTTTCACTGGAGTTTCTCTCCTTGCGTTTTTGTTTTTTCTCTCACTTTGTTTACCATCTAACGATGAGCCCAGTCACTGAAACAGAAACCCTTGTTACTTCAGGCCTTTGTTGTTCGGTTCTTATGTTTGTTCTTGTGATCCACTGAAAGCCCTCCAAGTAAAATAAGCATAATCGCTCTGAGTGGTTTTCTATAATTGAGCATTAAATTAAATGTTTCAACCTCAAGAGGTTCACTGGGCATATCTCTTCCAAAACTGTGAGTATCATAAGGAGAACTGAATTTACTCTTTGAAACCAGTTCATAACAATTGCACTTCACATCGGACCATTATCAAGAAGTGTCGACTGTTCAGGCATGAGGCACGTCGTTTTTGTTCTGCGGCCAATTTCAGAGTAATTGCAAATTACCAAAAGACGCTATTGGACTGTTCGTGCCTCACGAGGTTTCAATAACGGGTGATTTTCTCTGTTCATTCAAGAGCAAGGCAAGAAGAACTATCATTGTCTGTTGAGGGAACTCGCTGAAGACCGACTTGTGGGAGAGAGGCGATGGAGGCACGAGATATGCTTTCAATGGCACATGATTTTCACAGCTCAGACAAGAAACACAAAGAGGTACAATCACTGTCACCAACCAAACACGGAGCGGATCGACAGCAAGAGAATGGAGAGGACAGGCATCGCTGTTACCAAGCATTAAAACGTGGGAGCACATACAGAAAGAGTTTAATTAAAATGATAACCATCAGAAAAGGGAAATTCAGGCGTATCACGACTGCTCGTATGAGATCACATATCGTGGGTATTTCCTCATTACTAGGAATCTTCCGAGTGCCAAATTGTGGTGCTGCTGCAGGTTCTTGTATCTATGTAATTCTGAAAGCACTTTAATGCTTCTGCGCTCAGAAATAAAGCTGGAAGAAGGAGACAGTTGGCCTGCAGACTGGAAGCAGTGGGGCAACTGCTGGCCTAGCTCTGCCAACCAGCACCTTCTGTTTAATCGGTACTGAAACAGTAGCTTGTGGAACTATTTCACAGCGATGAAAAGACTCCGTATGTTGTCATTCAGCACAAAAGACACCCACCTCCCCAGTTCTCCAGGCTGTAGAGGTTGCTGAAGTTGTGGCTGACGAATGGCGAGATCTTCTTCAGGTCGTGGGTCCGAACCCTGGTGGCCAGGAGCGATTGGTGGGCATCCCTGAAGGTGGTATCCATGAGCAGCAGGCCTCGGTGGGCACGGACAGCCTTGGCGAACCCCTCGGGACCGTCACGCAGCAACACGTCCCGGAAACCTACTGGAGGGTCGCCTATTAGCGAAGGAGGGAGAGAAAGAAGAATTAATGTCGAGGAGAAGGACACAGGGGGGAGAAGGAAAGGGAAACGGGTTACATATGAAATAGCAGTTTGTGAGAAATCAAGAGGAAACTACCAGATTTTGTTGATCATTTTTTTGACTAAGTGCACAAGATGTTCGAGTAGCCCAGGCAAGCAGGTGAGCCACGTTATTGACACAGCGTTCTCTTTTAAGTTGTGCTTTTAACAACACTTGACTCAAGTAGATCAACTAGAAAAGAAAACGAGAACTTAAGCCCAGCAGCCATCTTATTAGACACACCACCCACCGATTTGTAAAAATGGATTCCTCCTGCTGACAGTGACTCATTCGGCCATGATGTTTCTATTTAAAGTAAGCAGCTACTGTTCAGTGAAACAAAAGATCCCAGCGACTGAGCTCGGTACTGTACGTTTGCCACCCGAAGGCAAACCGGATCCAGAATGGCTGCTATTCCACTTTTCATGCGTCTCTAACTTCTCAGCCTTATCGGGCCTGTGACCCTGTTTTTAGGTCCCAGATTTACACCAGCAATCAGAGAGCTGCTGTCGTGATGACCGTATTCGAGCATGACATAAGTTTATGTTCTATTTTCAAGTGTGGAGGCAGCTCCACATGGATTTTGAATCCATGTTCTTTGGCAAATTGATATGTTTTATACATATATAAATATATAAAACATGAGTCTTAAAATTCTCCAATATGTATGTCTGCTGAATATCCCCAGACCCAAAGTCTACAGCCATGCTAGCTCTTAGTCAATGCACACTAACTGCTCCTAATTAGCACTTAACACAAAGCGTACATGGGAAGGTCATTATCTTTGCAGGTACTTGGTATCGCAGAAATAACATTTTGACCTGATGACGCCACACAGTCATTATGATTCGTCCCGTGGGGACCGCTGGTCTGTACCAAATGTCATGCAATCCATCCAAGAGTTGAGATATTTCACTGAAAACCACAAAAAGTGAAACTCACGATAGCACAAAAAGTCAGGTAAACACGAAAGTTATTATGATCAATCTTCTGGAGATCCTGGATGTCTGTAAAAAAAAATGTCTTCCAATCCATCCTGTTGATGTTGAGATATAAAGGAGAAGTGAACCCTGGGGGTGCGCGAGCTGCCTCTAGGGGGTGCGCGAGAGGAAAAATGTAATGGCGGTGCAGTCCCGTCTCCTAAAAATTACGTTCCCCCAAAACTAAAATGCATTCTCAATTACGTTTTACCACGAACGTATTTTCTCCCTGATTACGTTTGTGTTTGACGTACAAATACGTTTCTCATCAACATATCTTTGCCATACTCTAGTCTTTATTATTTTTCTGTAATCTGGCTCGCCTCTACCCCGCCACCCACGAGTTGTTGACCCGCGGCCTGTTCCGAGGGCTGACAGACCTGATGATCGGGTGCCTCGCGGCGGGGACGGCTGGAGACCTCGCGTCCCAGAGCCAACGGGTGAGCGCCCGCCACTCGGAATCATGAAACCAAGTCCCGGATTTCACCCGGGGGACATTCTGGAGGTTGTGACCGGGTGATGTGCCTCGTTGCTGGGGAGGTATGAGCCGAGAGTGGCGGGGTGTTATGGAGGTATATATTACAACTCGGTGTTGTTCCCGTGCGTGGATGAGCGCATTTCTACCGAAGACAGGCGGCGTGTTGTGGTAGTATTCTGACCGCGTAATAGGGAGAAGGAGAGGCGGTGGTGGAGAGGGAACAATGTTAAAGAGATGGTGGAATGTATGATTGGAGAGAGAGAAGCGGAAAAGTTGGACGTGATCCCGCGTCCAACAACACTGTCGCGCGTATCGATGCTTTGTCCGAAGACATCCTGGCTACATTAGTCGGTCGCGTGAAGAAGAGTGAGTTTTACTCTCTGCAAGTAGACGAGTCTACAGATGTGGCCAATCTGGCCAATCGTCCGTTACCTTCGTAACGTTACGTCCGTTACCTTTTCGAAGGCACGGTGCAGGAAGAGTTTTTGTGTTTTTTATCTTGTAAACAAACGCCACGCGCGAGCAAACTGTTCTCTCATTCGTCCGATTTTTATGCGGCTCTGTTGCTTTTTTTTTTTTAAGGTGCGTGTGTGTGTGTGTGTGCGGGGGGGGGGGGGGGGTTGGGGGTGCGTGAACCCGGTCGGGATGTAGAAGGGGGTGCGTGGCCTAAAAAGTTTGGGAACCGCTGCTATAGATAATTCAGCCTGGAACAACGTTGTTGGATCAACATCCATGGAGCCATGCTGCTCTAAAAAAAGAAGACAAGAGCGATGCAAGCTTGTGTATGAGCTAGCAACGGGTACATCACACGAGCAATATTCAATTAGAGTTTTTCAGAAACCTTGTAGGATCCATCCCCGAGAAACCCCGGATGAAGACTGCCGAACATGTTAGCATTAGATGAGTGTTTCTCATCTAACCGCTATCAGTTGCTAAAAGCTTCCACAAGGAGGAATATAATCCTTCGCTGAGGAATCCCCAAGACAAATGCCGTATTTTCCAGTTCATAAAGACTAAGTACCGGTAGTTCTCAAAACAAACAAATTAGACAGTGCGGAAACCTTTCCCTACGGGCTCTGCCTTAACCAACCCTCCTATTCTAATCCTGCTCGTTGCCTTGCAATTTAACACAAGCACAACCAGAGGCAATCAAATAGCGGAGGTGGAATTGAGATCTATTTTTGCTGCAGTGTGTACAATAATCAATCAATTAGATTCGTAAATGAGGTCTGCCTGCTCAGTTGTCCTCCAACCCTCTGTCCCCCTCTCTCTCTCTCCCTCTCTCTCTCTCTCTACCATCTCTGCTTCGCTTAATATTCGCGAGGCCTCGATGAGCTCTGTGAAATCACACCGCCGTAGCAAACAGATACAGACACGTTGAACTTATCAAGATCTGCGTGTAATACGGCTGACTGGAGAACACCCCGCACACCTACACACACACACAGAAGAAGAAGAGGATTCATTCTCAAAGCCCTCTTCCCATTTCTCACACAAACGTGCTTTCTATGTTTCTTTTTACCACTCTTTAACATAACGGACAGTTAATTAGGTCTCTGTACTGGGACTACTGGGACCAAACAATGGCCTGTGCATGCGATACGTTTCCAAGAGAGAGGCAGTCGCAGCGTTTGAGTGCATTTGTGTGTCGTATCGTGCAGTGCAGACACAAAAAGTAATAAAGAGACAGAAGTCCCAAGCGGATGCTGTGCTTGACAATTGACCCACTTGCGCACACACTTTTCTTTGCATTGAAAACACCCCACTCCCACTACCCTAGCTTCTGAGCCCTCACTTCTCCCCCTGTTTATCTCAGGTTGGTGTCACTTCATACCTCGTCACTCTTTTGGCCCTCTCTTCACACTCAACCCATCCCCGGCTAATGTGAGCAGGCAGAGCGATGGCTACAATGCTCAGAGGCACTTCTTTATGTGCAATTTGTGCAGAAGATAGTCTCAGAGAAATAACAGCTTGAGTCGTCACCGTCCTGCACTGGCATCTGCGTCCTGAGAAGACTGGTGAATGTGTTGTATCTTTGTGTTTAGGGCACTTTTAATTGGCACATCCTGGTGGGAGTGCTAATCAGTGCTTTATGACAGGAATGTGCTGGAAGAGCCAATCAATTAAGCCGTAACATGCTAAAAGCAGACTTGTTAAAGAGTTGTAAGACTGTGTGCTACAGAAAAGTTCAATCATTTGGAATTCATAAAATATAACCCTTTCTTTGTAGCTTTACCAAATATGTACGTTACATTTAGTTATTGTTTGCTATTTGCCACAACTTCTAATACACTGCCTGCTAGAAAACATTTGACTGACACCAGCTTCAAGAAAAAGGGGATTTGTTTTCCTCAAAATAGCTGTATTGGAGGTGTGAAACAAACAAATTGAAAGAAATGTTTTAAGAACAAAGAAGAAGAAAAGTTGCCTTGCAGTACACACACGCACTGAGTATCTTGAGGATTCAGAAAGCCACATTTAAGACTCCTTCTAAGCTACCTGGAAATGAGTTTTGGAGCTAAACAACATCAAAACAAAGAAATAAATACAGTCCTTTCCGTTTGAAGATGGCTAATGAAAGCGTCAAACTAGAAACAGGAAATGATTCAAGACATTAATTCCATTTGTGCACAGATTTAGCACAGATTTAGCTACAAACTCCCCCTCTACTGTAACCCTAAGTGTGGAAATACAGCGCACAAACGGGAGGAGGAAAGTAGTCCGTCTTTTTTATTAGTCAGACTTCCTAAAGCTAGCTCACAGGCATCTGGTGATTAACCTCTACATGTCCTCCATTAAATAAATCCAGACAATAATTGGAACACGGTGTGCTTCTACGCCATCGATGAAGCACCAGCAATCAGCCTTCACAGGGAAACCATTTAGACCACAAATCCTAATTAGAAAATAATGGCTTTCAGCACTTAACATGTTGCGTCAGGACACCCTCGGCCTGTCTTTCAGGAACACTTTCGCTGCCCTGTCTCCTCGCTGTGGAGGGAACTCCGGGATAATAGCCTCCCTCGTCACCCTTCCTCCTTATCTAGGTGTGATGTTATGAGATGACAATGTTCTGATCTTTGCTCCTCTCTGTTCACAGTAATACTCCCCGCCACTTTCTTCCTCATGCATCTATCTCCGTCAGTGTATATCTCTCCATATCTCCCTGCCCGCCACTGTGGCCATTTCCTCCACATACAGGGATTATGCCCGAACCCCCTCCTCTCCTTCCATGGCCCTGTCCCTCCCTCCATCCATCCACAGAGTGTGATAACACAGCCCTAATCCCTCTCTTCTCCCAATCCCTCCGCCGAATGAAAGAAAGGATATAAGCACATTACAAATCTTATTACTAGGCTTTAGGTATGCCTCTGTGCGTGCCTGTGCTGCATACAACTGCTTCATCAGCTGCTTACTGTAAGGGGGGGGGGAGTCAATACTGTGTGCCTGCTGCAATAAGAGGGACGGGCAATGATAGCCGTGAACAGAAGATTTGTATAGGTGGTGGGTACGCTCACTCACTCACAGGCAGACTCAAACACGGCAGATTAGATTGTCCTACTCTACTCCATTACGTTCCACTGCGTGTGGTTTTTAGATGTCAGATTTGATTAGTTATGCCCGATTAGGATTCATATTATTCACATTATTTTGTTATAAATTGGTGTTTACTGGGCACGTGCTGAGGCAGAACAGGGCGCTGATAAACATGTCAAATTGATACAGCTCACTATTTTGTTGCTGTCAAAAGAAGCAGCCGCAGAAATCCATGCCAGTTTGCACCAACTCACAAAAAAACACACCTGGGAGAGCAGTGGTAAAAAATGAGCAACTCTGATCGTCATTTCAAAATGAATATTTTTGTATTTCAGCCTTAGTTTAACCTGTCAAAACTCACGAAGACAGTCTAGTTAGCGAACGGAGAAAAAAGAACCACAGAGCTCGACTCCAGAGACTCCAAGTGGCTCAACAAGCTCGTCAAAGAGCCCAGCTTGGCCTTGGGAGAGTCCAGGGTTGCTGGTGCAGAGCAGAGTGAGACGCATGGAACTTCTGCCTTCACGAACAATGAACTGAACCCTCTCGTCCCAGTACTCACTGCTCAGCGGAGCACTCTGGGCCAAAACCCTTTTCCTCTCCGAGTGCTAAACTGAGCCATTTAGGAAGGCCTGTCCGCCTCCAGCTATCGGCCTGGTCGACAGCCCATTTGTCATTCGGCGGGGGCTTTTATCCAAAGTGTTTACATTTTTAGCACGGGAGTCCCGGGAGAAATGAAACCCCTAACCCTTGCAGTGGCAGTGCCTTGCTAAATTAGTCCAAATGTAATACATGCAAAATGGGTGATGCATTGTGGCATAATTATGGTAACATTGGTCAGTGATGCTTTCAAAAGAAAAGCGCAAAGACAGTGTTAAATTATCAGTTGCTGGTCTTGTTGACACGTTGCCCTGCACACAGAGCTCCACTGTTTTTTTCATTGCTCAAGCTTTATTGCACAAAGTGCTTTCCATGCGTTGGCAGGGTATAACATCTTATTTTGATAGGGGGATAAAGGAGGTGACTGGGTTGGCATAATAACGTGTGATAAGAGTGTGAATTCTGCATCGCTATTGGCTGGATTGCATGCGATTGACATACCCATGGTGCCAGGAGGGATGACGGGGTCTATGGAGGAAGGCTTGGCCTTGACTGGGATGGGTGTGGTTGGTCCATTTACCATCACATGACCTGAAGTATACAAAAAGAGAACACAAGTCAGATGCAGTTCTGTAGAGCAGGACACATTTTCTTTTTCTGCCAATTGGTGGAACCTTGGATTAAAACACCACCGGTTTAAAGTTTGAGTCGTATACAAACCAGCTCGGCACTTCTTCCCTCTCTGGTTTTTATCCTCTAACTGTAATATCCCAGATATCAAGTGTAAATGTTGTTATTGGATCCATTAAAAGCATTATAGCCGTCTCGGTCATTTTTTTGTCTGAGCCAGAAAGTCACAATTCTGCACTGACAAAATGTTGTTTTGCATTGGAGGTCCGCTCACTGGAATCACCACGATCAGCTCAGCTAACAGTTACTTCCTGATTAAACGCTGGACTGTGGAAGCCACAGAAACAATCATGGAATGACAGCTCATAGGATATTTCAGAGCTGTTATCCTTATAATCCTGGCTGATTAAATATAGGCCGAGTTGAATGTACAGTTAGAAACAAACTGAACTTACCGCTAGATATAAGGAACACAGCTGTGACGTCACAGCATTTGAGCGAGTGTGTGCTCGCGTATGCACTCACCCAGGTAGTGCAGTAGCTTCTGGGCTCGGTTCTGCGTGGGCTTGAGGTTGAAGAGTTCCTGGTTCTCGTCGATGAACTGGGTGTCCACGGTGGAGTGGAGGAACTGGTGGTTGTTGAACACATTCTGGAGGAACGGGATGTTGGTCTAGAGATGGAGAGACAGGAGGATAAACAAGAGGGCGAGCTTTAGAATCCGTTGCCGTCTTTATTGAGCGTGCTGAGGTAGCTGCAACAACAGAATACATCGTATCGAGAGACAAGACAGTCACGAAAGCAATCAGTCAGTCCTGGTCTGCAAATTAATCACATGAAAGAAAAGAGAGCAGTTCTTTTGAAGACAAGAGCCACATTCAAACGGAGAACGCTGCACAATCTCAGCTCCGACAGACAAAACACACACACACACAAAATCAGAGCAGAGAGACAAAGTCAACTGTTGAAAGCAATTACATTCCGCTTCTATTTTGTTGTTTTGTTTGTTTGCCTCAAAAGTATTATCACGGCAATTAAGCTCTCCAAATTAACAAAAGGAGGGGGGGGAGTGGATGAGAGAGGAGAGATGTAATTGTTTGGAGTTAATTTCATTTCTACATTTGTTGCTTATTTTTTTTCCCCCCCACTTTGGTAAGCCTTTGAATAGTTGTGGCGAAGAGGCGAACACAGTGGGGGGGGGGGGGGGATTGACAGAAAAAAAAGGGAGGAGGGGGGAGAGATTAGTAGAAAGGAATGCTCGTTGGAAGGATCCAGTGAAAGGAGGATGTGGTAATATGGTCTTGGAGTGGCTTTAGATGAGTTTGTCGTTGTTTAATGTCCCCAAGGGAAGGTAGCGAGTGAAGGAATGTAAACTGTGTGGAAAGATTATTTCTCTTTGTGTGTGCTAAGAGTGTCTTTGCACATGACCCCAAACATGTCGGAGTCTTTTATTCGGAGCAGAGAGAAGAAAGAGACAGAGCAACATCTATATTTCAGCTGACAAGGACAAGTCTCATTCCAGAGAGAGGGAGTTAAAGCAGAAGAAAGAGACATCTTCCACTTTGTCAATGTACAGAGCCAATAAAGTACCATTTATAGAGGTTTCATTCTCTGACGCACACAAAATGACTGCGTATCCTCAGACTCAGAGAGCCGGACAGCAGAAACAGAGCAGAGCCGAGGGATTTGTACAGCTGTACTGCACTGTGCCAGGCCTTGGGCTGCGGACCAAAACAGTAATTGCAATACGACTTCAGAGACCTGTGGTCGTCGTATTTTCATCCATTTATAGTATCTGGCAGGATAACTGCATTACGATATGCTGCTGCCATACATGCTCTTGTAATTGGGGGGAAAAAGCAGCGAAGTGAAATCTGGATATTGTCGTATTTTACATTTCTATACAATCAAACAGCAGTACGCCATCAAGACCAAGCTTAAATTGTATCAGAGCAGTGTTTAATCCACCCTATTGTACGGTTCTGAATGCTGGAGAATGACGCAAGAAGATCTCAACAGACTATCAACCTTCCACACCAAGAGTTTAAGACGAATACTGCACATTTTCTGGCCAAACAGCATTTCAAATAAAGAACTGTATGACAAATGCCAACAAGAATGCATGGCGACCATACTAATGAGCAGAAGATGGGGATGGATGGGACATGTGTTGAGAAAAAAATCCTGCTGATATTACAAGAACAGCCTTACATTGGACACCAGCAGGGAAAAGAAAAAGAGGCCGACCAAGAAACACACGGAGAAGAACTGTGGAGAAGGAGATGCAGAGCCTAAACCACTCACGGGGCACCATCCAGCGACTCGCTGGATGGTGGAGAGGGTTTGCAGACTCCGTTAACACATGGAGGTTTGTCCTTTCCCTCTCTGCTGTAGCAGATCACTGTGTTCATTATCAGGCTGCTCTGTGAGCCTGTGGCTGCCACGCACACCAACACACACATTCCCTTCACTCTTCCTCCATGTTTCCCCCTAATGATGAGAAACACACTCCCTCAAAATGGCCCACCCACACACCCCCCTCTCTTTACCCCGCTCAGTATCTATGTGGCATTTCTTCTTTCACTCTTCATCTGGCTCTCGGCGATATCGCTCACACACACACACACACACACACACACACACACGGAGAGACAGATACTCGACAGAGGCCCTTCCCTGATTTAGAAGCCCTGTAACAACCGATTGGCTACAGCTCTCGGAGCGTGTGTGCACAGCATGCAAAGTGCACACGTGCACACACGCTTTCTCTCCACTCATGATTGTGGGCCCCGATGCTGTTCAGACCGCAAACGCCAGCAGCTACACACACACACCTTTGAGAACTGTGTTAGTTTTAGAGGGAAAGTAAACATGTGAATTAATGCTCGCACAGGCACACCTTGACACACGCACGAGGCTCAGTGTCAGAAGTCACTGCCTCCTTTGGGTGCTGAAGAAAATCCTCTGTACTCTTCTTTCTTCACAGAAATGTAACAGGATTCAGATTATCCTCCCTTTTATTCTCGCAGCGTTCCGTTTCTCAACTAGTTAGTCGTGTTAATGCTACTCCGCTCACAGCCGGTCATTGCCTCGCTGGTGATTGCCAAAGCAACGTAGAGAGGTAAGTATTGATGTCCCGGGCCGTCAGCTCAACACCTTAAAACACTTTGGTTGCAGGGCATTTGGCTAAAAGTTTGTTCTTGTTCTTTGTTTTCCCAAAATCAAAGATACGTGTTGTCCCTCTGACCTGAGGTGCTATTTTTTTCCAATCTAGATTGTTTGGTGTGAGTCCCAAATACATTGGGACTGGTGGTGCTCAAAGTGACTAAATTATTTAAGATAATCTGCAGACATATTGTGAGCAGTTTCAAGTGAAAACTATGGTCGAAAGCAGAGTTGATTGACAAAATATTAATAAATAGAACTGCAGTCAAGAGGAACCTCTGTATCTTTTGGATTTGGGGGTGAACTGTCCCTTTAAGTTTGACATCAAGAGAAAAGCAATGTGCTGCATGGCTAACGTTACTTCTTGCAAATGTCTGCTTCAGAAGGCGTGCCAAAGCTGTCAAGCAACATCCAAATGAATTTACACCTGGCAGTAAAAAGCAGTCTGGGCATCTTGGGGAGGAAAAATAAATAATAATAAAAAAAAATCACCTATTTTATGTATTCTCGTTGTCTGCAATCTGTGTGCACTGAGATCGGATGTCATTTTTCACTACGCAGAGCAGACGACTAGGTGGAGTGAACGAAATAAAAACAACCAGGTGTTGAAGATGGAGATGAGTCATGCTGGAGCTGCTCTGCACGTGGTCCTCGTACCACGAGCTCTGTCCCCGAGGTGAAGACACAAGGGGTTCAAACGTGGCTGAATATCATTTAGATCAGATCAAATTCGGACTGTAATGTGTACATGTACACCTGCCATGTTTTTCCGAATAAAGATTTAAAAAACACGATGTTAACAGTCACACGCTACTCTTTGCTTTGAGAGCGCTGATATAAACCTGTTCGATTTCATATTCAAGCCTGAGGTCAAGTCTGAGGTCAAGCCTGCCCCTTTACCGACACTAATCTGTACTGCAGCACTTTATGTTGTGCAGTCCCCTTTACTCCTGCAATTGCATGCACCAAAATACCTTGAGCACAACAACCTGCGGTAGAGGAGCGCTCCATCATTTCAGACATACTGTCCCACACATAGTCGCGTATTGTGCTTTTTTGTTTTAAGAAACCTTTGGGCTGACTCTGGAACTTAAGTACAAGCATGGGATACACGGGTCAGAATCAAGGCCGGGGCCCTTGAGGGCCAAACCCCTGAATCACGTTCATTGGAGCCACACAGCTTCCTGCAAATGGGAATGGCAGTGCGGAATAGATCACATCTCACTGCTCGGGCGTGTGGGGGCACATGGATCCAGGGTGGTACCAGAAATAAGACATTATCATACATTATCAGTCACATTCTAATTCTTTAAAAACAGGGCTCTCCTTGTTATGAAAGACTGACAGTTTGGGAATCCTGTGTTACCTCCTGTGTGTCCAATGAAAGCGGAATTCAGAAAGTGGTCTATTCAATCGATGTATTTCTTTATATCTGAAATAATTTTTTAAAGCGTATTCAAGTTCGATCTGACTGCTTCACATGCAAAATACTCGTCGACAGTCTTGGAACTGAATAGCTGCCGGCTTAATATTCATATTTCAATGAAACGTGACCCTGGTAATGAGCCACTAACGCATTCGGATTGTTTAAACAACAGTTTGTGGGAACACCATATAAAATGTGATCCAAACAATCTGTAACACATAATGTTGCTAACACGTCTACCTGTACTGTTAAAAAAATAAAATCGTTAAAAAGAAGGTCACTCCCACAGCTGGGCGGTGTGCAACATCGCTCCAATTAGAGACTGCAGATGAAGCAGATACCTGCAGCCTCTGGGTGGCTGTGAGGAGTCACCAAGACAAAGGAATGCCTTCAGTGTGGGCTACTTACTAACTGTCCAGGGATCACAGAGCTCTTAAGATCCATCCAATAATGTTCACTGGCACAACATGAAATCCTGACGCCTGCCTAGAAAGCCAGGAGCACGCTTGGTGAAATCCTGTGTTGGCAGGGTGTCTCTGATCTACAGCTCACCTGGATACACCCGCACCCACAGTCCCGTTGTAAACACAGTCTGCTCTGTTCTTGCTCCTGGTAGAGATCAGTGGATTTCACCACATCTTCAAATGCAGACGATAGACCCAGCCTCCTCAAAAAAGCATCTGGACTAAATGTGTCATGTTCTCTTAGCATTTCCTAGTCATCAATACCTACGATAGACTTTTTTTGTCAGTTTTGTCAATTTAGTTTTGTGCATTTTGTGCACTCGAGGCAAATATAGAGTTGCTTTATACAAAACAGGAAACAAAAAGCATCGGAGACGGTACGGGTGCATATTTTGAGTTTGGATTTTTGCAAAATTTCAAACGGTGCTCGGCCTTGCACACAAATGCACAACACACACACACACACTGCGTCTCTCTGTCACACAGAACCTCCACGCCACCTAAGTGATTAGGAGTTGAACAGGGGAGCTGTCGGGTCATTCGTCTCTTCCCGCCTCTCCTCCCCTGTCTCCCATATCCCCATCCGTCACGCCTTAACCACTGGGCCGGGCACGTAAACAAGATCAACACAAACGCAGGAGTGAATGTAAACTCGCGTGGACATGTGTGAGCCTACAAATTTACTCAAGCAGACAAGGCAGGCCCCCAAACACAAACACACACACACGAGCAAATATTGATAATGGAGGACTCTGAGGAACCTAAGGCCTGAAAGGCAACACGCATAGAGAAACAAGCACACGGTGACAAAAACTGTTACCGCTGTTGTCTTTGCCTCCGTATCTGCGCGCGTGAATCCGTCCCTGTGTCCAGAGGAAGAATGGACAGATGACGGCGACAGCACTGACGATCACGGTCTGCGTTCATGTGATAAAACGCCGTGACCACTTCTCACCTCTGGGCTTCTTTTCAATTTCCTCTCCTCTAACTCCGAGGTCATGCTTTAATTATCTCTGTGGTTCCTTTGCTCACTGATTGGCTCTTTATTTCTCACCTCTTCTCCGCTTCCTTGGTAAGCAACCAACGCCTGTTCACCATGACAACCATCTTCATCCAATTCTTTACAACCGTGAAATCAGGGAAAATGTTTATTAACGCCAAAAGGAAAAGTGCCAGCACTCAGAGTACCTCTCATCTCGTCTCCCTCCGAAAGCTCCTCAACCGCGTCTCACTGCCTGACCCAGATTCAAGCAAGACTGTTTCATGGCTGCGCCTAAAAATCTGGCATTTGACATTTAGCAAGGGGCTTCTTCCTCAGTGAAATAAAACCTCCGATTGGTGATCTTCCTGGTAATAACTTCTGTCACCGCTCAGTGCTCACCTTGGGGTTCATCAAGGGGAGCTTTGGCCATTTCCATTAGAAATAAGCTCATAGGGTACGAAGACATCTGCCAAAATATTAAAACTTTTTTTATTTTTTATTATCTCCTTCTAGCATGAGAGTTTTGCGTCGGTGTAACTGAGGTTTCACGAGGACCAGTCCATGCTACAGTCCAGCTATGACCCCCTTCAAAAACAGATGTAAAGGAACAAAAGGAGGACGCTTTGAGAATATGTCAGACAGACTTTAAAACTCAGTAATGGGGAGGCCTTGCCTAATGTGCTTTCAGCTGCCTCTTTGAGTTGAATAGGGCGCTGTCCATGGTGCTGAACTAGCCAGACATCCTCGAAGACAAAGGACGTCAAGGGGGAAACATAGCTATTGCACTGTTGTCAAGACATGTCTAACATACCTCCGGTGTTCAAAAGGAGAACTACATTTTAAGATCGAAAGCATGAATTACCCGCTGAAGCTGAAGCAGGGTAAGGCAAAGTGGATACAACAAAGGTGCTTTTCACGCACAAAATATGCCATGTTTGCATGACTGCACATAATTGAGTTTTAGATGTTCTTGAAACATCGTTGCGAGATGACAGTTTCTTCACCACCGGAGGAGATGCATTCACCAGGGATCAAAACCGACACGTGATGTGTCATCTTTAAACAGCGTGACTCAGACTGAGCTGAATCAGCTAAAAGGAGGCCTCACATAGGGACCCTGAGACGCAGACTTATTAAAACGGAGAGCTACCTAGTGGTATTTTGGGAATCCTTAAGCGGTAGGCCTGTGACGCATTAAACCGCTCGTGATGAACTCCAAACCCACAGCGTGAGTCGTCTCAGACTGTGTTAGCGGCCGGCTGGCGCTCCGTGTTAATTACACTTGTACTTGTGAATGATCACCTCGCTCTGTGTGTCACGATCACATCTCATTCAGTGCTGAGACCGCACGCGGCAATGCATTTAGATCTGATGTTTGAATGTTTTTTAAACTATACAGACACCAACAAATCATTTATATTTCTGAAAATCGTACAACTCCCCGCTGAAAAAAATATAAACTGAACCAGGGCTCCTGCAGAGAGGTTTGAGATGGCATGAAGCAGCAGGAGATCGTCAACCTTTTAGAGCCTGAAGAAGAGATGGGGAATTCATAGTTTCACTGTGGGGTCCCAGCTCAATAAAACCTATTACTACCGCTGCCACATAGACTCCATCCAGCAGTAGAGCTGGGGCCGATTTGGTCGGAATGTGATAATATTACTGATATTCTACAATAACAACAGATGATCCGCCGGACAGATTATCCTTTAACAGGGAGAAGAGCACCTCTCATGCTCCAAACTGTGGGCAGGACGATGGACTTCATTTGGATAATCACACTATCGTTTTTAGTCCGCTGTTCATCGGCAACAGATGAGCTTCAGGCTTTTGATGACAGGAAGTTGTTACGGCAGCTCTTTTGGTCGACCGTTACTGACATCCGTGGATACTTGTTGACCTGTCAAAAGTGAGCCGTCATTTCTGTTTTACGGTTGATGTGTAGTTTAACATTTTCTCTCCCACCAGCTCCAGCAGCGGGTTGCAGCGACGTGCTATGAATGCTTACTCCCCGACTGGAGTCACTTGGGTATTTATAATGAACAAACTACGGTAACAGTAGGATGAAGTTTGGGGGGACAAAAACTAAACTCAGGAGCTCATAGTCTTGCTGTGAGACCCCACAGTGTGTGTGTAGACCCAGGGTTGTACATCACCACCATGTAGAACACCACTAATAACATGCAAGCAGTGGTCGTTCTTAATTTAAAGACTACTGTTGGGCTATAATCACGATGTTACAAGATACACCAACTACAGGATGCAATGGACACTTCAGCCTAAAACCGTACTTTTATCTCACTTGAGGTATAAAATCGACATCATGTTACCGTTCATTATCAGACGTCTCATTACTTCTGCTTGGCATCCTCCCAACAACGCCTGCGACTCATTTTGGATCCAGAGACACATTTTAAAGAGATCAAGAGCTGAGGTGTTGTTGTAAATAAACAAAGAAATCAACCGACGTGTGAAAAAAATAAAAATAAAAAAAAAGGTGCGGTACAGAAAAAAATGACAGCGTATAACGAAACTGGGAAAATAAACAGCAAACATGAATTGAAATAAAGGCATCTATAGTGCTGGCGTTGAGCATGTGCGACCTGAACGTGTTCAAGTCTTATAGAAAAACTGCAGCCCACTGAACAACCCTTTGCCAGTCGAATTAGCGAGTACACACTGCACACTCGAAAACCACATACTGTACCACTTCACACACATTTTTGTGTCGGGTTTGGGCTGCGAATGTTACAAAATGTCCTCGAAGTATCAGCACTCTCAGTGACAAATGCTTTCCCACACTCGAGCAGATAGGGCCGTTTATAACACAGGAAAACACATGCCGCACACACATGACGGCGGCTAAATAGGTCGGAGGTCGGGTGGAATATGTTTCTGGTGTAAGCAGTTACAGAGCAAATAGAAGAGAGAAATATCTAAAATCCGATGATATAATTCATAGATAATTAGAATACATTTCTTTTCTACAGTTAATTCATTCTCCACATGTTATTGTGCACTTTAAGCACATTTACTCTCATTAAAAATGTCACTTTCCATTCTAAAAAAGATGTTTCACCAGGTACTGCTCACGTATCTTTCACCTCAGTTAATGTCCCTGTTGCTTTAAACAAACTCTCTGCCTCGTCTGTCGCAACTACCTCAGGGTTACTTTAGGCGAAAGGCTACGAGGGCACGCAAAACAGCATTCGGCGAATTAGAATGTGAATGGGAGATCAAAGTGAAGCAGCGTGTCTCTCCCCGTATCACATCCAATTCAACCTGTCTCCGTTTGCCATCACCATCAAAGCATCTCATCTCATCGGCCTCTCTGTGTCGGAGACTCCTGTCACAAGTCAGGAGGTGATTCATCCGCGCCGCGCTAATAGATATTGAGCAAAGAAAGCTGGACTCCTGCTTAAAATGCTAAACAAATATAGAAAATGTCGACCAACAAGACCGTATTTAATCCTTCCCTTCCATCTATGGCGCAGCGTGATGCCTTTAATCCCAAAACATCCATAGTATCTATTTCTAGGGACATGGGGGAGCCCGGGACACTAAATGACTAATATCCGCCTATTATTTACACAATGTGCTATAACAAAGTTTCTCAGCACAGAACATCATGCATCATTTATTTGTATGTTTCTTAGCCTTATCTTGGTTGCCTGTGATTTTCTCGGCAGTATTTATAGGTTTCCACATGGGCTCCTGCTCCTCCGTACGCGTGTTCTCATCACGAGGCGCTGTCCGCGGTGCTGAAACGGCCGCTCCATCCAACGGCGTTCCAGTCGGCTGTGCCAAAAAAATGCAGTCATTTCTTAACGTTATTAGTTACACCTGTATTTAACAAGTCAAAGTGTCCCACTGTGAGAAACGTCTATTAGCCGTGTTTACCCGCACAGCCGGTAATGCGATTACAGTGGCAATGTGACTGAGGTGGCGCCCATGTAAACAGCACGCTCAGACTCCGTTAACGCTATTCTTCTCGTCAGAATGAGCTTAATGACAGAAAGCGCTGTGCAAATTTTAGATGCATTATTTAAAAAAGGGGGGGGCCTTCCAGTCACCTTAATCCTGCCATGATTCTTCTTTTGGAGTTTGAGGCAGCTTCTTTTTCGCAAACACACACGGCGCGCCAACTGCTTGATGGCAGATGCCAAAGATGTCAGCTGGTGAGGCACTCGAGTGTGCTCCCCCACTGCACGGTCTCGAGGAAGCACTCTCTCCAGGCCGCGGATAGACTTCGTGCGCGAGTCGCGGCGAACGTGCTCGATAGCGTTTAAAGAACGACTCGGAGACGAGATCAACTGCAACGTTCAAACGGAGACAGCCAGGGTAAACACCAAAGCACAGCAGTGCATCTTAATAAGAACGGCGCATCGCAGCACAGAGACAGCGGTATTAATGGAACAGTTCAATATGCAAGCCATCAAAGAATGTTCATCGGAGTAGTTCTTCACGCCGATTATCGGCTATAATCTGATAATTATATGCATGTAAATGCCTCAGTGAACTGACAGCTTCTTTCTGTTATACACACACAGACACACATTCGTGCAATCCTAACAGAACTAATGCCAAGAAAGTGCCGCTCGTATGAGGCAAAACAATCAACAAACAAAATCTAATTTGCAATCTTTTCATTTGCACCTCCCAGCTTTCTATTTCGACACTTAACAGCCTTTTCTTTTTTTCTCCTGCACAGCCCATTGCATTTCTGTATAGATTAGTTTAAGTACTAGCCCCCCCCCCCACACCACGAGAACGTTTTATTAGCTTTCTCTTATACATTGTTTGTTAATTCCACTTTATATTCCAGCAGAACACAATCCATGAAAGGAACACATTTGGCTTGCATGTTTGCTTAAGTCATTCCGGCCCCGTGTCTTCACTGTGCGTCTGAGCGTATGCGGTCCAGTCTTTAACGCTTAAAGCAATATAGAGAAATGAGGCCGAGCGCGTTTCCCTCGTACCTCGTCGACTGCTGCCGACGGCCGTGGAAACGGCCCAGCAGTAAGTGGGAAGTCATTGTGGAAAACACCGACGCAGAGGAAAGAAATAAAAGCACAATAACATGTAAATGGCGTCAAGAGCAAAATGAGAAGGCGGGGTCGTGTGGCTGATGTGTGTGTGTGTGTGAGACTGTGCGCGTCTGTCCTTGTCTCTAATTAGCCCAGAGATTGAGACAAATAGAGGGGGACCTGCACTTCTGTCTAACCCTCCACACCATTTACCCGACTTCACATCTGAACATGTGTGCGTGTTTCATTTAGCCTTGTAAGAGGCGTGTGCGTGTGCTATGCGACGCTCGCGGAGGTATTGTGCGGAATGCATGTCGCTTGTGTGTCCACGTGTGAAGTGGATATGTGTGGGTGGGGGGGGGGGGGTGTGAATGGAAGCCTTTGACAGACCGGTGATTATGTTTTGACGAGTGTGCACAGGTCAGGCGCTCTCTCTGAGCGTGTGTTTGTTCTTGAGTGTTCTAGTACATATACACACACACACAACAAATGTCCTCACTTGATGGCAAACCAGCCGAAAGGCTCCACATTAAATGGAGGAGAGGCGTAGACATCGGTTCATTTCGTCCGCTTTTGTATCTCAACGCACAGATGTCCGTCTGTCTCTCATCCACACTTGTGCTGCTGGCAAGGACACTTTCTTCAGCTCCACAGCTGAGGCCTAACGAATGTGCCGAATGCATTTCCTTCCTCATAAAACATCTACAAAGAAGATTTATGGAGGTATTTCAAGTCGTGCTTTGTTTGCATCCAGGTGTACTTGCTCACGTCTTCTTTATCTTTGCCTCGGCTGAGTTACTGCCACATGTGGATCAGTGGAGTCGGGTAACGCCACTAATTAGACGGCCAGATGCTGCCAGATTGGGCTGGTTTCTGCCCAGTTGGGGTACTTTTGACTAAGCTGGGCTGGGGGAAAACAGCATTGGGCGGGTAGATGCAATGCTTACATCAACATTTGGCAAGGTTTTTTTATGGAAATGGGCGGGTTTTAAGTTGTGATTGGGCCTAAAACTGTCGATCTGATCTGACAACACTGTCCTGTGCACGTGGGTCCTTGTTCACGTTCATGAGACAAACAGAACGGGGGAAAACTGCTCCATAGCACTACTTGGAGTTACTAAAACTCCTCAAGCATATCTTTAAATAGCTGAATCTCAGCGTTCAGGGTGTTTGAGAGTTTTCCCATCGACAGCATATATTGGGCACATATTCTACGTCAGCACTTAAATCACAAAGCGTGGTCATTGTTTCATTTCAAGTCCACTGTGCCGGAGGAAAGAGCAAAAAAAAAAAAACTCCAAATACTTGACCATGTCGAGCAAACGTGCACATCTGAGATACCGTGCGGGATCAAAAGCTTGCTATTCAGCAGTCA
Organism: Melanostigma gelatinosum; assembly: GCF_949748355.1. NCBI lineage: Eukaryota > Metazoa > Chordata > Actinopteri > Perciformes > Zoarcidae > Melanostigma > Melanostigma gelatinosum. The sequence goes on from NC_136656.1 coordinate 10,070,039, forward strand.
GTGTCAGCATGCACCCGAGTGAGCCACAGGAATATTTGTTTGCCGACACAACCAGCGAGTTGACCGGTGAACCAATTTGCAGCAGAAAATAAAGTCGATGGATTAGTTCAGCCCAGGGTCAGCAGGCCGACTCCCCTGCAACTGTTTTCACTTTGAGGGCTAATTTAGCCTGACGGAAGCAGAGCGGGTCTGCCCTCGTTCTGATTAAGGGCAGCAGTGCTCAGGACCAACTAAAAAAAGAAGATCCTGCCAGTCTCCCTGTTCAGTTCTCAGTCCAAGCGTTTTAACTTTGTTCGACTTCAACGCGACTGATCTGTGGTCACAGGAAATGTTTTCGGAGGACACAAAATCCTTGACACGGTTGTTTAATGAATCTAAATGTAATCATATCTGCCGGTACACTTATTAGGAGTTGCCCTGAATTAAAGTGGCCGGACACACTCCTTGAACGAGCAAGTCAGTGATGACATTTCCTCCTGCCTGGTGAACTCACTCCATCAATCACCCAGCAGCAGGTCACGTTCAGTTCATTTCATTCAGCAAGGTCTCTCTCGCCGACCAGAGGACTTGGTGCCAAACCACGAGACGTTTTGATCAATCGTGAAGCAACGATCCGTTAAAGCCGCGCTCCGTTAACGGGACACGTTTGGACCAAATGATACATCAGACTTCTCTTTACTGGACCTTGCTTTTAGGGAGGTCTGGCCAACAGCAGGGGGGTAAAGAGGGAGAAAGCAAAGGGATGACAAATAAATTCAAGAAAGATGCACTGCGATGCGTGACAGTGGGTGATGAGAGGTAAATGCTTCAGGGAGAGATGAATAGGGAGGGGGGGGGCACAGATTGAGAAGTATGTAGAAGATCAAGAAGTGACACATGAAATTGTGACACATGGAAAAACCAATCCATCCATAACACAACCAAATCCCTGCCCTCTCTTCTTTCTGATGTTTCATCCCTGGTGTGTGATTGTGTTGACGAAATGGACCCGCACGTACGTGAATGTAGGAAAACGACCAAATTCCAACACCCAATATCTCCGACGTGAGAGGTTCTGCCTCGGATCGCGGGGCACACGCACTCGCCCATTTCCCCAGCAGCCATCGGCGCGGTGGGGAAATCAAGCGCTCGACCACTGTTTGAAGTTGGAGCAGCTACACTTTCCCCATCACCATGCTATCACTCCATCCGCTCCTCCCCCTCTCTTCCTCACTTATCTCCCTCACGCCCCAGAGATCCTCTCTCTCTCTCGTCTTTGCGCCCCCGCTCATCTGACCCAGAGTTGTATCTCCTCTTCCTCCATCTCTCCTTCCTTCTGCTCCTAACACCCCCCCCCTCCTCCTCCCAACCCTCCATCAGTGGTGAAGATGTGCTCAGATCCTTTACTCAAGCAAAAGTGCTAATTTCACAGGGTAAGAATACTCTTGCAAGTAAAAGTCTGAATTCAAAAGTGAAAGAAAAAGAAGTATTACCACAAAAGTGTTCTTTATGCATCAAAAGTAGCAGTTTTCAATATGCAGAGTGGCCCCTTAAAGAGGGTGAAATTATTATATGTCACTTCTCTCTTAAGCTCTTTTCACACAACTCATTTTCACATCCATTTCCACCCACTTATCATAACCATCGTGGGAACAGCTGACTCAGCAGAGGATTCCAGAAGCAATGGCCAGCTCTTTCTGGGGAAACCCTGAGGCGTTCCCAAGCCAGATGAGACGTATAATCTCTCCAGCTTGTTCCCCCAGTGCAATCTTACCAGATGGACTTTTTGGTCCCCCAAAGCTCATGGACATGGGTGAGGGTCGGGACTAAATGGACTGGTAAATTGAGAGCTTTGCCTTCCGGCTCAGCTCCCTCTTGAACCAAAACGGTCCTGCATCCCTGCTGGCGCCGCACCAAAACCGCCTGTCCATCTCCTGCTCCATTTTACAACCGCCCCTGAACCAGACCCCAAGATACTTGAAATCCTTCGCTTGGGGCAGTAACTCACTCCCAACTGTCCATAGTTGTTCCCACTGTGGGAAAACTCAACGCTTTTGTCTGCATCTCGACGCTTTGCGCCTTCCCTACTTTGATTTTGGCATTGACCCACAAGGCAAATTGGCCCGACTGCAGACATCAATCTTTAAACACTGGCCCAAATGTTTCAGTTCGCAAGTCTGACGAAGGGTAAGTAATTATGTATTTGTATAAAATGGAAATGCTTGAGTAAAGAGCTCTCTCCTCCATACAGCCGCCCCCCACCCCTCCCCTCTCTCTCTCTCCGGCTCCTCATCTTCATGACTCCCTCTCTCTCTTTTCTTTTCTCTCTCTCTCTCTCTCTCTCTCCCCCCCCTCAGTCCGTTTCTTGCCACAGACGGAGCCAGATAACGCACTCTTCTCCACGAGATAAGGACAAAGAAAGCCAAAAGAATCAAGGGAAAAGCAAGAGGATACAATGGATAGATGAAGGGAAGTGACTAGGTGGAGGCAGGACAAGTGAAGGGGAGAAAAAGAAACTGGAGAAAACCACCCTGAAGGAGAGAGGAGATTTCTAAAAATACAAGGCAGCTTACTCCCTGCATTCTGCTATTTTTGCTCTCTCCCTCTCTCTCTCTCTCTCCCTTCTTTTTTGCAGTGTCCCCTCCTTCATTCAGTACCTGTTCTGTGGGATTAACATGACTTAAAATTCAATCAGCCTACAGCCTGACGGAAGAGCGACAGAGGAGGCAGACAGAGCGCTGCAGCTGTCGAGACCGAGTGAGGGGGATAGACAGTGATAGAGAGGGAGAGAGAGAGAGAAAGAGAGAGAGAACGAGATGGGTGTTTTTCCAGAGCTGAGATAGAGAGAGAGCCGCGTAGACAGGGAGATGTGACGGTTCCAGGAGTCGCGATGGAGTGATCTAGAAAACAAGGTTAGTAATTCCACCTTTTCATCTAACGGGGGGGGGGGGGCGAAAAGATAACAAAAAAATGTGAAGTAAGGATGAAAGAACCAGAAGGAGACTTGAAAAAAATGAATAAAAAGACACCGAGAAGCTGTGTTGTGCATTTGAAGTGGCAAAGTGAACACCGGAGGAGGAGAGGCGGAGAAGCAGGAATGAACAGACGGAAAATGTAATCGCAGATTTTCAGGAAGAAAAAAAGAAATCCGGCAGAGAGGCTGCATATATGTAGCAGCTGCACGAATGTACACGTACACACTCACACAGAAACACACAGACACAGAGCGAGCGCACAGCTTTAGAGCAAGGGAATGAGATTGTCTTCTTAAAGGTGTCGGCTATGGAGTTTGATTGACAGGCAAGCGAGTGTGTGTGTGTGTGTGTTTGACTTTTGAACTGTCTGACATTCATGGAGCTGATCAATAGCCCAGTTGTTTCATTAGACTGTGTGTGTGTGTGAGACTGGAAAAGAGAGCGAGAGAGGGATGCACAGGCTGTGTGTGCTTGCAGGAGAGTATCACTGCATGACTACTTAATGCGTGCGTGCGTGCGTGCGTGCGTGCGTGCGTGCGTGCGTGCGTGTGTGTGTGGTGGCAGCAACGATGGAGGTGGTGTGTGTTCAAGCGCGCGTGAATGTGCTGTGTGTGCGTGCGCTTGGTGGTCCTGAGAGTGTTTGTTTGTGTGTGTGTGTGTGTGTGTGTGTGTGTGTGTGTGTGTGTGTGTGTGTGTGTGTGTGTGTGTGTGTGTGAGCATGAAAGACAATCCAGCCTGCTGAGAGGCGTTAAGGGGGTCTTAGAACAATCGATTCTCTTTGACAGACAGGTGAGTCGGACAGAGGCTCGGGAGAGACAGAGAGGAGGAAAAGAGTGGGGCGGCAAGGTGGGGAGGGTGTTGTATAAAAAGCCATTTGGGAGGAGTGAACGATACGGCCGAAAGTGGTGGAAAGGGGGATGGATGTAGATATCTGGGGGGGAAGAGAAGGTCAGGGTGGGATGAGGCATGAAAGTGATAATGGACTCCATCCGATGCACACGACGAGGAAGCAGACGGCATTAGTGGGACACATGTACAGCACAGGCAGTTCATTCTCTTCACACTCGCTATGTTTCTCCTCTTTTGCAGGTTTCTAGCCATCCCTCCCTCCAGCTTACTCGCCCATAGCTCCCTCTCTGCGCCGCCCTCCAAGGTCATCAATGAACAACTGATCCAACGTGGGAGGACAGACAACGGATCGCACCGTGATCGACAGTGACACACCCTGGAAATCACTCCGGGAAGTCAGGGATGAGAGAGAGAGAGAGAGAGAGAGAGAGAGAGAGAGGATGGGGGGGGGAAAATCTGTGTGAAAGAATCAAGCAATCGGGGAGGAAGCCAGACAGCCAGATGAACAAATAAGAAGAGATAGAGCTGTATGAGTGAGGGGGGAGGAACACAAAAAGGAGACAGGGAGCGAGAGAAGGTGGGGGAAGGAGGTGAGGATCACCGCCGACTCCAGGATTCCTATTCTCTGTCGATTTGAACTGCTCCACTTACAGAGAGAGACGTTGAATACAGCCATGTGGAAATCATATCAGAACGCCATAAATAGGATTTCAGGCAAAGTGGATTCTTGGATTCTCCCACTGAGGTCTCTATTTCGGAAGTACCACGCCGGGATCGAGCGAGTAATTCTGGATTTTCCAGGTTTTTCTTCATCTATCGGAGCCTAAGAGGATATTGTCGGATTGGGATTTCTGCAACTCTCTGGTTTTCTGACACTGACCTACATCCGCCTCCTTTTGCTGACGTGTGGGTTCCTGTGTGTCTGAAAGGGAGTAGGACAGGTTTCAGCACAAACACACCCCCCCCCCCCCCCCCCCCTCTCCTGCTGGGCCAACACAAGGAGGAACACCTGGGGGCGAGATCTGTGCTAAGCACTGACACCCACAAACGCACCCACACATAAAAACCTGGATAACATGTGGAGCTGATTCGGATTACAGAGCCGCACAGACGGAAAAGGTAACGTCCACGCAGTTCTGAAACCAACACACACGGCATACATTCGAAAGTAAAGGTGAATCCATGTTTGCATGGTTAGCTCTCTTGTGCTGAATCATTTAGCACATCATTGCGGTGAACACCAGCATTCACTGGACTGAGAACTCTCTCTCTCTCTCTCTCTCTCTCTCTCTCAGTCCTATAAATAATGAACAGATGAGCGTTCATGACAACCAAAACATCGGGGGCAACTGTCAAACTACACACGGATCTCCTACATTGTATGCTTTTCTTCTCCCATCCCTCTATTATAATCCCTCTACACCTCCATGTCCCCATTTCTCCTTTTGCTCTACATACCTCTACTCCACTGAGAATCTCTCTTCCCGAGTGTGTTTCTGTGTGCGAGTGTCAGCCAGCTGTCCCGTATCAGATTACTCTCGAGGTGCGTTTTTAGCTTGGCTTTCATCACCTCGCCTTTATGTAATCTTACCTGGCGTGTCGTGTGTGTGTCTATGCGCGCATCCCGGTGAGAGTGTGTGCGGATATAGTTCTAGCCTCCCTTCGTTTGAGGCTTTTTACGTAAGCTGTGTCTGAGCTGAGCGCGCACACATACACAGATTTGGCACACTGACAAAGGAGATCAGACCGACTGAGTGGATATATGGGAGGATGAGAGGGCGAGGAGAACGAAATGGAGACGGGAGGAGAGGGAAAGTGCGAGAGGGAGGAAGAGGGAGGAGGACATGGAAAGGGGAGAAGGGGAGGGATGGGGGCGACACAGTTGATGGGCACCGAGGGCTTAGAAAGGTCAGATGAAGGGATTGCAGGGCTGAAGTGAGACGCAGTGATGGACTTCTTCAAGTGACGAGGACAAACGAGAGACGGGCAAATGGAGGACACGGGGAATAAAGTGGTATAGATTGGGGAGAGGAGGAGAGAAATTACAAAAGGAGCAGGAAATAACATTGAGAAGAAAATAAGAGACTGAAGGATTGATTGATGATGAGATGAAAAGTGAGATAGACAATAAGACTTTAAGAGATCTAGAATGATGAGTGACAAGATGATGAAGGTTAGAAAGAGGCTAAGATGATCCATTAATGGTGATTTACCGTAGGGATATAAAAATAGAACGATAGATGAGGAAGCAATAATTAGAAATGACAGATGGCCGTCGTTATGGAGCCTTCTACGATCACCACTGGCTACAATTAGTCTTACATGACCCCAAACAGTCTGTAAAAGAACACCAACACCAGTAATGAGCTATTTAGAGACAGAACCACAAGGGCAGTACGGTGTACTATGGGGCTTCTCCATGTAATAGACGTGCCAATTATGAAGCCCAATTTACGGGGAAAAGTGAAACTCTCATTAATCAGCCCGGAAACAAGAGCGATTCAGCTTAAAAACAATACAAGATACTATTTCTATGAACAAGAAGTGTCTTGAAATAACTGAGACAGGGCTCATTACTCGCGCTGCTGATCGTTAACAGCAGTTTTGACTCTCTCTTTGAACAGGGGCAGCTCTATTTCTGACAACAACAAAAAAGACCGATTTACTTTATCTTTTCTTAAAGAAAACAAAGTGGCCTTTTGAATTCCATGAACCAAATATTCTATAATGATTCTATAATTGGATTCACTCTCCCGCTAGTGATAGTCAGAAGAATACAGGGGGGGGGGGGGGGATAGAGGAATAACTATGTCTGAAAGAGAAAACTACGCTAATAAAGCGGTGGCACGCTGTCGGATAGAGAGATGGATGAATGAATGGAATAAAACTGCAACGCGGTGGAATGTTGAAAAGGGTGAGTAATCAGACATGACATGGTAGGAAAAGACGAGACGGGAGAGGAATGAGGATGAGAGGAAGAAAAAGATGGAAGGAGAGATGAAGAGTTTGTCACGGAGGGGAGGAGCGGACTGAGAGGTGGAGGCAACAAGCGCAAGCGTATAGTGCACGAGCATGGATAGAGAGAGGGATGAAAGGATGAGTAATTAAACTGTTGACAGTCTGTTTAGGCACAGCGGGCGCCTGATGAGCAGAGCAAACTGTAACCACGGCAACCGCCGGAGACAGACGGTGGGATGGTTTTGGGGGGAGGGAGGAGGAAATGGGGGAGAGTGAAAGAGTGTGTGTGTGTGTGTGGGAGGTGACAGAGAGGGGGGGATTAGAGGGGAGTCACACAACAGAGTGACACAAGTGGGAGATGAGGGATGTAAGAGAGCAGGAAGAGAGGGATGAGATGAGGAGAGGGAAGATGGAGGTGGAAGTATCTGCTGGTTTAGGAAAAACTCATTTAAGGCTTCCTGAGCCCTTGTAGGAAAGCTGCCCACATATCTGTAGAAGATTCCTCCGTTCTCCTGGTGATACTGATATGAATCAATGAAACTACATCTCAATATTAGGTGGGTCGAAAAAAACCACTCAGCAATGCAGACGGAGAATTGCTTACGAAATACAAAGTACTTTTTTGAAAAGTTATCTGGCTAACTTCCTAATCCTGCTTTGTGAAAACCCCCTCTGGAGATGGAGGGAAAAGAGGGGCGCGGATTCACACCAAATGTGTTCCGTCGTATCAGAGGAGTGAACAGCGACAGCCCCGCGTCCCATCCCAGCACGGGCGACATGCTGCTCGGCTACGAATTCCTTTCTGAATCTGTTGCCATTATGAATCAATAAAATGTCACATTATGATGTCTTTAAGTTGATATTCAATGCAGTCCTGCACAAACATCTTGTTTCTAAATTACATAAAACTGAGAAAAGCAGCAAATACTGCGTCGAGAGAGGTTGACACGGTAAATGGATTTTTTTAGACGTAAAACCTTCGAGAGTGAGTAACTGAACATTTCAGCGAGACAGCTTACAAAGGTGCTTTGTAAGAACCGTTGGCACCAGCTCAACGGCACACAAACCAACCACTTCTGTGACTCGCAGGTGTTTTGTCGGCATCACAAACCGTGCTCAACAGGTTGTAGATGTTCGAGTGAATCATGATGCGGAATACCGCGTGGGCGACGACTGTCGGAAGACAACCGGCTAGTAGTGCCCCGTCTGCAGCATGCATGAGCCTAAAAGTTGGACAGCGGAACGCACGGAGCGTCCCCGCCTGCATCACAATATATGAGATGTAGCAATAAACTAACTCAAGGGACACCAGTCTCTCCCTGCAGGCTCATTGCGGCGCAGTGTTGTGTAGCTTTTATTAGTGTCTTCACGTCAGGAGGGGGGAGGGGAAGCGCTTTGCGGTGAGTTACAGTGCAGTTTGTGATTCATTACGGTTGAGAGTCGCCGCTGTGATCAAACAAGCGTGACACCAATAGGCCTTAACCACGTTATTATCAGTTCCTATCCCTAGCCTACACCCTACGTGGTTGTGTTTCATAGAGGGGATGAGATAGAGGAACAGACATTGAACATGGAACAGACATCTTTATAGGGAGGAGGAGAGCGACACACAAAACTGCAAGCGCAGGATGTTCGGGGTGAGTGAGTGGCAGGCCAGTTATTTTTGCAACACTTGTTATCGTGTGTGTGCCATGCAAAGGGAAATGTACGCGTGTGAGCAGAACTGTGTTTAAGCATCCGTATGTGCGCCCACGTTTGTGAGTGAGGATTATAAAGGGAAGGAGTTCAAGTCGAAGCCTTGATCCTTTGCTGACTGCAGAGCACCCACACACACAAACAACACCAAACCTTTTCACATTCAACAGACACAAAACCTCAAATGCCAATCCATACAGATGCCACGGTTACACGCAGCACAGTGTGGAATGTGCATCAAAAGAAGAGCGTGTGGCAAACACAAAGACTCAACTATTAATTAAATAGTTAGTTAATCAGCCCCCCCCCCCCCCATCTTAAACCACGTCACTGTGCAATTTAATCAGATGCAACTGTGCTATTGCCATCTGGTAGTAAAGGAGCATCAAAACAGAGCGGTATTGAGCCGCCGCTCTGGCACCAGCGTGACAGCTCTCCCACCAATGACAGATGATCCCGTCCAAGTATTAAAAGGCATCCCGGTAGAGCGGTGCGACAGCACTTCATGTCCCTCATGTGCTCAGTTCTTTCAGCTGGATCCATCTATAAGACTAATGCAGACGTATAGAATGAAAGCACTGCTGTAGTTCACAGACTTTCAAAACAGATCATGTTGACATAGACAGTGAGGGATTACAAGGTAAAAGGAACAAAAGAATAAAAACGTTCCCGTGCAAACCAAGGCAGCACAGTATACTTCTATCAACACGTACACAGAACACTGATCTTCCAGCAGTTAAAGACCAAACAATGGATCACACTTCCAGATTTCACAGAGAGCTTCGTAACGGATCACGTTAGGGCCGCTCCCTGGCACAATCTGAGCCAATGAAGCGCCGCGGGAAAAAAAATCATTGTCACCTCCATGGTTTGCCAATTCAATTTACCTCCCAGAAAATTTGATCCCCGAGCTGTGCAGCCGTGCGGGATTTCTAAGAAGGGAGGAAACAAAATTACAAAAGCTCAGCAAGGAGCGGGAGATTGGCTGCCACATATATAACACGAAGGCTGAGCAAAGTCTGTGAGCTGTTCGCTCGTAGAGGGGGTGGAAACAGGAGCCTGGCTTGCTTTAGTAACAGTTAGACGGGGTTTTAAGCTTTTGAAATAGATAATATTAGAAATAAACTCACGATGATGCAAAAACAAGGAAGGAAGATGAAACAGAGCCTTTATTGGCGGCGCTCACTTCCTTTCTTCTACGCATCAGAGAGAGGAGGTTGTGACTTCCAAAACAGGCGTAATTTTTAAAGAATCCACGGTGACATTGGGGTTCTTTGGCTTTTTAAACTTCAATTTTGAGTTCAAGTTCATTAAAGACTGGGGTTGCTTATCTGTGCAAAGGAGATAAGTAGGCAGCCTTTTCTAAAGCACAACTTAAAGCCTTCGCCAATACAATTTTTATGTTTTTACTCCAAATAGCACCTCCTCTGAAGTACTGCCGTGTAAAAAAAATGTATTAAAAAAAATGACTTAAGAACGCCTTACTTAAGATAAGGTGCTGCACTCGCCTCAATTTCATTCAGCTCGGATGAAACGCTCGTGTCCCCCCGAAAGGGAATTTTCTGGACACGAGGCGCAAATAAACGTTTGATTTTCATACTGCTGACGAAAATCACCAGAACTTGAGTTTCAACAGTCTCCTTAAGAGCTGTGAAATGTGCATCTGTGAGACAAAAACAAGGTCTTTATAGAAGCATGTAATTCCTAAACTGATGCAGAGGTGGAACTTCTCCAAAGAAAACAGCCCAAAACAAAAACATCTTCGAAAAAAATAAATCTGACTGTGCAATGTTCCAGGAATAGAAACAATTATCAAAATCTTCCAAATGGGATTGATTCCAACAGGATTTAGCCACAGAGGGTGGTGCATACAGATGGGTACACTGTGCTCTCTCCCCCCACACACACACAGCTTCTTTTTCTCTCTCAAAAACAACATCGAGGTTTGGGAGGAATTAGTTGAGTGGAGTATTTCAGAAGGACTATTATTATGGAACCCCGCTGTGAGGAGAATGCAGTCCTCTTATTTGAAAGAGAACACACTCAAGTTCTTTTTCTATGATTTCCCATTTCTCTTGCTTCACTCCTACCATTTACCTCAGGGGTTCTGTGGGCTTCTCCATATCAATACCCCCTACCTATATAGCTGGGGGCTGTGTACAGTGACTGTACGGATTGGAAGAAAAGCACTACACATCAAGCACTTAATGCCTGACATTTGCAGATCTTTTCTTTTTTTGAGGGGCAAAGACGCGACAAAAAGACGAGGATCACATGCTATCTGTGCCTGAAAGCTATTGATCTTCAGACATGACTTTTACAGCCAGAGACACAAAACAGACATGACGATTGAATAGTCCTCTTTGCAGACTTCCTGTTTAGATGCTTGTTAGCGCATGAATTATTCAACACAAATTGGCATTGAACATCTGGTTAGATTCTGAGTCTTGTTTACTTGTTCTTTAACCAGCTACATCCTGGTCTAGTGCAACATTTCACCAACAATGTATCTCGGCAATGTTCAATGTTTCTTGTCCTGAAGCTCCGGTATTATATTGCCACTAATATTAAGAACTTTCGACTAATACCGTACCTGATGGTCTCATGGACCCCACCCACTTCTTAGCGGTCCAATCACATGCGAAGGACCTGATTGAAATCCCTCTTGCTCAAATGTTCTGCTTCCCTGGGGAATACTCACAGCACAGAAGCGAGTGATGCTTTAACAGAGACTTTAAGACATTTAATGAAAAATGTCTGACCTCTGATAAGAGTTGAATGCCTTGACGAAAGATTTTCGGCCATTATAGTGGCAATAACGTTTCAGTGTTGCGTAATATGTCCCCGGCCAACACTTTAACTTCACCGTCACTCTCTTGACCGGTGACCTCTTTCTTTCCTCCTCTCACTTCTTTTACCTCGTCACCTTTTCACTCCCATCCTTCAGCCACGCCAGCGTCTCTCTGCGGCCTTACAAACTCAGTTCAGACACGGCTCTGCCTCTCCCCTATCAAATCCACTCTTCCCTCCCTCATCCCTCTCTCCGACAGTGATGGACGACGGCTTTCACCCGTTTATCGCCTTTACATATTTCTCTGCCCATCCGCTTAACGACACACATTCATACACACCGACTCTTCATCCCTCCTTCTTTTCATCCTCCTCAAACGCCTCCATCTTCCCTCCAGTCGTCTTCTTCCACTCCGCTCTTCGCACTGCCCCCCCCCCCCCCTTTCACCATCTTGTGCAGTCTACTCCCATGTGCTGTTCTTTTCCCCTCTCCATGTATTTCACGCAGTTGGCCTATTTCTGCGTCCCTCATTTGTTGTCCGTTTCCATATCCAATGTTGCACCCCTCTCCCTGTGCTTTCTATATTCTGGATGACTGTAGAGGACAGACTGCGACAGAGGAACGACAGAGGAGTGATGGTATCAAAAGGATGAGTGGGCTTACAGTACACACGACTGCCGCACGGAGCGGCTATGTGGGCGTTCTTTTGTTCCTTGCCCAGAGAGAGAGAGAGAGGGAGAAAGAGAGCGAGGGAGAAAGAGAGAATGTGTCGGCCTCCCTATAATTATGATTGTGTGGGAAGACTGTTTTGGTATGCTGGCAGTTGTTTCTGTATGAAAGTGCTCACCTAATATCAAGGGCCTGGATTATGAGTAAGAGTGCATACTGGGGAGCCTTGGAGTGATTGAAAGAATTTCTGTGTGTGTTTGTGGCTGCCTCTGTATTTGATCCCGGTATTTGTACCAGTGCAGCTTGTGTGTATTTCCACATCGCACAATGCAGCGGGCCAATACGTGTTTCCATTCCACCCCAAAGTAGTCGAAGGTTAACCCCTTCATGACGCTGCGGCGACCGGGGCCTGGCAGTGATTGTGACGGAGGCCTTGATGTGTGCCTCTTCGCGCTCCAATCAGATGGGTGGATTACTGCGCTTGTGATAAGTGGCTTTTGGGAGCTAATGCAAATCCCCTTGTTTATAAACTCTGCAACGTTCCCAAAGTCGATTTAAGTCGATTACGGGCTAATAGCATTCGCACGTGCCGGAGAGGATGCGCAGACGCATACGCCGATATGCAGATTCGGAAATCTAGATTCAAACACACACACACACACAGTATTTATGACCATGGTTGTGGCTGGCATTTAAGAGGCCCTGACATTTATAACAGTCAACTGCGAATTACAGACTGAGACCAAGTCGAAAATTAAGCCATTGAGTGTCGGTCTTCCACGTGAAATAACAAAGATCCTTCTAAACAGACACATTACAGCTTAGAAGTCACGCCTGAAGCTTCCATTAATTGCGCAGTTTTGGGTTCAAAAGGTAACATTTAGCCGAGTCATATATAGCAGGGCTCGGCCCTTCTATGGTGGGCGTTCAAACTGAAACTTTTGCACGTTCAGGGCGAGGTTGGGTCCAGCCCTGCAGCTCCCGAGTCGTGCTCCAACACTGGGGCTACGCCGAGCAGCTCCTTCCACGGACGCTTTTAGCTCATGTTCTCTCTGCTCTCTCCAACTGCCTGCTTCTTGCTCTCTGGAGGGTGGAGGGTTCGCGCAGGGTGGCGACGCAAGCGGCTTCCCAAAATAGAGCGAGCAAAAGGAAGAAATAACTATTTTTTTCGAAGCGGTTGCCAACACTTGTACGTAGCCTGTGCCTAGGAGCGCTCTGAAAACACAAAAAACGAAGCAAATCTACATATATTTTTATGTGATGTCTCTCTATCATCTCTTTCATTGACTGGCTCTTTTTATTATTTCAGCCAGAATTGATGCCAAAGGGTTTTTGGCCTTATTGCTATACGGCTGTGATGTGATGTATGTATGTGATGTGATGTGATGTATGTATATGATGTATGTGTGTGTCGTGTGTGTGTGTGTTGATCCCTTTTTATCGCAAATTCAGCAGCAAACTCTTACGAGCAAGTGGAGGCTTCTCAAGCGCAGGAGAAAGTCACATCAATTCTCTCTCTCTCTCACACACACACACACACACACACACACACGACAATGATGGTGGAGCTAACCACACACAGCAGGTGTAGATACTAGCTGATGGTTGACTCATACTGTACTGCACCTGTATTCTGCATCAGTGCAATGTGTAAGATAAGACTGTATTGATCCCCCAGAGGGGAAATTCAAGTGTTGCAGTAAAACAAAAGACAGATAAGGAAAAGAAAAACTTCTTCAAGATAAAATCTGAATGATAAAGCTACATACAATACCCGATTCTAGAGTACACAAGTAGGTAGTGCGGTTCCATAAACGCCTGAGAAAATTGAAAGCAGCAATGTGTCAGTTTTAAGTCATCTGATATGCAGTAATATCCAATACCTTGTATATATAAAATAGTCAGCTTGAGGATTTGCAAATGTCTTCTGTTTTATATCATGGCCATCATGAATATTTCAAACCAAGACATCTAAAGACACACAGTAACCGTGGAACGTGGGAACTCTTCTTTTTTTGAAATTTTACAAGATGAAAGATGAATAGAAAACAACAAATACTTTCATCCATTCAAATTGAAAAATATATATTTGATGTTGAGGTATCTACTGCTGTCACATCCTCTTGAATGCATTCCCATAAAACAAGCCGATTCACATTTTGTTTTTCCAGCATTTAAAGATTTGCTTAACATGCACACACTACCACACTGAAACAGCTGTGCAGCTAGCAAGTACATGCCGTTTCCAAACGAGTGGATGCACACATGCACCAAAAGCCTCAGCGTACAAAGTGAACCCCCCCCCCTCCCCTAACAAATCAATTACTCGTATGATTGCCACCTTTAAATGGGAAAGACAAGGAACACAATAGAAAAAGGGCATCGAAGACTATGTTTAGAGAAGAGAAAGAGCAAGAGGAGGAGTGTAAATGAAAGGGACAGGGTGCTATCCATCTCTCTGGGTCAGATCGATCACCAAGTGGATGGATCGGTTACACACGACTTGTGTGTGTGTGTGTGTGTGTGTGTGTGTCAGAGAGCTTCAGTACTGCACTGCTCTAGTTCGAAATGAGATTGGCTCCCTAATAGAGGAAGAGCAAGAGATGAAGGGGCGAGGGAGATGTAGGCAGGAGATAGGGCAGAGCACGGCAGAAGATGGAACAAAAACACGTGTGTGGCACGTACGATCCGAGTGTGTGTGTGTGTGTGTGTGTGTGTGGGTGTGTGTGTGTGTGAGGGGAGGCAAGGAGACATGGAGGGCAGCAGAGTCAGCAAACGATAGAGAGACAAGACAAAAAGACAGGCAGAGGAGATGGAGGAGAGGTGGGGGGGAGAAAGGTGGTGAGGTAGAGCTGTGACTGATAACATTGTCATACTCAGGTTGCCTCAAGGGCAGACAAGAGAGAGAGAAAAAGAGAGAGAATGAGACAGAAAGAAAACGCGGAAAATGTACAGAGCAGCCCGAGGCGGAAAGGGTTATAAGATGGAAGGTGAGCACAGATGGAGAGGCAGGACGGAAATGGATAGAAAACAGGAGGAGGAGGAGGAGCACGGCAGCCAGAGATAAATGGCAGGGGATGGATAGCAGAGAAACCAAGAGCAATCCCTAGTAATAGAGTCCGAGGATGAAGAGGAGAGGTAAGAGAGCAGTAGGGGGGGAGGAGGGGATTAAGGCATGACACAAGGACAAGGATGTGAAGGCTTTCCCGAGGAGAAAGAGAAGAAGAAGGGAGGTAGATGGAGTTGTTGTGAGAGTGAGAAAGCACAAGCGAGACACGGCAGGGTAAAGGAGGGGGAAAACAGGTAAGAAATGGGGGGTGAATGAAAGATAAAGGTCACATGCAGGAGTGGAGAGAGGCGCAGGCCGCGTGAGCTAAAGTAAGCTGTCTGAGGAGCGAGCATGAGCAGAGCGGTGGGGGAGGAGCCGGTCGAGCCAGGACCGGGGCGCCCTGCTCGACAGCACCTTTTTTTTTTTTTAGGGCCGCAGAGTCAACACATTTTTTAAGCGGCATATCACTTTTTATCCGGAGCGTTGCCACATCTTAGTATGCACGACTCCACGGGAGCTCAGGAGCAGTCGACTTCCAACCTCGACTGCCCTGGGGACTGGCTGTCACTGCAGGCATTCGTGACTTTGTCTCTCTCACACACACACACACACACACACACACACACACACACACACACACACACACACACACACACACACACACACACACACACACACACACACACACACACACACACACACACACACACACACACACACGCGCTGCAAGCAGTTTTTGGAACCGATGACACCAGACATAAGGTGTGTGTGGGTTGGAGTAAGTTTTTTAAGGTTTGGTTTGAAAAGGGCAACAGGTTCCTGGTAGTTATTACAGCTCCCTAGAGTGACTAAGCGCCACTCCAGTATTAAGAGTTAAGTAGCAAAAATGGACAACTACAGCGGTGTTTCCCAACACGTCAGTCATTGCAGCTCATTAAAGATCATACGAACGGGCACAAACTGGCCATTCTGCCCGTCAAACTTCCTTTCTCTCTTTAACTAATAGCCCATCGCTTTCATGTTCCGCCCAGAGATCCTGTTTCAAAAGGAACCGCACGGCATTACGGAAGCAATGATAGCATTCATCGGAGCGCACGGTGATCCATAAGTAATGTATTCCCATCATCTAAGAGGGATGCTGATCATTTCCTTCCTTTCCTCTTTGCTTTAAACGGTGGAAACATTGAGGATCATCATTTCAAAGCTCTGGGTTTCTTTATCATGACTGAAGGTTTCAGAAACTGGGACGTGATTTTGGATGCAGACCAAAGCAAACCATGTAGTAGGGAGGAGAGTGCAAAATACTGCGCTTTGATATCGACGCCGCTTCGACATCTGAGCTAAATGTTATAAAATAAAACCTCTTCTCGTTCCAACGCTAACACCTAATGCAAAAAACATTGAGCCAGCAATTTGTGTCAATCTGTAAAGTCAGCATGATATAGGCTTGTGTCTTGGCGTTACTCAAAGTATTGGGTTGCACACATTACACGTCTCCATATACATCAGGCTCAAGTTTCCGGAGAGCTTTCCCAAGATACACCGGTCCTTCTCCGACGCCGCTGGTGTCTCTGTCCGTCTCCGTCTCTCCTCCCTCGGCACCGGGGCTGCGACTGTTAACACTCCCTGTCACTCCGCCTGTATCTAGGTTACAGTTACTATGACAACTACTACGCACGCCAATCAGCGGCAGTGACTCATCCCTGTACCTCGCCGACACAGAGCCGTATTCAGGGATGTCCGTGTGGACGAGGGCGTGTGTTAACCGGGAGTCTTGCCGCAGAATGAAGGCCGGTGACCCAGTTTGATTCTCTGACCCCGCAGTCTTAAGAAGAGGGTTTCGATGACATAACACTAATCCTCTCCTACAGGTTTCTAGGTAACGGTTTCTATGGGGACTGGCTGTGTTCAGTGCTTTGGCATGTTGTTGCTAGGCGATATGCCGCGGTGGTGAAGAGGTTCTTGCGAAAGTGTACATTCAAGAAGGTGTTCTCGTTGCAGGGGCGTCCGCCATTCCTCAATATGGATTATTTTTGTGCTACGAGGCACCAAGTGGGCATTCGTGCAGAGTGGCACTCATTTAAGAGGAGACGTGTACACACAAGCACACGTGTGTGTAGAGCAGGCTCTCGCTCCAGCTCTGTCTAGTCAGAGTGGGTGGAAGACAGCAAAGCAGACCCAAAAAACACACTTCAGACATCTCTATAAAAAAAAACTATTTCTGACCAGGGAACGAGTCTTAAACACATTTCTGCTCTTTGTTTCCCTCTCCCTCTTTGTGTCCCTCCAGGTCTGTGGATCGCCAGGCATTCTACCATGCCTGTCCGCCCATTCTTCAATCCCCGCAGACAGAAACACCTGCCCCACACGCACCTCCACCCCGAACAGAGGGCAGAGCGCTCCGCCTCCCCCTTCCCTCCATCCATCCTCTCGCTCTCTCTCCTCCCCCCTCTCGTCGTCTCATCTCTGCCCGCCTCATCCCATCTCGTCCACTGCGCGTGCCCCGGGGCCACGAAAAGAACCCCTCCCGACCCCGTCCCTTTCCCGGCCTTTCACTGGCTGACTCTGGTCACATGCTGCCTGCTGCCTTCTCTGATCGGAGCAGGGGAGACGTGGGGCATGGTCTCGGCCTGCCCCTTCCACTGCGTGTGTCGGAACCTCTCCGAGGCGCTGAGCACGCTCTGCGCCGACAAGGGCCTCCTGTTTGTGCCCTCGCACGTCGACCACCGCACCGTGGAGCTGCGACTGGCCGACAACTTCATCACGGAGGTGGGCGGGATCGACTTTGTCAACATGTCGGGATTGGTTGATCTGACTCTGTCGAGGAACACCATCCACCTGATCCGCCCGATGACTTTCGGCGACCTGGAGAGTTTGCGCTCGCTGCATCTGGATGGTGAGCCGAACCCGTAATCCCATTATAAGCACTGAACTTAAACCATGAAGTAGTATTACTCATATTTGTCTGTCTAGGTAATCGACTGACATCACTTGGACCCAGGGACCTCGCAGGTTTGGTCAATCTGCAACACCTGATCATCAACAACAACCAGCTGGTCAAAGTCGCCGTCCAGGCGTTTGACGACTTCCTGCTCACACTGGAAGACCTCGACATGTCCTACAATAACCTCAGGAAGTAAGCGCTTGCCTCCGTTGTGAGCACACAATGCACTCCGTTCTGCTTTGTTCAGTGGAAACATACCGTAACACTCCGCTCAGGTGTCGGTCTCAAGCGTACGACTAACAGCTCAGGAAACTGAAAGCAAATAAATTTTGATGAGGTCCTAGTTTTCTTTGACTTCGATTTTGTTAAGATTTGATGAGCGCACGCCTGCGCTCACCCCGCTGTGTAGGCACGTGCATCGCTTCAGCTACTCTACATGCTTCCACCTCGTGCACCGTGTGGTATTCCACTCGTCTCTGTCCAGCACAATGGAGACGCCATTCCTCTGCACTGAACAATAAATCAGAACAATGATGATATTCTCTATCGAGCCCCTATTGCCTCGCTGCATTGTTGAATTCAGCAGCTTCTGGCTGTCAGTTCTGATTAGGACGTTTCATTCGTCTCCTCTCCAGGAGCTCTCTGGCCTCTGTCCAACCTCCACCGACCATAAGAAAGGAGTGAAGAGTCTTAATGATGCACACAACAGCAACTGCTGTTTGCTCTTTGTTGTTGAGGAGTCTTTACAGACAGATTCAAAGTGAGCCTACATCACAGATTCTTCCTTATCAAGTTTAAAAAACGGGTCACTTCATATGAGGACTCTTCTTGTGCAGCGGAGGAGCTTATCCAGGTGTGGAGGGAACTTATGGCTGCTTAGCGTCTCCTGCAGCTTAGATTTGTTCAAATACTGCTTTTACGGAGCAACTCTGGAGCCCATAGTGTTAAACTTTCTGGGACACTAGTGTTGAGCAATGCGGCAAGGATGGCAACTGCCGACTAGTCTTTGACCTAATTATCGGTTGGCTTCTGCGCTGCCTACATGCGACTCCTGTTCTGTATCAAGATCTGTTTGTAAGATGAGTTTAAGGGACAGTCCGGTTGACTAGGGTACAAAGTGTAACCAGCAGCACATGTATCCTATGCCGCTGGTTCTCAGTCGTCGGTTTGGAGCAAAAACAGTGCTTCAGCGAATGAATGCACGAAAGGAGTAGTGAATGACTGCAGCAATGGGTCACAGATGGGACTACTGACAGCCAGTAAAAGAGAAAGATTGAGAGGGGAAAAGGAGCATCTGCTGGTGTAGGTTTTATCATTGATGTCACCTGTAATTAGTCTTTGCTCATTCCCATTTGCTGCAGAGTAACACGAGAGATGTGCTCAGAACATGGAGAGCAAACTTTGACTGACAATAGTGG
This sequence comes from Melanostigma gelatinosum, assembly GCF_949748355.1. Classification (NCBI taxonomy): domain Eukaryota; kingdom Metazoa; phylum Chordata; class Actinopteri; order Perciformes; family Zoarcidae; genus Melanostigma; species Melanostigma gelatinosum. The sequence goes on from NC_136656.1 coordinate 10,089,366, forward strand.
CACACACAGCGTATCCACATCACAGCAGGGTGGTGGACCGGTCTCCACAGCAGCCATTACTATCAAGATATTCTCCAATTCATCCATTTTTAAACAACAATGAACATCTCATCTTGGCACATAATGTCTTTTTATTCAATGAATCTCAAACAAAACCCTTTATTTCATTGCTGCAGGGTACCATGGGAGTCCATTCAGAACATGGCCAGTCTGCACACTCTCAACCTGGACCATAACCTGATAGAATACATCGCAGAGGGAGTCTTTGGAGAGCTGTACAAGCTCGCGAGGCTGGATATGACCTCCAACAGGCTGCGAACTCTGCCTCCTGATCCACTATTTGCAAGGTAGCTCATAAGCTTCTTCTGTTATGCTTCTCTAAAGACGTGGTGGGGGCAAGTGGCCACTCGGTGAATAAATAAGGACCGTACAGGCCGTAATGTGCCTTCAGAAATGTACACAGGTGTTCAAGCTACTATACAGTGATACTGTCTTACCGCACCGGTCTTTAGAAACCTACCTCGGTGAACTTTACTGAGTCCTGTTTTCATCCTTCATTCTGGCAAATTGTTCCATTTCCAATTTGCATAGGCCAGATGCACGTAGCTTATAAACAGCACTGCTGCTTAGTATTGCTCCTGGGTAGGATTGGACCACCTGCTGTGGACCATTTTCTAAACTGTTTGTTTCTCTCATTTTGAGCAACAAGCTCTTGTTAACGTGTTAAATCTACGAGCTCACTTCGCGGCATAATTATTTCCTTTCCTTTAAACTTTCCCTTTGAATCCGAAACAATTAAATAGCAATAAAGAGGAAAAACTGATGCAATTTTACAAATCAAGGGCAAAATGACGAAGAATCTAAACCTCGACTAGTTGGAAAAGGAAGAAAAGTTGATTAAAAATGTTAACGAGATATCTCTGCTATTTGGATTTGGTGCGCAAACGAATTAACATTTTAAATTGTAAAGCATGAGGTGAGATACGCTTATAGACTTAGTTCAAAATAGATTGGTTTCCCTCTACAAGTCAAACCGATCAAGAGTAAAGCATCTCATTTTGACTTTAACGCTTCCAAATTTGTGAAAGTGAACTGATGGCTCTCTTTCTACTCTCATCTTCAGGTCCCAGACTGGTGCAATAAGTCCCACCCCCTACAATGCTATCACAAGCTTAAATTTTGGCGGGAACCCGCTGCACTGCAATTGTGAACTGCTGTGGTTACGGCGGCTTATCCGTGGGGACGACATGGAGACGTGTGCCACTCCGCCTCACTTGGCTGCAAGGTAAACATCCTCCTTTGGTCAATGTTCTGTCTGTCTAACCTACTCAGTTTAAACTAAAATAATCCTGATGCGTTTAATCAGTGAGGCCTTCTCCAATGTCAGGGGAAGCAAAAGAGCAGTTACAAAATGACGAACTGAACATCACACATCAATGCTTCCCAACCTTGTCTCAAAACCAATCTGTACTGCAAGTCTGTTTTAGCACAAATCCAATTAAGGGTCTCGCATTGAATGATATCTTAATTGGATCACCAAGTGTACAAGAACAGAGCTGGAGATAAAAAAAAAAAAAAAACAACCTCACAGGACAGGTAGGCCTCAAGGACTGAGCTTTCTGAACAAAGACTCACTCTCTCCGCACTGCCAGAATTTTCCGGTCTAAACCTGTAACCAACATTACGGAGTGAAAACAAAGGATTGAGGAGGAAAATGAGCATCTGTCGTCGTCATCAGTCATCGCTGTCAGCATTAATTACTCTTTGCTTAGTCGTCTTTTGTGCGGAGTCGCATTAGGAAATTGTACAGACTGTTGTGCGCCACTGAACTTTACCCTAAAATTGATAGACAAGACCGCATAGATCTTTAGGCTAATGTACCACATTAATCTGCCAAACCAACCTCGGAGGGATAAAGGAAGACAGATTCCTGTACTTAGCCAGAAAGGTGATTCTGCGCTCTCTCTCTTTCTCTCTCTCACTGGCTTCATCCCTCTTTGTCTCTCAGATATTTCTGGGCGATTCCTGAGGAGGAGTTCACCTGTGAACCACCTCTCATCACCCGACACACTCACAAGCTGTGGGTGCTGGAGGGCCAGCGGGCCACGCTGAAATGCCGGGCCATTGGCGACCCCGAGCCAGTCATCCACTGGGTTTCACCAGACGACCGCATCGTTGCCAATTCGTCCCGGACCAGCTCCTTCAGCAACGGGACTTTGGATATCTTGGTAACGGTGGCCCGCGACGACGGGGCATACACGTGTATTGCAATGAACGCGGCGGGTGAAGCGACTGCCACTGTGGACCTGAAAATAATCCCCTTGCCTCACCGGGGCGGAGCAGGCGGAAACACAGGGAATAACAACGTGAACGGCAAAAACAACAGGAACGTGACCAATGGGATTTTACGGACCGATCCGGGCTCCTCGGATATCAGCACGGGGAAAAACGGAGGGATTAACAACGGCGCAGGACGTGGAGGAGAGGCGGAGGATGGGAAAAGAGCAGGGGAGGACGATGAGGGAGACAGGGCCTCCGAAGGGGGGAGGCCCGATGGAGGGAGCATGGAGGACGACGAGGGGGACGAGGAGGAAGGGAGGATGGTTGGAGTACAAAGCGTTACGTCAACCTCAGCTCAGGTCCGATGGGATTTGGGGCATTTGTCCACAGCTTACGTCGTCTGGATGTATCAGATACAGTACAACTGCACCGTCGACGAGACCCTCATCTACAGGTCAGTTCAACTTTGTAACACACGTCTCTTAATAGGAACCAATGTGATGAAATGCTGCTTTTACAGTAGCCTTGCCAGTAAGTAACTGTTCTCATCTCTATGTTCAACCACAAGTCATTTCCTTTCCTCACTGAAAAGGTGGATATCCTGCTTTTATGCAAAACGCCTTAAATATTTATCCATTACAGCATGAGACTTCAGTAGTGCAACTGTTCCCCATGTCCATGGACGGGTGGGATAGCTCAAGGGAAAGGATGAATGGGGAGACGGATGAAGGGGTAGAGGGGAGTTAATAATGCATCTCCAGCTCAGTATGACACTTAACCCCAACAGGTGCGTAGTCAGTGCACATGGGAGAACCAGCGGCTGAACATTGGGGCGATGGAAGGGATTTTGCAGTTTGCCCCGGAACACGATCACATGTAGAAAATAGCGTTTGACTCTGAACACAGCAACAGCATTAACGTACACGTCTGTACGTACAGAGGGTCTTGATGGGATTTGTTATTTTTAATTTCAAGCAACGTTTACACCTTCAGTAAGCAATGCCATATTGCATTAAGTATGAGATCCCTTCACACTTCACCCTCCGTGTTTACTCAGCACGCTGGCGGAGTAAGAAAAACAATCAAACTTTTATGAAGAGCTGAGTGGACGTTGAGGGCTGCAATGGTGTTCTTGTTCTCACAAATTATTTAGGAGGCCGCTGCCACACCCCGTCTTACAACTGTGAAAATGAGGTGAACAGAGTTGGCCAAGATGCCAATCTCCGCTCACTGTTTCTATGCGCTGTGAGCCAATTTGTAAACAGCGGCTGCAGGCCTGGCGGAAAGAAAGATGGAGTACTACTGTGGACACTTCCAACAGGCAGAGAGGAGGAGAGACGGAACCAAGGAGGAAATGAGTCTGAGGTCGATGGATTCACCAAAAGGAAGTCTTGTTTTTTCCAAAACATGACAGTGTGGCTTGGGTTTTAATACTTGGTGTACTTGCATGTACAATACTACTACTGCGCTGTTCCCAAATTTTGCTGACATGAATCCAAAGTCAACTGCCTCTCTATTTCCAAGTAAAAAGGCCGATGGAACATTTATGTGTTGGGGAGGTTGCTGCAGCAGTGACAGTATGAGGGAATGAGAGAAGGGGAGCAGACGTCGGGGAGCGACTGCCATCATGACGTTATTAGCGTTTGTTTTGCACTCCGCAGTAATGCAGGGTCCGAATGTGGTTTCCCCCTCAGATGAGATGGTGTGTTGCTGTAAGTGGTATTGAGAAGGGGTAAAAGGGGGCTAGCCATAGCAGGAAGACAACAGGGAAGTCAGGCGGATGGAAAGATGATTGGAAATATGAAAAACCGTGTGCGGGTGTAATCTGAAGTATTGAGGAAGATAGCAGCCACGGGTGAATGGGGGGGGGGGGGGGGAGATGGATGGAGAGGAGGAACTAATCGTTCGAGTGATGATAAAGCCAAAAGGGAGGAACGGGCAAATTTTAAGGTAGGAATGAGGCCTCAGAGAATTTCAGAAGGAAGAGGAAAAGGATTGAGGGGTAATAAGGGGAAGATGGGAGGCTCTACCCAAATCACCTTGGGAGAGATTGAGATGAAAGGATGGGTGTAAGGTGGGAGAATGACAGACAATAAGGGGGAGACGACAGAGGGGTGGGTTTAAAGGACCCTCAAGGAAAAAGCAATGAAGCAAGGGTGGAGAGAGGGAGGGGAAGTATTTAAATCCATCACTGAAAGAGAGTACGAGAGAAACCGAAATACACCCGGGTATGGAAGGAGTGTGGAAGTGGGAGGACCAACGTAGCGAACGGGAAAGTAGCCCTCAGAAAGATTAGGATAAAAGAAAGAGATGGAAAGGATCCCTAAATGAAATTTAAAAAAGAACACAAAGGAAAATAGTGAGAAGAGATGGAGACGGGGCGATGCGGTGTCAACCCGAAATGCAAGATCGAAACAGACAAGTGCAGATTGTGTACAGTCCCATGACACGTTTGTGGCAATTACACAGAGAACTAATTACAAGATTGAATTGAATGAACCGAATGAGATCTTAGCTCCCTCGCTGATCAGCTGCATTAACTCCTCTGCGGAAAATACTCTATTATTAGGAGAGCTGTCTTGCTACTTATCAAGTAAAAGGTGTCTCATAGTAGCAGCCAACACATACAACGCATACGGAGCTCTATAGTGGCCTCACCACAAAATCTGAACATTGAGATTGATAGTAGTATTGGATTGCTGTCAGTTGTACAGCTGTTTATAGTATTACCTCAAATTCCCAGTTGCATTGGCTGAATTTCGCTCTTGCAAACAAAAAAAGGCAACACGGGTAAACAGTGCTTTCTCAGAGGGAACAAACTTTAAAGGAATAGTGGAATCTGTAGAGGTGAGGCCTCAGCTGTGCAGCTCGAGACAACAAAATGCCGATAGACACAGAGAGACTCCCAGAGCAGCGAAACAGAGGGGAGATAAGCGTGAATGACTGAGCCAAGGCAAAGCGGCATCACAGGAGAGACGCTGGAACTCAGCGGGGAGGGAGTAAGCGATCCGAAGTTTGACTAAACCCTAAACAAATTGCGCCGCCAGAAAAAAAAACAGGAGGGAGGGGGATGGCTGTCGCGAAGGAGAAATAGAGAAGTGGCGGCTATCTCAAAAGGTGAAATTGAGATATAAATTTCAATGGATTGGAAAAGGGAAGCAGAAAGGTTGAAAGAAGAGACGAGAAGTCTGAGGGCTTTGAGTGAGGAAGCCGGCATATCGGTCTCGGAGGACAGATAAAGAGTAAATGGGAGGGGTGGGGAGCAGCATTTGAAAAGGAGGCCCGCCACTCACTGCAGTCAGGGATTCCCAGTATAGATTCTATCATGCTATCAACGTCTCACGGCAGCAAGCGAGGCTGAGGGAAGAGAGGAGTCCGGCATACGAATTCAAACGGAGAGAATGGGCGAGTGAGATGTCATGCTTTCTATCGGGGATTCGTGTCGCTATTTTGTTGTCGTCATTGTTGCTGCCGCTGTACGTTTGTGAAGAAGAAGAAAAAGGAAAAACAACACACACGCCAGCCCAGCGGGGTTGAGCTGAGGAAGGGGGACGGAGCGAAACAGAAAGAGTAGAAAGCAGAGAGAGGAGAAAGATAAGCAAGGAAAGGTAGACATCTAAATATATCCTACAGAAAAGGAGAGCACATTGGGTGGCTGTCAGATTGAATCATCTTTAAAAAAAGGTCAGTCACAAGCTGTACAACACCAGCCTCCATTTCTTTGCATGGCTTGCCTAATTCTACTGGCATCTGTGTGACAGTGCCAGGTGGGATGCCGTCCATGTGGCCGCGTCACCCTCCGCTCCCCCGACACCGCCGACTGAGCCACTGGAGCTGTGCCACGATGTCACAGTGGCTCACTTTGATTCCATCGCCAAGGAAACGTCCTTGGTGGCGTTCAGATATTCTGAGGAGGGCCCGGCAATACAATAACCAAGGATTTACCACGGTTGCTGGCTGAATGTGGGCAATGATTGGCATTGTGCGATCTTTTTGCCCACACATGGGTGAATCTGACATTATTCTCTGAACTCTACAAGATGCAGTATGTTGCTCTCTATTGTGCTACCGAACCTTTTCCAATCATTGGCAATCTGTTGGAATAGAAGTTGACAATACCTTATGAATCACCGGTATGTCGGTGGGGGTACTTGTACATGTCAGAGGCAAATGTTTGTTATTAAGTTCGGGAGTGTTTTAAGTGTGCAGGCGGGAGAGTGAAGGGCTTTTGACAATCTTCACAATTCCTGCCCCCAATCACCACAGGCCCAACCGGCCTGCTGGGCACTGTAGAAGTGCCAAGTGTGACGTACAATTTAATGGGAACAGAAAGGATCACAGGGACGGAGAGCGGAGGAAGTCGGATCCGTGCCGAGCTTAAGAAATAATGAGAATAATGAGAGTAAAAGCCTCAGGAATAACAGGACGCACAGTTCAAAAGTGACACCGGGCTGAGAGTTTGACAGCGGAAAGCAGCACGCTGAGACACCGACAGACGAGAACACTGTTAATGAGCAACAGAGGGGGGGAGGGGAATGACATTATTTAAGAACGTAGAACCTGGAAACCGCAAAGTGCATGGCATTACCAATCATTTGCTGCCGCTAATTACGCGGTGTGTTCGACTAATATGTCAAAAATATATTTAAAAATACACGGAGACGGAAACTATGTGGTATACTATAAACTAGTTTCCTCATCTGGAGAAATCAAACATCCAGAGATGCTTTGAGTTTATATCATGCTGCATATGGCTCCTCGTATTGCACACTATGACTATTACTGAGGAAACAAATATCAGCATCCTATTTTAGCCCTGTTCTGTGCCTGGTAACCATTACAAGACATGATAGGAGAAAGAAGATAAGTGCAATATCTCCCCCGTGTGAACAGCGGGGCAGCAGGGAGGCACGCAGAGACAAAGATGTGGAAAGAAAGACAGATAAAGGACAGCCATGAAGATGGAGGCGAGGATAGGGGACGGATGAAATGGGGTTGAGAGTTGGACCCCCCCAGGGGAAGACATACTGAAGTGTTAAACTACTGTGTCAATACACGTGTCACCTCGCATCTGAGGCAGCGGAGGGAAGGAAAAGAGAAAGGGTCAGCACTCAATACATATGTCAAGTCATATTATACGGCGGGGTCGGAGGAAGGTGGGAGGGTGAGACGGGGAGATAGAAATGAGGGACGTGGACAAATACTGGGGGAGTTGTGAGGAGAAGGAGTTCATTAGAAAAATAAGAAATAAAGAAGTGGGAATGAGAGAGAAGGCGGCGGCGCAGGAAAATCAGGCCAAATGAGGGAGAGCCGAGTGAGAAGGATAGATTAAGGAAAGCGAAAAAGACAGAAGGAGGGATGAAACAAAATCCAGGGCGGGCGGGGGGGGGGGGGATTGACGGAAAGAAAGATCAAGAAAAACAGAAGAAGAGATCAGACAAAATTGAGGGAGACAGCCGATGAGACAGTAAACAGTCCGACGAATCAAGACCAAAAATGGGAGAAAGGGTGGACGGACATGAGACATGACATGGGAGAGAAAAGGAAATGAGGGCAGCGCAGATGTCAGCCAGAAGAGGAGATAATTGCTTTGTTGTTCTTCCTCGTCTTTCATTCCGTCCCTCTGTGCCAATTCTTGTCTGGTGTCAGAGGAGAGAGGGAGGAAGGAAAGAAGAGGAAGAAAAAGACGAGGAAAGAGGGGGCATGAGTCTACCACTCCTTTATCCCCTTGCCATCACTCATTTCTTCTTCTCCCTCTCCCGGGAACTAATAATTACTCGTTTCTGTGTCACCAGCTTCAACAAAGCACTCCCTCGTCTCTCTCTCAGACGTCCTCCCTGCATCTGTTTGTGTGCGTACGTGCCTTTTTGCGGGGTTTACCCGTAATTAGAAGCACACACACACACACACGTCGGGTTACGGAGCACAACGCCAGTGTCTGCGAATACACGGGACTGCAATGAGAACAACAGCCCTGCCTCTTCGACACAGCCATTCAATCAATTCATCTTATTCCAGAGCACTGGTCCAAGTCATACGGGGAACACTTTATATTCATGAACATATCGGTATCAAGAGCACTGGGGGATTTAGGGGAATAGCATCCCATGTGTCCACAAAGCTGCACATTCGCATGCACATGTGACAACGTGGGATGTAAATATAGTTAAAAATGCATAATGCAGCGAGTGGGAGTGAATCAGCATATCAAAGATGCATGCGTTTGTCAATGCCATGTATATTTCAGTGAATTTGCTTGCCTGTTTCTTTTGCAAAAAAAACAACTGGAGAGGTGATTCACAATCTCATCAGAGAAGGGAGTGGCGATACAGGGAGGGAGGGAGGGATGATGAGAAATATAAGATGTGGGCAAATGGAGAGGTGACAGCGATGAAGGAAGCGAGGAGGGGAGAGGATGAGGAGGCAGGAGGAGCAGAGGCAGCTATAGAGGAAATGTTGAGGGGAGAGGAGGAGGCGGAGGAAGAATGACCTTGGATGCTAAATAATGGTGCACGGTTATAGCTGTGGCTAATAGAGACATAATACAGTGACTGCAGAAAGGAGAGAGGCTAGGGGGTCAGGTGGAGCCCGTTGAGAATAGCAGAGAGAGAGAGAGAGAGAGAACGAACACAACTAAAAATGTAAGGTGCCAAGAAAGAGCTTGTGCACCGACTGCAGATTTAGGTTGAGGGAACGACAGGATGGCCGATTACAATAGCAATGAAGAGGGCGGAGGATATGGAGCGATAAGAGCGAGGGACCGATCAGCGAAAATGGGGAAATTTGTTCATAAAAGACAGATGGAAAGAGAATAAGGAGGATAGATGGACGGAGGGAGGATCGAAGAGGAGCTGAAAGGACGGATAGAGGGGAGGATGGAGGATATAGGGAATAAAAGAAGCCGTATTTCATAATTGCAGGATTAGGAAAAAATTAATCAACCAATTGAATAGCTCGATGCCGTGCAGCAGTTTATCATACATCCAGAAGAAGTATAGACGAGGGCTGGGCCAGATATCAATATTATATTGATATTGTGATATTGTCTTTGGATATCATGACATGACATAAGTGTCGTCTTTTCCTGGATTTAAAAGCTGCACTACAGTAAAGTGATGTCATCTCTTGAACTTACCAGGCTGTTCGTATTTGCCTTTATTCACTTAGTCATTAAATAGATATTACTGAAGATTATTTATCAAAAAAAAAGCGGAAATATCGACATTGAGGTATTTGGTAAACAATATATTGATATTAGATTGTCTCCATATTGCCTGGTCTAGTATAGACCGCAAAGAGCACTCAGTTGTTTGAATCTACATATATACACACACACACCAATTCATTTGGTGCAGTACAATTCATAACAAAACCATATATCAGGAAGCCGAAAGGGAATCAGCGCGAATATTGCTTGCATAAGGCTTTGGCAATACAGTTTATTTTTCAGCACTGAATCCAATAAAGCATGCAACAGCATATCGGTGCTATTAATCAAACTGAGACACTGGGCGTCATGGGCGAAGAGGTGAAACAAAAGACATGAGAGCGACAGCCAATCGGAACCCATTGTAATGCAACCTGTGTTACAGGAACTCCCCGCAGTGATGGCCGAGGCTCTCCACCGGGCGGGTTCTATCAATTCTGCACAGACGCGTAAAAGGCTCTGGGTGAAGTGACACCAGCCTCTTTATACGCAGACAGTATGACCGGGGCCTTTTATTCAGACACACAAGTGCTGCTTCCTGCATATTTCATAGCGGGAAATCTGATTGAGGACGAACTGTCTTAGTACGAGGGAGACTTTACCGGAGACAAGCCGATATCTCCCCCCTGTGACTGATTGCCCGAGACAGGCTTTCATTTCGGGGGTTTTCATTCCTGAGATATTTAGCTATACTGCTTTGGTTTGATTTCACTTTTCAAGAAAAAGCCCTTACTCAAAAAACTCTTTTGGCTAATCTCTTTCCCAATTTCAGTTATTGCTCTGAAGTTTGGCTCTTTGAAAAACAGTCAGTGTCCATCATTTCACAAGGCTGCGTGAGGAGAAACAGTTCTTTGAGTAAAGTCATTAATTGAAGGAGACTTTAAGCATGGTAAGAATGGACAGCAGCATTCCCACTACTTTTATTGTTCAATTTTGTACTCTTGTTCGGAGTTTGCCGGGACCCAACGAGAGGGTTGGTCATGTCAGTGTTCACTCTTCGAAAACAAGCTGACTGGAAGCAGTCTAGTGTGGATATTGTGAATATTGCAGGAGGAGATGCTTAGTACTCTTGAGCCAGCCTTTGCCATGGTAACATCCATCCTAAATGGCTCCAGCGCTCAGAATACGTTTGAACCGCCAAGCTGCGACAGTGTTTGAAAGCAATCTATGAACACCCAATGATCACTGGATGAGGCCGGTATTAATGAGAACACCACATGTGTCCGCTCACAATACATTGGTCCTTGGGAGTGACGGCCAGTGCATCGAAATTCCTTATGAAATCATACTGAGCGTCTGCTGGAAATGAGGAGTTTGGAGGTGTTTTTCTGGGCCAGTGCTTGCTATTCAAATCATTTCCAGGAGTTTTTCGCTAAGGCAGCACATACTGAGTTCCCAACACACGCTGGTCTTTGCAAAAAAAGACAAATCCCTTTTAATCCTGTGCAACAGTTACAATTCTGGGCATTTGTTCAGGAAAATTACAATTTCGTTCACGTTGAAGCCTCGAGAAGGCCGTGAAAATACAGTGATCGATATTCCTACTTGGCTGTAGCGTAACCTAAATCCAAGGCTCTGCCCCCGGGATTGCCTCGAGTGCGCTGCCTCCTTCTTTTCCCAGATAATTTAGCATTATTAAAAGACGCATCATCCCATTATTTCTTCAACTGTACTTGCTTCAGAGACAGCAGCTAAATTACCCCCCAAGTCAAAACTAAAGAAAACCACAAGTAGGCCGAGTTGTTGCCGTCCTTGGTCTCTTTATCTTGAAACGGATTTAGGTTAGGGACCTTCTGTAGTGGCTCCCCCGGTGTCTGAGTCACACTAGAAGGCATTTATAGCTCAAGACTGAAGGGAGCTGGAACGGTTAGCAACAGACAATACAAATAAGCCCTTTGATGTAGCGAGAGGAGGGCGAGCAGCAGCAACAACAAAATCACTGACAAAATATTCACGGTAGCGACGCACAAACACACACTTGCCCACACGAGGATTGGACGGCAGAGGGCAAAGTCATACCCATCAGCTACAGACACTCGAGCTGTGCTACAGTCTCCCACACACACTTCACCCTCGCATGTCACCGACACACCCAGGAAAACACACACACACACACACACACACACACAGATGTCTTTATTCTAGCGTGTCCTAAATACAAACACGTGCACACACTGAGGCGAGCACATACGAGTTATGTCACTCTACTGTTCACCTCTCCCCTGTTAGTTAGCTGGAGCCGCTGCTCCAACACTTGAAATGACACATTCAAAGCACTCTTTATTATCCCACGCGAGCACTCGCTCGTTACAGACGACGCGCGCAGGAACACGTTTGCAGTCAAAATACAACAACTCCACAGCCTCACTTTTCAACACATATTAGCGAAATTCATCTCTCTGATCAAAACCACACAATGTCCCAGCGTCAGCGTAGTCCTAGCCCTGAACGTTACAACCAAAAATGGTCTTTTTTTAATACATATCTTTTTCAAACGTACGGCCCTACAAAATGGTCGTTTGCTTCTCGCAGGGATTCAAGCACACACACACACACACACACACACACACACAAGACAGAGTTCTCTTTTCATGTTCCCTAGGCTCGCTCTCCATCAATAGCCTCATTTTCCCTCTCTCTCCCTTCCTGCAGTATCCACTCTTGCACTGTTTCTAGTCATCTTTTCACCCCCCCCCCCTTCCGCTGCTTCTTGTCCAATATTCAACCCCTCCTCCTTAGTTCCGCAGTTGTCCGAATATTCAGGCTAAGCTTTGAGTTCCGATAGATATTTTACATTTCACTGCAAAACATACACACAGGAGGCTGTGTTGATTTAACCGACCTCTACTTTGTTGTCTTTTTATCCCTCTTTAGGATTCTACCATCGACCAGCGACCGCTTCCTGTTGAAGAACTTGGTTTCCGGCGTAGACTATAACCTGTGTGTGCTGGTCATTTTTGATGACTCAATCACGTCGTTGGCGGCAACAAAAGTCCTGGGCTGCGCCACGTTCTCCACCAAGGATGTTTACCCAGCATGCCGCTCTCTCCAAGCCCATTTCCTGGGCGGGACACTCACCATATTGGTGGGCGGTGTCGTGGTCGTCACCCTACTCGTGTTCACCGTGGCGCTCATGGTCCGCCACCGTGTTTGCCATCACGGCGACCACATGATATGCCACAACAGCAACACCGAGGCGGGAGGCGGGGCCTGCTGTCAGGGTGGAGGCGGAGGGGGCGGGGACAAAGGGGGAAACGCCAGCGGGTGCTACCAATCAAATGGTGCCGGGGACGTGATGATGGTGGTCCTGCCCAACGGCCTGTCGTCCAAGAGAGGAGGGGAGAAGGAGAAAGACAAGGAGAAGGATGAAGCCTCTTTGCCTCCAAAACTCCCTCCAAAGCCCCGGCCCAAGCCTAAAGTCAACCTGGAGCACTTTCTTTCACCTGGGGGGGTTGTGTCCACAACAACAGGGTCAGGATGTGAGATGGCATTAGTGGTGAGGCAGAGAAAGTTGGAGAAGGCGTTTAAATACACCGCTGAAAGTGACAGAACTCCCCTCTACTACTCCCCTTCATCCACCCTACCCCGTCAGTCACACTCCAGGGACCGTCCGAGACCCCGTCTGGAGCGAGAACTGACCAATTGCGCCAGTTTCTCTCTGGCAGCACCCCTGGGTGACTCAGAGCGGTTGGACTGGAGAATCCCTCCGCGAGGCAGGGACAGATGGAACTCCTCACAGGCTTACCAGAGCCCTCTATCCCCTCTGAGCCCCGAGAGCGGGACCGTGAGCAAACGGCGGCACTCGCTGGACATGAGCTCCTCTGTCGCCCTGGCGACGGACGCAGCCACGACCGTGGCCAAGCGCTACGGTGCCGTCAACTACGCCAAGCGGATGAGCGTGATCTGGACGAGGCGGAGCCAGTCTCTCCACGGCATGCTGGTGCAGTGCGCCTCGACGACGAGCACCACGTCTTCGACGGCCAGCGACGAGGACTGCGCCGGGGTCTTCGGGCCACGCTGCGAGTTCCAACGGGGCTACATCCACGCCTACAACACCACCAACTCCAACTCGAACACCGGGGTCAATACCGGGAAAGCGAGCAGCGTCAAAGACAGGGGTAGGCAAACGGGGAAGGACGGAAGGAGTGCTGAGGAACTGGAGGAAAGCGTTGTGTAGATGGTTCTGGAATGTAATAAAAAAAGCTAAAAAAAACGTTTAGAGGGATAAAGGGTCTGTGAGACAGATCTTGGTTTGAGGGGGGCAAAGAGGTGGAATCATGGGAGAAAGTGAGAGAGCAGGACAGGTGACGTGAAGTGATTGCAGATAAGGAGGGACGGTTGTGAGTTTAGATGAAGAGAGACGAGTGAAATTAAGTCTCACTTGTGCGGCCTCTTGATTTGCCATTGGAGACTTTAAAAAAAAAAAAAAGAGAGAGGAAGTGTACCTGGGGTTCAGGTGAAGACTATTTAAGACGATCTCAATATTGATGGATGGGGAGAAAACAAGTGGGGAGAGAGATGTGACTAGAAAGAAAGGGAGAGTGGGAGAAACAGAACGGCAGAGTCTTTCAATACTAAAGGCTGAGCTCAAGCTGTATCATTAAAAGTTAAGTGATACAAGACAGGAAAGAAAGCAGGAACACACGAAAACAAAGCTTAGAGACAGCTAGATAGCAGAGAGTGGCAGATGTAAGAACAGACAACGTGAGTGATATATAGTCACAGAGGGAGAGACCTAATCCAACAGAGGAACACATCAACAGAGCAACAGAACAGAGGTTATAGAGCAGCGACAGTGATGGCGTGAGCTCAGCGTGGATCTCAGTAAAGCCGACACACCAACAGAACCACCGTCTGCAGCTCTCTAGGGCTTCAACCCCCACAACACGAGGGTTTACACTGGATCAGAAACACCACCGGTCAGAAGGGAGAAACAGCAAGAGGGATTTGGACGGCATCGCCCTGTTTTGTCACGTTGTGTTTTTTTTGGATTCCAACACTGACGGCCATTTTGGAACTCTTTTCCAAAACACAATGATGGTGACTTTTACGTGTCCTCTGTGGCTGGGGCAATGATTTTTTTTTTGGCTTGCCGTGCCTGCGGATTATGGGAGCATAAATACAGAGCCGGGGAGCATTGGACATGATCAATCGATAATGGCTGGGAAAAAAAAAGCGTGTGTGCAGCACAGACATTATTAAAAGAAAGACATTGGGATTACAATGGAGTCGATATGGATTACAAAGTGGAGGAGACAGGGGGGGGCGCAACGATGGAACATCGGCTCGCGAGCATTTCTGAAAGACAAGATTGTATTGGACGCCGGATGATAATGGACCAAACTAAATGGACAATGCTAATGGTGCATCAGTATGCATGCATTGACGGATCAGGGACGGGGATGTGTGTACATCCCCGTCCCCGCGTCCCCGCGTCCCTGTGTGTGTGTTCGTGTGCGCACATGTATATGAATGTTTGTGAAGGTGGCAATCCGGTCAACCAGACTCCATTTGTGTTTTAAAAATGTTTAGCGCTTTCTGGTAATGCTGTGAATGGAATAAATGTTTAAAAAAAAAATACATATATATATATAAATAAAGATTAGCGGAGGTCCACCCAAAGTGAAGGAAGAGCAAAATTTTTGAAGATGTTTTCAGCAAAACCGGAATAAATCACTATTTCCAGCAATGTAGCATGGTCAGGAAGCGGCAAAAGTTGAGGGGGGGGGGGGGGGGGGGGGGGGTAAACTCGTTTTTTGTGACTTCAGACTCCATTGTGCCACATGGATTCACTTTAATTCCAAACAGTGAATGTTTTCAGAAAGGAAGCAGATAAAAATACATATATATATAAATGACAGAAGCACCACGGAAGCCACTCATGATATAAACTCTTCTTCAAGACTTTGTGAAACTCATTCTGGGACGACTGAATCAACGGCACAGAGACTCTGACAAATGAGAAAACACAAAAAGAGCAAACTTGAAAGTACATATATATATAGTATATATATATATATAAAAACGATGTTACTTGTCGCACCATGTGTTTCTGTTTTTCAAAAGTTTTCTGGGGAATGACGTTAGGATCCAAAACAATAATGTGTGATTTTTTTGTTTTAGACAAAAAAATCTTCCAGATTGGAACAAAAAAATAAATATATGTTGATTATAACAAGACTGAAAAAGATCTACTGAAGAAGCACACAAACTGGCAAGCACAAACACCCAATAACACACACACACACCTATAAAACAGAGCCAACTACAGAGTTAATAATGACTTTTAACCATTACTGTTGTTTCCTTTCTGTTTTGATTTAATTTTGCCAAAGTCAATATTGTTCTCTGGACTTGATATAAATAATAAAAATGACATGTATGTAACACTGATGGACTTATTAACACAAGGGAGTACGTTGTGTATCATGTTCGTGTGTTCACAGGCGTACTTAACGGCATTTGGCACAAAAGCACGCCGTGCGTGCGTGAAAAGAATCAAAAGTATCACATTATTTGTCCGAGTCATTGTAGTTCAGTTCATCAGCAAGTGGCTAAACCAGATTTTAAGACAGTTCACGTGCTATTTAAATCAGTAATCTACTGGTTTACTTGGATATAGGTGATCAAAAACAAAAAAGCTAGCTTCCCGGTTTGATTTGGAGACAACTGTGACGATGACTCAGCAGTGATAAAAATGTTTTTGAGCTCACGGCAAAATAATAGAGGATAAAGGAGAAGCAAACTGAGGAAAAGGGGGAGACCAATAGTTCCGGGAACAGATGGAAACGCATTTAGAAAGACAAAAAGGCGCGAGTAAACAAGACTAAAAACAGAACAGATTTGATACGACACGCGGAATGGGAAAGAGAGCCGAAGTGACAACAAACAGATTGAGAGAACTAAAAGCTGTCCGACTAATGGATCGCGATGCTTTGTTATTACCGACCATATCTGCTGGTTTCTAATGTAAACAACACAAGAGCCTTGCAGCTGAGTCAAACTCTAATTTAGCATCACAGCACAGGCGCCAGCTGGCAGTAGGGCTGGGCGATATGGCCTAAAAAAAAAATCTCCGATTTTTTTACAAAAAATCCGATTCACGATTTAAATCGATTTTTTTCCCCCAAAATTTTTTGCAGATGACAGAAGCTGTTGAAAACAATTTTTTCTTTTATTTTGTGATGATTTTCCCAAGTAGGTTGATAAAAATAAAGTGCAAACAAAACCTGAACATTGTAGAAAGGTGCCTGTAGTATACAAAAAGTATTTGGTCACTCTTTTGTTTGCCTGAATCATTTAAATATAAAATTAAATTAAACATAACATTAAATGGCATTAAATAGTAGCCTTCCATTGTAAACAACTGTGCAAATGTAACTTTTTACAGTAAGCTTTTCTAACTGAATACACTGATACAAACACAGCATGAAATAAAATGTATATGACCCTTTAACATTCACATTTTCAAAAGTGCAACATCTGATCTAACATCAACATAACATATTTTGCACAGTAAATAAGTGCATGTAAACAAAATCAAGTGCATTCACAACATAACCAACAGTATTAAACAGTAGTGCATGTTTTTTCTAAATATTTTTTGCCAGGAAGACAAGCCTGTCTACTACCTCTGGCTTCAGGCATGCACGGTGGCATGTAACAATGCCCCCCCCCCCACACACTGAAAAGCCTCTCAGAGGGGGCACTTGTAGCTGGCACAGAGAGGTATTTCTTTGCTAAAGTACTTAGCCTTGGAAAGTTAAGTTGGTGACGCTTCCACCAGTCAAGTGGATCGGTGTCTGGGTCAACCTGCTGGACCACAGGTCAGTTGTTGCGGAGTAGAATGACATCCCCTCCAGCTCCGCAGAGATCCTTTGGCGTGTACTATTGTACAGCCGAGGCAAGGCAACGTCAGAAAAATGTTTACGGCTTGGTAGCACGTACCTGGGGTCCAAAGCTTTGAGACGGTGAATAAACCCCGGCTTTTCCACGGTGTATATGGGCACCATATCTTTTGCGATATACATCGCGACTGCATCCGTGATGGCTTTCCACCGGGCACTCTTCTTCTCATGCGGAGTACAGTTGGTGAATGTCTCCAAAATGCTGGGTTGTTGTTGTGAGGTGGCGGCGGCGGCGGCCAGCAGTGAAGCTGCTGGCCGCCATTGTTTTAGTTTGTAAACAATGCGCGCGCACTCTACTACGGGAAAAAGGGGTGGGGGCGATTTTCTCGATTTTCAATAAAACACATCGCCTTAAAGCACACATTCGAATTAATCGATTAAATCGATTTATCGCCCAGCCCTAGCTGGCAGCAATCTTAATTAAACTTCTAAAAACATAGATGAGCAGGAGGAGGGACAACGGGACATTTACACTACAGCAGACAAAGACATGCATGCAGTTATTCATTTTCTTTATCCAGGTCACGGCATCAACCGCGTACGGGGGGGATTCCTAGGATTTTCAACCACTAGAGAGGAAACGTTCAGGGTTTGACTCTGGATCCCAGCCCAGTGGGCGCACCGCAGGGAGGTGTCTCGGAGGCAGGAAGCCAAAAAAAACCAGTGACGCTGAATGCTGCAGAGCTGCTGTTCATTCTCAGTGGGATCAGCAGTGTCAGCGTTACAGAAAGTCATTACAGAGAGAGAGAGAGAGAGAGAGAGAGAGAGAGAGAGAGAGAGAGAGAGAGAGAGAGAGAGAGAGAGAGAGAGAGATCTCATTCTGTTGTCATCCACCTCGCCTCACGCATGTTTTCATTTCCCATGAAGCGCTTCGCAGGCGCTGCCCAAATTGGAAAGTGTAAAAGATGTAGAGAGCGAGAACGAGAGAGAGAGAGAGGCGAATGTGAGAACGCTGACTAGAGGTGGACAAATAGACGATGAGCAAGGGAGGGAGAGAAGTGGAGGAAGGTCATTGTGTTTAGCTTTCAGTGTGTGTGTGTTTGTGGCTGAATGCGCTCGCTCCGTGCGTGCGAGTCGGTGTTATTTTTGTCACCTAAGTACTTTGCCACAATTTATTACCAGCAAGATACAAGATCCGTTACCCGCGAGAGGATCAAATGAGACGCGGGGGGGTTGGATGTGCGAAAAGGGTCAACAGCCTCAGCTTCAGCCGCCAGACATCACCTGAGTGGTAGACAGTGTCCTAATTCAAGGCCATCAACGGGGGACGCCAGAGGAAATAAAGAACAGCGAGGGGGGAGGAAGAGAGAGCGTCCCAGGACATCAGGTTAGAGGACAATTTGATTTGAAGCTAATAAGTGGCCACCATTAAAAAAAGCAGGGCTGAGCCTGTGCTACAGTCACCTTAGAGAATGAGAGTGTGTGACGGGAGCTCTCCCCCTCCCCCCCCCCCTCTCTCTCTCTCTCCCCCTCCCTCTGTCCCTCCCTCCCTCCGAATTAATGTGCATGTATGGTCGAATGAAGAAGATGATATTTAAGCTTTCTTGTGTGATGCTCTGATATCCCACAAGGATAAATGTAGCTCTGAGTTAATTAATACTAGTATGTTAACTTAAATCACCACTTGGATATTTACCAGAGAGTTTTTTTAATAACTTATACATCATTTTAGACCATACTTCGATCTGTCACTAACTCGCTTGAGTCAACGACCTCAAATGAAGATGCGTGGGGAATGAACAAGTGTGAAGCTAAGAGTTAGCGCTTAGCGCTTAACCCCTCCAAAAGATGGAGCGGCAGCGGGAGTCGCACGATGCTTCACGTCTGAACGGCCCCTTCGATCAAAATTGTCAGCAAGGTTGAGTGAATATGAAGCAGTGTGGCTATTGTCAAATCAACCGCAACAAATGACACACAAACCTTCAGAACGGGTTTTATCCGAGAGGCTGGACAACATATTTTCCTCCACTTCAGTGAAAAGGTAATGAAGCTATTTCACATCGTACCTTCTGTCCCACAACAGACTCCCAGACACAAGACGCTCCTCTTACCATATGTGCGCGTCGTCTGGCTACGAGTGCGTTACGGCTGCTCCGCTGTCGCTGTAAAGGTTTCCTGCCATGTTCCTGAATTCCACACATTCAATTTCAAGACGTCACCTGTGTGATAAAATAATAACGTCGCCATCTTTAACTACGCCGTTCCTTCCGAGGTGACTGATGAAGCATCACGCGGCTCTATTGTTGGATATTCTGATGGCAATGGTGCCATTGTGACAGGATACTTCAAATGAAATACTCCTCTTGGCACACGTAGATCCAGGACTACCGGGACACTAATCACCGTTTCTGTCTTGGATTTCATCTTCTTCTTTTTGCAATTATGATTAACCAGGCTCAGGTGACATGAAGCTTGAATGATGACTACAGAGTGTCTGAACAGCTAATGATGAATATTTATACATATGGAGCATTAGTTACAATGCCAGTCTATGTGAAAATATTATCTCATGGGATTCAATGTGCTAATTCAGAGCAATGTTTTTTCATTTAAAAAGACCTTTTCTCTCCCTCAACAGTAACTCTTGAACTCGACTCCTCGGCGACTCGGCATAGCATGGAGACGATGTGTGAGAGCGAGAGCGTGGGAGGACTGAAAGATGAGGAGATAGAAGTAGAGAGACGGTAGATGAAAGGATTGATTGGACACAGAAGAGCAAAGGAGGAGGAGAGATGGGCGAGTGGTCGATGGAGGAAGTGAGGGAGAGAACCGGAGAACGACAGCAGCAGAAGGGAGGGAAACCATCGTTTGCCTCATCTCAATACATGATAAGCAGCTTCTTATCTTGGGGGGGGGGGGGGGGGCATGAAGCTGTCTGAGGCAACTGATAGAAGACTCAGACAAGCGAAGACCCATTACAACATATACACACAGCACTAGCTCTAATGAGAGCATCGAAAACATCTTTAAAACGCATCGTATTAAATGCTATGGCTGAAGTTACCCGACGTTCCGAGAGCACAGCATGTGCTGTGACCTTAGAAACAGATGGAGTCAACATGCTCTGTGTGCTTTGAAATTGAACCAGCAATGTGCTCTACATTGCATGTTTTGAATATAAAGTTAAAGTGTGACGTGTGTTTTTTTTATACTCACTGGTGGGTCTCGGTCCTCAGACCCTGCGTTCAATTTGTGTACAAGTGAGACCCTCAAGTCAGGCTTCCTTGGAAATGTGCAGACTTTTGATGAACGCTAGCACCAGCCACACCGCGGACACCATCGCTCTCGGTGTGTTTAATGGTGGCGGAGTTAATTAGAGGATGACATGCTACGCAGAGCACCTTGAAGGAACAGATGTGGAAGGAGATTGAAGAAAAATAAAGCTGACAAAGAGGGGACGATGAAGGGGGAGAAACAATGCTCAAAGTGAGCCTCCTTAACGCATCATTTCCTCCCCGCTTCCTTCCATTCGCAGTCTAACTCGCTCTCTCCTTCACCTCCACTCACTTCTAGTTCAATCCATAGTTCACTGCTTAGGCTCCTAATCTCCACCTCTCCCTGACCGGATCCTTCGCTTGCGTCGCTTTTTTCCTGCCAGTTCTCTCGAACCGTCTCTCACTCATTTCATTCTGCTCGTCTGCCGGTAAGAAGGTATTGATTGTCTCTCTGTATCGTCCTCCCGCTGAAGAATATGAACCTTCTTCTCTTTCTCTCTATAAGATTATGTCTTTCACTGTCGCCTCCACTTTCTGCTTCCCATATCAGCACCGCCCCACCACCTACCCACTCATCCTCTAATGTTAAAATTCCTCTCTCTCTCTCTCCACTTTCATATTCACCCAAATATATTTTGGCATTTCATCATTGTCCCTCTGACCTTGTCCTCCTTCATTTCGTTCTTTGGTATATTCTCTGCTTTAGCGCCTCTACCTTAGTGCCCCTTTCATTTCTCTCGCCGCATATGAAAAAGTTTGTACACCGACTTCCCAGAGTCTCTGTAATCAAGGGCGCAGGATTGCATACGAACCCAAGCAGTATTTTGGGAGGACAGAAGACCAATATTTGAGTGAACTTCTTTATATTGTCTTCGGCCGCAGCCACGAGGATCACACGGCCGCGTTCGCTGCAGAGATTTTTCGACTAAAATGGTACTTATGATATAACGCGCAGGGTTAGAAGATATTGCTGAAAACCTTTGACGCTCTGTTGTGCCATGCTTTAATACCGTTTGATCTTATCTTGGATTTCAGATGTTGATAATTTCCACAGATTTGGGGGGACTTCTGTCTTTTTACACTTAAAAAGGTGCTTATGGAAGAGTTATGGCTCTCCAGCACAATTGTGTGGACTATAAGCCACAAAGTGGTGGGATCACAAGTGTTCTGTTAGTTTATGCGTTATAGGGCATGTCGATTATTTGTTAAAATATAATGACTGCATTTTCATTCGATTCTGGAAAATATTGCAACTTTTTTCAAAAATATTGAGACTTAAGCCTCGAACACAGTTCCGTGGACCATGTTAGGAATGAGCAGAACTTTTTAAACACTGAGCTGTTAAAGATTCATGAATTAATTAAGATGAATAGACGTCACATGCTCATTTAAAGAGGTTTCTTCCCCAAAACAAAAGACACAGAGGAGGTAAAAGTAATCTTGACTCAGCAGGGAGAACATGAAAAGAGTGTTGATCTCCAGAGAATAAATATTTGAAAGCAAGAACAGAATGCCCGAGAGCCTTACTGCAATATATTTTTGTATTTCGAATTGTCAACTGGTACCTGAATTTTGTGTTTCCCTTCACCTAAATCTAAGTTTCCACCATAGGCAGGGATCTTTAGTGATTTAGTGAACATTCAGTCTGGATTACAAAGCTTCAGAATGTGTACAAAATGCAAAAAAGCCGAACGTACAAACCCAGTGAGGGGATTTGCTTTCCAACTTCATGCTGAAAGACACAAGCTCTTCCATTCCGCAGCTCTCTCCTTCACCTCTGTCCTCACTCTGCACACTTTTCTTTATTCCTCTTCAGCCCACTCCTCTTTCAGCCGCGAAGTAAGAGAGCATTGAGCGACAATGATAATCTTCCCTCCAGCTCCCTCTCCCTCTGGTGTTTAAACATGTTTCTGTCATCTGTTTAAGAGGCTTACAAAACTCTAAATGTTCTTTCAGTAAGTTTGCCAGCAAAAAAAGGAAGGTTCGGGAACAGAAGATGTGATTTTTTTCGATGGTCTCTTTTAGCAGAAGCCCTCCAGCAGTATTAGTGTCACCTTCCCCTTCTACCCAGTGTCGGTACATGTTTTACCAAGCGAGCGGCTTGAGGTGATCCGTTCCCAACGCGTCTGAATGGACAGGCTCAGTGGGAGCTGTGGAGTCTACCATTGAAAGACTGAATATCTGAGAGCGGGAAGTAGGCGGGTTCAAAGCTTTGGGGCCCTCATTGCGCACATTCAATTCAAGATTCCCATTAAGTGCAACACAGACAAAGTCACATTTGTTTTCTTTCGTACAATTTTAAAATGTATGTGACAATAAGGTCCTTGCATCTCGCCATAAGTCTCATTCTATGACACGCCGGCCTCTCTTGGCCGCCACTCTAAGCCTCCCTCCATCTCGACCGTTTATCCAATTTCCGTCCCATTTAGCTCTTTCACCGGCCGCTCTCTGCGTCCCTGTGATTGTTCGCAGTCGTTTCCTCTCACTCGAGCTCTTTCACCTCTGCAAAACTTCCCTCGTTTTAACTCGTGTCTTCCGTTGCGACTGGGGGAGCACGTCACTCCGCTGACAGCTTCTCAGAAAACTTTCACTCCACTTCTCCATCGCTCGGCGTTTCTTCTGCGCTCCCCATTACCTTTCAGCATGCTCCATTTTTTTTCTTCTCTCCCCTCACTTATTTTAGACCTGGCATCTCTGCTTTACTCGTATTTTGGTCCCAGATGTGATTTTTTGCCTTTTTCCTCTCCTTTTTTACTTACTGCACCGCAGGGCCTCTTCCCGCTCATCAGTGCCTTTCTCTTACCATTCCCGCCCACTGCCCATCTTCTTCACTTTTCCCCTCATTTTCATCATTCCTCGCTCTGTCCTCCATGTGGCGATGCTACCACCTACTCCTCCGACTCATCATCCCTGCGGGCTCCCTACAGACCTCTGATCAGAGGGAGAGAGAGTGGGATTTTGTAGCTCTTCTCATCTTGAGACGTTCTGCGGATCCTTTCTCCGGGAGGGCGACGGCAGGAGATCTTGGTGTGTGTGAGAGACCTTGGCAAGGACTTAGAGACGGATACAAAGGGGGTGCCATCTTTTTAGAGAGGAAGCAACAGGGGGAGACAAGAATACGGAGCGAGAGAGGAGAAAAGGGAAGAGAGAGAGACGAAGTGAAAGAGAAGGAGAAAGCCACATGTCAAACTACAGCAGAGAAGAAGACGTCCATAGGCGCATGGCGTACACCCTCAGCATCTCTCGTGTTCAACTTGCCATCACTAAAAACCTCGTGTAAAAACCTCATCACTAAAAGAGTCGTGTGCAAATCTCCCAAACGCTAAAATTACTTTTACCGACTGCCTCTCCGATGCTTCAACTAATCGCTCAATGCGACGGATCATTGTCACACTCATTAGTAAAAGTAAATACGATCCAGCTGCTGGTCTTACAGCACAGCTTTGCCCCCGGCCCCATTGCTTGTGATTCAAACCATTGAGCTGCTTTGCCTGAGGAAGACCCGTCACGGGTTTAAAGCTGGTAAACAAAACTGAACAGAGCTCTGATTCCAGCGTCGGTACTCAGACTGCTGGTTGATTCTTTTTATTTGCATTTTGGTATCCAGCACTTTATCCCAATGGGGTTTTGTGGACGTGTGCGTCAATTGTCGAGCTAAATGGGAGAAGGGATCCCATAAGGTATGCAAAGAAACGAGGCAGTCAGAGATGTTTGTTTAGGCAGCTGGCAACAATTAGATCTAATCTAAAAGCCAATCTCCATTTGAATCTGCAAGCAGAAGGTGTAATTCATTTAAGAATGTTAGACTGCGGGAAAACAAACTACGCAAGTAGACGTTCTACGGCAGAACAACTTTGCAGATGTTTGGGGGGGAAAAGGTGTCGCAAAAAGCAAACAGAGCGAAGATACAGTTGTCTGTCACTCGCGTCTCTCGAGGTGAGGGCTGTATATACGCAACATCTGCAGCTATGTGGGCCGCATATTGTCATACGCCGCATCTTAAGCCGCAGCTTAGCTGGCGCTTGCTTCAGATCAAGGCGCTGCCAAACATCCGCGGCGTCGAGACGGCGAGGGGAACAAGCGGAGCTTTAACAACGTCCCGTCGCTTTTTCCATCAGCAGCAGAACGGCGCCGAGGCGAACGCAGTGCTTTTACTTCCATGAAAGATTCAGAGTTTGGACGGCACACGGAGATGTCGGGCCTTGGCACATTGCTCGCCACTCATCATGGAACTCTTTTTCCAAAGTCGCACACTAAACAGTCAAACAGTGAAAATGGCAGCGGCCTTGGACTACAATTTTTCAATGATGACTCAGCGCAAGTCGCCTGGGCGCTAAAATAATGAGTCAGTCATTCAGCAGTGGCTTCGCATGTGAGAAAAGACTCCCAACGTACATACACCATACACCCAGTGTTTAGGTCAGTCACCTACATCAGCAGCAACTGATTAGTCCCCAAAAATCTATGCCGGGTTCAATAACAGGTGAGGTGTAATCAGCGTCCTTTTGTGTGCCGGCGCTTGTACAAGAGATGAATTATGAAATATTTACTGCGTAGCTGAAAACACATGTCACAGCACGCTCCGATCTGCAGAAGGTCTACTACACAATGAGTCACCTCGGCTGGAAGATGCTCACAGTTTGAAGAGAGACGTCTGCTGTTTGGTATTTATTTTTAAGTATACGGCACAAGGCAGTTAGTGGATATTTACCCAAAACATCTGAAAGATCTCAAATGGGTGCCTCAAGAGGGACGCAAAGCCTTAAACACAGCAGTGTGTGTGCCAACAAGTACAAAACGTACTCCATTGCTTTCCATTGTCGTATAAAGGCAGCAACTCCTACACGCGCACCAGTCAAGAGCTGCATTCACTGAATGTATTCAACACTCGCCTGCTGGTGTACTGCCAGTAACCCCATAATTAGTTTGTTGACCCACAGGGAACTGTGGGTCAACAAACATCTGCAGGGTGTTTCATCCAACAAAAGGGACAGCAACAAGGTCCATACACACACACACACACACACACACACACACACACACACACACACACTACCCCTGCGTAACCTCTCAAGCGCTGCTGTACGCCCACAAAGCCGTGGGCCCTGTGCCCTCCGTGCACCCAGGGGGCCGCTCCAGCACTCGCATCATTGAGTTGTATTGAATATAATTGAACCTCCCGACCACACAGATGGCCGCCCCCGAAGGCTCAGAAGTGGACGCGCTGCAGCGTGCAATCACTCAGAGCAGTGTAAACGCATGTATCTATGTACGCGCATAGCTGCGTAACGAGACTACCATGAGAAGGGATGCAAACGTGTCAAACCACGTTAGCGCACGTCAGTCGCACACGTGAAGGGGTCAGCCGAGGTCAGCCTCCCAACTCGCCTGGACAACCACCACACACACACACACACACACACAAACATGGAGGTCTATGGGCATGAAAACAACACCAGCATCGCTGCTGTGGCTGGTAACAATGCTGGCATTGAGGAACAGAATAAAAGGTGAGGCAAAGAATTAAAAAGAACGAAACAACAATAAATAATACCTTGACAACTTTGCTGGAGAGAAAAAAAAGAAGCCAGTGAATGACAGGGCAATAAAATGAGCACAGGCGTAGAAAAGAAAAGCAGCACTGTGACCTTTATCTCCATGCACACAGTTACCATTATGGTTCAAGTGTATTTTAAATAGAGTAAACCCCAACGGCATTGGCATCTTAGTGCTGCACGCCACCCAAATATCGCCGCTTGACCAATTTCATTACACAGTCCAGCACTACACTGGGACACTCATTGAAGTCTTTTAAAGTCCTGACTGGACATCGTTTTCCCCTTAAAGAGCCCCAAAGGAAGGAACAAAAAAGGGAACATTTGTACGGCGGACCTTGAGCCGTGTCCGCATTATCCCGCCTCCTCCGAAAACCTTACAGACCACACTGCTGCTTCCGTCTCCGCATTATTCTCTCTGGCACCGCCTTTTAGACACATGACAATGTGTCAGTGCAGGCATACGATTACTGCTGTGTCCCAAGCGATGGCTGCAAATTGAATCGTTCCTACTGCAGAGCTGGGCATTCATATCCATATTGGGATATAAGAGTCAATATTGTCTGGGATGTGGTTATTGTAATCCTGAGATATATCTTGAATGTCGTCTAGAGAGAGATTAAGATGAGATAACCAACCCCTAGACATCATATAGAGACATAAGCACTAATAACACCACAACAATGTGTCTTAGACCCCTCTGTGTAACTGAACAAAGGCTACAGTCAGTGTTATTCATGGCAGCGATCCCTCTTTAAAGCCACTTGTATCTGAGAGCAACTGGGCTGAAGGATCACAAAAGCTGGAAAGGAGGCAAGAATGTGGCCTGATAAGCACTCTTTATCTTCCATCCTTCATCTGGACAGCTGCACCGTAAAAGCCCAAATGTCGGACTTAGCACAGTCTTTGAATGGTACACGTGAAAGTCAGACAATTTGTTGTCGGGCGGACGGTAATTCTGAGCTGGATGTTATCATAATAATAACGTTGTAGCACAGTTTATGTGTGATAAATAAAGCAATTCACGCTGGATATATTAATTTGCGTTACACAGAAATGGAGAGCTTAATCATTAAAAGTAGTTCTTTATGTGGTGCCACACTGATCAGTAGCTAAGACAGCAATGCGGCGTGGATTCAAATCAAACAAGTAGACGAGAGAGGAGCGAATGAGAAAAGAAGAGTCGAGGTGGCAGTTAAACCCCCCCCCCCCCCACACCGCTCTCCTGAGTAGAAAGCATTTGTTTCCTCTGCAGCAGCACCGAGTATTAAGCTCCAATTCATTGCCAACTCAAAATGAGACAAATCCCCTTTATTTGGTCACAAAACAAAAGGTGCACACAGACGTGGAAGCACACACCGCATTCCTCCCATCCTCTTTGGCAATATAAAGTCTGGGTTCTCTGAACAGCACGCCCATCGCTTCGCCATCGATCATCCGAGTTTATGCATCCTCTTGTTCGTTCGTTCGTTCACTCGCCCCCCCCCCCCCACACTTTCTTCAATAGCGTGCCGCCCGCATTACGGAACCAAAATGCAAACTGCCAATCATGTCACAGAAAAGCACGGTATTATGAAAAGGCCACTTGGCCGTTAGAGCGTCTTATCCTAAATCAATCGTCAGTTCTTATCAAAACTTTACCACCCGCGCTGATCTCATTCCGTCTGTGGAGCCGACATCAAACGTCTGCGCACAACAAACACTTATGCGACGGGGTTATTCAAGTGTTTGCACGGAGAGCCGGCTGAGTATGGGAGCCTGCATCTGATGCGGTTTTAATTGACAATTAATGATTGACAATTAATGAATCCAGACATTAGCTGAGCCAAACACCTGGCAAAGGGCAAGCCATAATTAAAGTCATTAGAATTAGAAGAGAGACTTTTGTTCTCAGTCAGCCATTAAAGAGGCTGAAACAGGAGGCGCTCTAGCAAAGTAATTCCTCTCTTTCTCTTCCTCCCTCCTGTTCTTTGAAATATTTAGCCAACCCTCTTAATGGCACTCTTTCCCTTGTTTTCCTCCATCGTTAAACACTTTACTTTCCCACTAATCCTCCATTCTGTTCTTCAGCCTCTCTGCTTCCCCCCCCCCCCCCCATTGTTCCCTCTGTATTGACCCACGGATTTGTTGTTTTTTTTAAATGCTGTCCAGGTAGCTCGAATCATTAGCCAACTTCACAACCGAAACAATTGATGTCGGAAATCGTCGTCGTCTTGGTTTCTAATGCCGGACTTGTTTGGTTTGTTTCTATCCGTTGATCTGAATGGAATTGCATTGTTTGATTTGCTGAGACAGCAGAGAGCCCAAATGCAAACCCAATCAACAGACGAGCACTCTTTCCAAAAGAAGTCTGGCAAAGAAATCTTTGATCGTTCAGGCAAAACAGTTGATTCCTGATGAATATATCAGGCGCGCTGTGTATTCCTTTCCCAAACGTCTGAATCTATTGAATGCTCAGTCAGACACTTCAAGTCCGGCATTGCCACCAGACTCAACCGTGACTTAATGAGATAATATCATCCATTTAAATTATTATTTCCAGTCCGCTGACAGGAGAGCCAAGTACTTATCCAATTATCTCTGTAAGGATGATTTAAGTCCGTTGACAGACAGCTTCGCGACAGCTTTTAGTTTTTTTAAGTGATATTGCAGACCATTTTCGGGAACATTTTCTATTTCATATTCCAGCCATTTACTTGATGCTCTTACCCAGAGCCACTTAGAGTGAAGGCTGTAGTGGAATAAGCTTCAGTTCCTAGATCCCCCCCAACTGGAAAAACCATATTAATAAATATATATATTTTTTTAAAATGGAGATAGAGGGGAGAACATTTAAAAAAGTTATGAGCGAATTAGAGTGAGCTGAGCTGGACGACGTGGAGAGGAAGAGGATTCGGCGTAACCGAGGATGGGGAACGACTCGGCCTTTCTGACCAGTCATTCCACTTTTTCCTCCGATTCATTGTGGCCCCACGGGCTTCCAGTGTGTAGAAAGCCCTGACATTCATAAATGAAAATAATCCCATGCCAGACCCTGTGCTACAGGGTCACATTTCCTTTAGCCTAGCGCTGCTCCTCCGAGGCCCCAGGAAGCAGCTCACTCTTCAGCATCCTTTGATCAAGGGGCTGCTGTGTGAGAAGCAGACTGGTACTCGTTTCCTCCCCCTTAAAACAGCACAGGCACAGCAGAAACATAACACAGAAGAGCTGTAGAATATGTCACTCTAGATATTGATTTTTGCTGAAAAAAAGAAGGAAATAAGGGACTTTTTTGACCCCGTAATCAGACCAACAAGAAATGTTGAAATTCAACTCATCCAATGGAAGAACTGCCGAGAGATTTGCTGACAGACGATCGTGACATCTGCTCAGCATGTTCCACCTCGACATCGTGAAGTCAGACTCTACATATTCTGCACGCAATTTAGTCAAAAAAGTAAATTTATCAGCATTTTGTTTGTGCCATCCAACACTTTTAGACTGGAGGCTCAAGGAATAATGCAGCCTCGAGGGGCCGCTAGCAGAGCTTAAGACTTTCTTTTTTTTTTTGTCCTGCTTTATGTTTTTTCCCCTCTCTCCATATCGATCTAGCAGTCTAGACTAGAGATGAAAGCCCACTCTGAAAGGCTTTGTCCAACACTGTAAACTGTAAACGCTGTAAACATGTCACCTCTGCCGGCCTTCTGCCTCGGCAGGGCTTCAACGAGGTCTTAGTAAACCTCGGAACCGGAGGGCTGTTATGTGTTCGTTTTTACAGCCAACGAGAACTCGACTTCCGCTCAAAAATGTACAATCAAGTGCACCGCCACTTCACCCGCCCAACCCATTTATGTCCAGTACGGCTGGAACGCCTTGTAACATACATGTTCACAAGCGCTCTTGTGTGCATGTACTGCACGGTGATTGTACCGTCGAACTGAGCTCGGCACTTAGCGCCGTCAGGAGTGGAGGCGAGAACAACAGGAAGAACAGGAGAGATGAGTGTGGAGAGGCAAATGAATGTATTGATGAACGGTGCTGAAAGCACACCGTTTAGCCTGACGAGCAGAACACACAGACACTTCCAGAGCGAGGCGCTGTCATGTTTATTAGGAAGAGCAGGTCGACCTCAGCCTATGGGAGGAACAGAATAAAATAAAACATGAAAACTGTCAGTGCTGCTGGGTTGCCAGATGTTGGGACAGGAAAAAAAATGCAAACCCAGCTGTCAAATAGCCAGCACAACTCATAAGGAGGAATAATGATGGCATTTAGTGTAGATAAATAAGACCTCCAGCTCCAGTATTGTTGGTACATAAAAAAATAAAAAAAATAGGAAAATAGGCAGATCTGAGTGATCGGATTTGCCTCCGAGGTTTGCACGCATTTTTTAATGCACGCAACAATAAACCGCCGCCGCGTTTAACGCTGCCCTCGAGCTGAACTGTTCGGGGAGGCGTTCTGTTCTCCCTCGCGAGAGTGTGACTGGAATAATGAGGCGACCAGCCGGGGGAGGGGAAGCGAGATCGCCGCGACCCGTTCAATTAAGACTCCAAAACGTCTGAGAGGAGAACGGAGGCCGGCGAGACGGATGCAAGGTCGCCACAGTTCAACTTGTACACAGACGACGGTGAGCCCCCCCCCCCCCCCCGTCCTCTAAAGACTCAAACATCTAACACCCAAAGCTCAGATAATAATTGAATCAATCATTAGGGCTGATAAGCTCCATTTGTTTATTTTCAATGAACGCAATCAACCAGAGCGACCTAAGAAACCGTGATGAGGATATTGTGAAAGAACATGAATAGAACCATTTATTCCAACACGCTATATAATGTTGTTTGTTGTTCGACCCATTACATGAAAATAAGCGTGTGTTAATTGTCCCATAGGCAGATTGTATTAATCTCTGCGTGTGTGTGTGTGTGTGTGTGTGTGTGTGTGTGTGTGTGTGTGTGTGTGTGTGTGTGTGTGTGTGTGTGTGTGTGTGTGTGTGTGTGTGTGTGTGTGTGTGTGCGTGTGTGCGCGCGTGCGTGTGAGAGAGAGTATTAGAACACATCAATTAATCAGCATGTGTACCGACCCTTAATTAAATCCCCCCCCCCCCCGGACCCCACTACCCTTGTGTGGAAGTATGTCCGCATTTGTATGCACGTCGCCGCTGCCGAATCTCAATATTCATGACTGTGCACAACACCACTTCTCAAACTCAAAGGCACATTTAACCGTGCTACTATTTTCTTTCCTTCCACTCTTTAACAAACATGTACTGCTGCGATGTCAGAAAATAGGTAATCGACTACTTCCTTGCTGCCCTCGGGTGTCTGTAGACATCGCACTCGCCAGGAAGTGGCAGTACGCGGCTCTGAACTTAATTAACATGCACGCTGTACTTCAAGAGTTCTCCCGACTGTGCCCGAGGTCACTGTCGTGTCCTGGAAGAGTGCACTGGTCATTAGCTCTATTTTTTTGGGGGGGGGGACATGTTAATGTTGCGCTTCGAGGCAACACGCCAGAGAAGGCTACTACCATGAATGACGTACTGTGTTTCATGTCTACATGGGCTGTGTGTTGGATGTTCTGGTGCCTCCTCTCGACCCTTTGTCGCTCTCTTTAGTTTTCCTTCGTGCCGACACATTGTCTTTTTGATTCTGCCGCAGATTCTCATTCTTGCTCAGCCCGCTCGGACTACTTTCTTCAGCCATTCAAGGCGTGCTGTCCGGAAGGGATAAAAGCCAGGCTTCATTTTTTGTGGCACTCTCTGATCTGCTGCTACCTTATGAACCATCCCGACCCCTCAGGTCGTCTGGGACCGGTCTACTTTCTGTTCCCAGAGTCAGAACTAAACATGGAGAAGCAGCGTTCAGTTTTTCTGCTCCACATATCTGGAACAAAGTCCCAGAAAGCTGCAGGTCTGCTGAGACCCTCAGCTCATTTAAATCAAGACTGAATACTTTTCTGTTTGCTGCTGCCTTTAATTGAACCACATTCAATTCATATATTAATCAATTTCCTGCATTTCTGCATTTTACTACTGCATTTTATTTCTTACACTGTTTTTTAATGTTTTAATGAATGTTCTTAATTGTTTTTAAATCTCCTTTTCTTTTGCCTTATGTTTTGATGCTTTTAATGGTTTTATGTGAAGCACTTTGAATTACCTTGTTGTTGAAATGTGCTATACAAATAAACTTGCCTTGCCTTTATTCCGTTACAGTCAACTGAGCGCACTTACTCCGCGATCACATATCGCTGAGTTGGAGGGGCAGTGAACTGCTGACCCAAACCTTAGACGCCATAACAGATAGCCCGTCTCTGAGGAAGGTGCATCACTCACCCGACTAATCAGGTTTCGCACCAGCAAGGTCGACGCCTTCTCCCCCCCCCGTCTCCAGCTCTCACTCTGATTATTAATTAATATTCACACACACATTCAGACAGCTACTGGGGGGCTGAGAGACTGTTGTGGCTTTTTTAATGTGCACGCGGCTGATCTCAAGCTGCGCATACAGCAGACGAAGTGGCAGATTGAGAGAAAAAGGATGAAGGTCTTTGAAGTCGGCTATACGTTTCACTCAGTATGGTGAAAACCTCGCAGAAACAACTGACAAAAAGGACATCTAATCACAGGAAATAACATTTGTGATAATTCTGCATATTATATCCTGTGTGGCGTCGACTCTGCAGCATATCATGAACTTGATTTTTTTGGCTGCTAAGTGAGAATGAGAAAAACTCAATGAGAATGTCAAAAAAAAGTAAAAAACCCGAGCCTGAAAAGGAAATATGACAAAAAGGTGTGGAGTCCCTGAATAATTTACGACACGCTGGATTGAAGGATGGTGGAGAACGTGGCAGAGAGAAACGCCACACATTTATCTGTATCTGAGGAGGAGACGAGCACCTTTCACAGGTGCCAAATCAGACAGGAGGCAACACCGCTCGGCAAGTGTTTGGTTTGTCTTGAGTGGACTGGAATACGAGCAGGTGATGAAAGCAAAAGTTTCACTCAGTCCCATTAGGACAGAAACTTCCTCTCCTTCCGTCTTTACTTTGGTTAAATTTTCATTCTCCAGCATCGGCCATCATTTCTCCACTTCCTCCCTCTCCTCCATATCTCTCTCTCCCCCCCCCTCCTCCTCCTCCTCCTCCTCCTCGTCACAGCAGATTCCCGGCCCGTTTAATCCCGATTATGGCTTCAAAGTCCCAGTTGACACCAAGCGGCTCAAACTTGCTGTGTGTGAACATGTGCGGCGAGATGCCGATTCGGACGATGAGCATAGTCATTTTTTTTTGTTGTTGGCTGCGAGACGGCGTGCTTGTGTCGACGCGTCGCTTTAGCGAGCGTGCGCGTTTACGACACGACAGCAGACTCTTAAGCTGGAGTGGCAGTTTCAGTCGGTGTAAGTCACGTTTGGGTGAATATGCGTGCATGTGTGACATTGTTTCCCGCCATAAAACAGCTGTTTTCTCAGTAAGTGTTTGTGCATCAGGTGTAGGAGTTAATTGCTTAGGGCTGAGTGGCTTTATACTGATGGGCTCAATGCCCGGTGTCATCTGAACAACTGCCTTTTTTCCTGTCTCATGACTCTCGGTCTTGTTTTCACCTGCCAACATTTTCACCCTTATGATAAAATCCTTTAAGAACACAGCATTATTGCAATTTTTGTGATATCAATGCACTGATTTGCTTAACACTGGATTACTGTACAGACAAACAAGCAGCACACCTCAAACTCAAATACAAGACACATTCCGACTGTTCCCAAGTGTTTACAGTTGTCAAAAGTGGTGACGGTGCAAATAGGCGGCAACAAAACAGAAACAGAAGAAATGACAGAAAACTGCTTATTATAATTCATAATGAAAGATGCTTTTTCCCATTTTGCACATCAGCGCATCTAATCTGTGTCGAGCAGTCATGCAGTACATAAACCTGTCAGCGCAGGATGAGAAACTTCAGCCGAGTGTATCTGAAAGTTGAATGCCTTCAAGGCCTTAAATGAAGGCATTTTACGTCGGACTTTGTTGGTCTCCTCAGACTTTTTAAGAGTCAGCCCGTCTCTCTGCTCACACCGCTAAACAAGTCCGCCTGTCATTCCTCTGCTTTTCTTCCAGTCTCCTTTTCCTTTTATTTATTTATTTTCCATTTACGCAACAGCTACTTTCTCCTTTGTCCGTCTCAGTTTTCCGTTCACGCTATAGTGACAACTTCTGGTATTTACTCACTCTGCCCAAACGGATTAGCATGCTCTCGATCTGTAACCCAGCCCCCCCCCCCCAAAGACACATTCGTGTGTCGTTGTGTGTGTGTGTGACTATATGTGACAAAAAGAGTGTGTGTTGTCAGAGTGTGTCTAAACCCTTTATTCCCCCCACTGATAAGTCAGAGATGAGGCGGATTTCCCTTCTCTCCCCTCCTCTCTGTAACTGCTGAGTGAATGATCCTGGATCAGCGTTTCGGGCTTTTCTCCCGAACATGATGCAAATGTCACACGAGGCCAACTCCAGATCAAGAAGGATTCATCCTCTAACTTCACCCTGTTACCAGCCCCCCTGTGTAATCATTTAAGCTGATTGTTATTGTGTGATCAATACATACGATGTTTAAATGATTTATTTGTTTTGTTTATTAGACTTTTATTTCTTTCTACAGACTCGTTTGCTTTTGCCCTTAATGATCTCTCCGAGACGTAAATAAATGAAATGAGGTTAACAGCGATATTGCCGTGACGAGAGGGATGGAACTGCCGATGAGGCAAGAAAAGCGAGGCAGAGAGAACAGAGGTAGAAAAAAAAAAAAAAGGTTTGGCTGGATTACCAGCCGGATCAATAAAGTAACAGGAACAAACAAACTAGCCTTCCACCGCTGCTTCACAGGCTACTTTCTTTGTCCTGGTGCTGCTCGTGTGCGTGGTGTCGTCTGCTCTGAAGTGATTGAGTGCTCTGCAACAACACCCATTCTTCAGGGGAGGCAGCGCGGTGGATGTTGCATTTTAAAAACCTCGAAAAGCCATTTGCAATGCTGTGGCCTTTTGCCATACTCAAACTAATTGCTGTTTGATGCGTACCACTCTGCACAATTGATCTAATTCAGCCAACATTTGTCTTTGTTTCTCTCACAGTTATTGGAAGAAAATGAGAGAAAAAGAAATAAGAAAAGCTGGGATTTATGTAATATGTGCTGGATTGATTTGTACTCAAACAATATGCTGGTGATTTACGCTTGAGCTGAATTTGGATGCAAATGAAGCAGTGTTCAGTGCGCGGATTAAACAACACCTTCGATATGAAGAACGGCTTTAAAAAAAGAGCAAACGTTTGGGATTCTAAAAACAGAATGCAGATATGAAATATTGAGATGATAAAAACGTGAAACCAAGTCAGTGAACAGTTGGTCGGAGGCTCAGGGATCTGAAAACAAGAGAACCAGAAGACAGTTGATTGAGTTGATTTATTTGTGTCATTATCTCCCCCCCCCCCAGAGCAAACGACCAGCCCCACAAATCCTTTATCTACAGGGAAATGCAACAATGATATATATATATATATATGCATGAATTGAATTCTGAAAAAAGAGAAACAGACACAGGGGAGTAAACGATAGCAGGAAGCAGTGCAATAAGAACACTTGTTGAATGAACTCATCTCTGGTGTGGCCTGGTCCAAAGTGACCCCGGTGAAATGATGTATGACAGAAGTGCCAAGTCAAATACATAACAAATAAAAACCTTGACATGAAGAGAAGCAACAGGAGGAGACGTGTGTGGTGACCTCACGATGGAAACCAGCCTGTGATCTGGCGAGCCATCACGAAGCGAAACATTACAGCTTCTTCAAAGAGCCTCTCTGGATGGGGATCATCGCCCACCTCCTCACACACAGGTGGGTCCAACAACCACAGGTCACATCAAACTCGCTCCCTCCTACAGATGTGGTGTCAAGATAAACAGTGATGAAATCACACTGCCTAAAGCGAAGCCCCCGGTGGCTCAAACATGACTTCTGAAGAAACTAGCTGTGAAGAGTCTCACATACACACCCTCACAAACCTACACACACACACCAGTTTGTTGAAGTATCCACCAAACTGGACGGAATATTGAGTCTGTAGACGCCACGAGGAGAAACATCTAACCTGCCACTGTGTCTCTATTTCTGATTTCTTTCATGTTGTCTCTCTCTGTTGGGCTACTTTTTATTTGTCTTTCTCTGTCTCTGCATCAGCTATCCCTCTCTGTCTTTCTCTGTCTCTGCATCAGCTATCCCTCTCTGTCTTTCTCTGTCTCTGCATCAGCTATCCCTCTCTGTCTTTCTCTGTCTCTGCATCAGCTATCCCTCTCTGTCTTTCTCTGTCTCTGCATCAGCTATCCCTCTCTGTCTCTCTCTCACACACACACACACACACACACACACACACACACACACACACACACACACACACACACACACACACACACACACACACACACACACACACACACACACACACACACACACACACACACACACACACACACACACACACACACACACTTCCAGGAATCAAAATGAACCACCTGATGTTCTGCAGCAGGGGAGTATGTGTCTGCTCTGGAAGCTCATTAGTTATTCAGTCATTAGTTGGTCTCGCATGACAAACCATCATCCTGTGTGATGAGCAATCTGCACAGGACAGATGATGCTCCCGTACTTGTGTTGCCATGAAGCACTTGTCCAATTCAGTGTGTGTGTGTGTGTGTGTGTGCGTGTAATTTAGAGAGGAGACAAAGGTCCGTGCGTGGTCAAGTGAGAAACTGGTAGCCTACCTTTCATTTGTGTCAGCTGAGAGGACAACTGTCGCTGGCAGATTTGATGAGCTCCAGCTAGTTCATCAAGGTAATGTCAGCTCTATGAGTTGGTTGAAAAGGGAGACTTTGGCTGACTAATTACTGCTTCCAGCTGACTCGTTGTAAAATGAGAACCCTACGGAGTGCTGCAGGGATGACATCATTTTTACCAACAGTTGCAGCTTTTGCCTGATCCATTTCTTACAATTTTGCTGTTTTTCTTTTTTGGACATGATATAAATCAATAAATAGAAGGGCACTCGGACATCAGTCAGACCTCCAACAAAGCCATTTCCTGAAGTGAAGAATAATGTGTGTATCTGCGCCGGCGTTCGGCTGCGCTCCAGAACGTAATGGGTTCTTGGCCCGTGCGACAGCCTTTCAAGTTTCCTGAAAATCAGGCCTGTAGTTTTTTTCCCCCCCCGAATCCTGCTGACGAGCAAACTCAACCGAAGACTTCCTTGGCGGATGTGATAAAAGAACAGCCTGCACTCTTTAAACGGCGACTATCGCCCTTCCCACAGCTCCGTGCACAACGCTTCAGCACGAGCCTTTGTCTGCCGAGTAACAGCTGCTAACTGATCACGGTAGGCAGGTAGAAATGTAGTCCTTTTTGTTGAGAGCTTGGCGTTGGGGACAAACTGAGCTCTTGTAATTCATTGATCCCATGTGAGTTCCCTTAAGATTAATTTTGTCACTGTGAAAGAACACTGCGAACGCATTCAATCCCCCCCCCCCCATCTCTTCTATCCATCTCTATTTATCCTCCTGCCACATGTCCCGTCAATCTCCTGCCCATCACTCTGTTCCCCCTCTCTCTTATTTTTAGCTGCTGGATGTGTGACATATTAATGCTTAGCACACATGGCTCATCCTTCTGCGCACACACACACACACACGAACATACACAGAAGCAGGAGGTAAGCAAAGCTTTCTG